>NW_024067565.1:3379395-3749363 GCF_015533775.1 Penicillium roqueforti | reverse complement strand
CGCTGGCGGGAGGGCGTCGATGTAGGGGATGGTCATGCCTCTCCTTTTTTCCGGTGCATTTAAGCGCGGGGCGAGTCGGGGGGAAGACCGCGGTTTAAGCCCGGCCGACGACGGGGGTGCACCCGCGTCGGCTCAGTCTGAATAGAAGACATTATTGGGCGTAGTACTATGTCGGCCAGAATTTAGTATACATTCTCGGTCAGGAAAGGAACAGTGGATTGCGGCTGATTGGCGCATCGCATGACTCACCGGAGAGTTGACCAAATGATTAGCGAAGTGACGTACGGTCGAGTCAGAGATGCAAGCCTCGATTTGATGCGGATGATCTTCGTTCTTTGGTATATAACAGCACCACCTCTCTTGGATCCCAACCAGGGTTGATTAAAGCCGAATGGTTGAGCCGGTATGAGGGCCCTGAAGATCTATCACGATAGCGATCGTATGAGAGCCTCTGGAAGAACATGCACTCCAATCCAACGTGTCGCGGGGTCGGAAAACTTCAAAGCGGGGTTTGAGACAGAGCGTATCAAGAACACCAGCTCAAAAGGATTTTAATCAAGGATTGCGATATCCTAGGGTGAAATGAATTCGCCGAATTCGAAGTACTGATGGGATTCCAATGTTCCTGAGATATAACGTCCAAGATGGGTTCCAAGCGGTCAGCCCCACTAAATATGAAATCTTTAGGATCCTTAGACTGAAGACAGCGATGAATAGCCAAATAGGATTTGAAATGAAGAATAACACGAACAACAGACGACGGGGGGAACAAGCGGATCAAGGAAGAGAAGGGACCGGAGGCTCATTGCGTGTTGGATGTCTGCCTGATAGACGAAGGCGCTAAGACCGAATTGGTATAGAATGCGAAGGCTGAGCACATTCTACGGCCGGTGATTGGCCGTGGAAAAAGTTTGTATGGTAAACCAATAACCGTAATTAAACAGGCCAGCCATTTGAGGTGGCTCCCGCGTGGCCCCCGGCGGGTACGGTACCGTTTCTCCACCGGTTCCACTGTCTTAAAATGGAAACTCGGCAGCCGGAAAGACCACAATTCCGTTCCAAAAGAGCCTCACCTCCCCAGGCAGCATTTTTATTTCTTCCTACGCGTCCTCATCCAAAGTACAGTGAAAGCCGGTGGAGTCAGCACCTTTATTTTCTTCCATGTCTACGTCACCTATTACTGGGATCAGGCCATAAAAAGTCTGGGCTGGGAAAATTACCATGGCCATGCTTATTGGCATGGGGCACATGACGCTCAGGGTCTTGGCCCCCAATTGGTAATCAAGAGGGTCGTCACACAGCCAACAAAAAGGGAACACCGTCGACTAACTTTTAGGCCGATATGCCAGCTCATCCAAAGACTCATTCTGGTCCAGTCATGCTTGCCAAATACGAGCTGCATACGCACTCTTGAGCCTCTTATCACCGCTTGTTGTACCCGTCTTGAGTAACCCAATAATATTCCAATGTTGGTCTGCTCAGCCTGCGTTTGTCGGACGAAAACTCGCCCGATTGAAACGAATACGGCTCTCTACCTGTGATGCTATGCTGATCGGACGAAATAGACTCTTTGCTCGTATCGACCCCTCAACTTCGCCCTTTTCTGACTCCTTTTTGCCCATGCACAGCCTACCTGTCAGTTTATCAAAAAGGACCAGCTTTCCAAAGAGACGATGTATTCTTGAGCCACTTTGTAGCGTCTTATTTACTTTATAAGCTACTACACCTGAAATCAACGGTACAGTTGGCATCTCTAAAAGGACCGACAACGCCACCCTTGTAGTATAGTTCATTGATATGCCAACTACGGAGTACGGAGTGCATTCATGGTATATGGCTATCTTACGTTGTAACTGACCTCACTTTGCAATGGCACTAGGCCATGGAATTGGTATGAAAGTCTACCCAAGCCGCCCGGGGAAACAATCAGTCAACCGCATTTTCCCCCCGGAATTGTATCTCGCCTACATCACCACATCACCTTTGGCGTGGTCGCCCGTCACCGGCCTGACTTCCGTCCTAAATATTCCAGGCTGCGAAATTATGAACTCGATATGCAACTGCCTAACGATTAGTTAAATAACTAGTCATGACCAATACCTGCTAGAAAACCTCTACGAATGAGTCTGCCTTGGCAATGGCGAGAGTTGACGTACTTCCAAGGGACGAAATTTTGCCAAGAAAAAGGGACAAGGCCTCAATTCTAAACTCATCTCTTCGTTCAGAGGATAAAGACCTCGGGAGTCAATTTGATCCTAGCCCGAATGATGTCAGCCATTTGGAGCTCCAGAGCTGGGGAACTATCACAAGCAGATAAAAGCCAATGGTGTTAGGGCACGCTTGCGACTGGGGTTAGACTGAATGCCATACACTCTCGAATACCATTGGGACCATATTGCTGATTGAATGGAAGTGTAGCAGAACAGTAATACATATATCCTTTCTATTCATGCATATATGTCCTACCCATACATATACTTGACCGATTGGACCTCGGCTTCGGAATATGGCAGAATTGCGGGCGGTACCGAGATGCCCGCGTGTTGATTTCCCCCGGATTCTGAATCCGGCGAACCTCGTCTTCTTCCCCAGTAATTCGCTAAATCTGGCGCGGGGTTCTGTAGGGAATCGTCTCATATGCGCGTATTAAACAGCTGAATTTGTGATTGCCTTCCGTCCACATCTCCTATCTCCCCGCTTCATTTTACCGACGGCAACCGGACAAGACACCGCACCCATGGACTTCGAACAGTATGGACAGAGCTCCCAGCGGCCTCGACAACGGAGAAGAAGAGCCGGAAAGCGGCGATTGAACAACAAGGCACCCATCGCAGCACGTTTAGCGCTAGATCCCCAGCTGCGCGGGAAGGTCGGCATATTGTCCGAGGAGCTTGCGAATGACCTCTTCCAGCAGCAGGCCCTCCAAGGTGAGTGTGAAGCCCTGTTCACTGTTCTCGATAATAGTGTTAACCGGCTCGTCTTGCTCTGATCAGATGTCACGACTTCCGACGATGGAGTGCTTTATGTTGCAATTGCCCCACATACGCCGACTTATACCTCCGTGGAAGATCAGACCTGGACGATACTCCCTGTGCGCATTCAGCCCACAGAGAGAGCGCCAGTTCCAATGTCACAATCGACAGTTCTGTTTCCTGAATCAGCAGATTCACTCCAGCCTTTCCTCCAAGCTCTGGGGAAAGTTGACTCGTCACGCAACTCCCTGCAGGCACAACGTTCCGTAGAGATTCGGATTCTGGATGTCGCCCCGATTCACCTCGATACAATCTTTGTAACTGTTGAGCGACATCTTCTGCGCAATCACGATGATGTTCAGAGTAAATTTGGTGGTGGATTTACGAATGCGGGGCCGAATGGACTTTGGGGGAAAACGGGGAGGTCGGTAGAAGCCAAGAAGTATTCGAAAAGGGATGCCGAACAGCGTCTCACTGCTGCAGTCCGTGAAGCATTGGGGGCTCAGCGCATTGTACATATCGGAGACGTGCTACCCCTGCCACTCCCTTCTCATCCCATAACTTATGCGCCACCACCGCCTGCGCGGATCTCATTCTGCGAGCCCGTTTCGCAAGGTTTGTTGATGCCGACCACAAAGATTGTGCTTGTCCAGGCTCGCCCTCAAGGACTCCGCGCTCCACAAACTGTGCCTTCCAGGTCTGCGCTTCTGAAGCAAGTGGCCGAGGACGAAGCTGACGACACTTCAAATGAACAATTCTACTCTGCAGCCGAGGATAAACCTGGTGAAAGTGGGACAGAAATGGAGGTAACATCAGCTGCTGAGGAGTCAGATACGGAGGGGTCAGCAGGATCTATGAGTGACTCCTCGGATGATTCTCTAGACGACATGATTTCTCTTAGTGCACCTGAACTCCCACAGCCATCATCGGGGGTGATGTCTTCCTTGACTTCGGCGACTCCTAGAGCCGGCGGTCGACGATTAGATGGAATCCATACCCCCGGGTCTGTGGCGTCGAATTTCACATCGGCCACCCTGCGCCCTGGCCGTGGTGGAGGCAAGACTTTCAAGGTGGAGGGACTCTTGCAGAAAGTCCCAAATGAGGTGTTGCACCCTCGGCCTCGCGACGATGAAGACGTCGACTCCTTTGTCTTTGTAGATATCAGCACCCTTGCCAAGATTGGATGCTTCTCTGGCGATTGGGTCAGAATCGAAGCCGCCGAGGAGCCGCAGCTGAACATGTTCGCCTCGCTCAAATTTGGAAGTTTCAACGACTCCCCTGAAGACTCAGGCGATTGGCGCCCAGTTAAGATCTTTGGTCTTTCGGGTCTTCCGTCCTCCAAGCCGCGGTATGCTATTAATCACTCAGGTGAACGCCGGTCCAGTATCTCACAACGTGCACCCACCCGCTTAACCCCTTCAGTTTTCGTTCCCCCGTTGCTTCTTGGTAACATTGAAAATCCAAAGTACCTGCGGATTTCCCCCATGACCTTCGTTACCCCTAATAGCTCCTCCAAACCCGGTCTTTTGCATCACATGAAGAACACTGCTGCTAAAAACCCGCCTTTGGCGAAAGAGGTCACGTTGCTCAAGGTTTCCACTCCTCTCTCAATGGATCGGGTCCTTCAGCCAGCACTATTTGCGGGGTTGAAACAGTACTTTGAGTCACGCCGGCGTATCCTTAAAAGTGGTGATTTGGTCGGAATTAGCGTGGACGAAGGACTCGGCAGAGCGGTGTTCTCTGGCACCGCTGGCGGTGACAGTGCCAGTCAGGAGGAGGATATTACCATCCGGCTAGGCCAAGGTGCCAATGCAAATAATGCCGGAACCCGCAAAATTGGCGTCGCTTGGTTCCGTGTCGGGCATGTAGCCCCAACTGTTGTAGAGGAGCTGGAGGAGACAGGCGAAGATCAGTGGGGTGGAGTCGCTGTACTTGATCCAGCGACTACGCGCATGGTACAGGCTGGGAGTGACGTGAGCCGAGTTCCCGGAGTGCTGGACAACGGATGGGAGTATTGGCTGGGCGTGAAGACAATCCCAAAGAACGTCCATGATGTCACAACGCCTCATGGCATTGTTGCCGAACCACCCCAGTCCTTTATCCCTGTATTGCAGCAGCGAATCCGTGATCTGATATCTGCTGCCACAAGCCCGCGGGCTATTCAGCTAGGAATGAAGCCCGTCTTCATTCTCCTCAGATCCCAGCAAAGGCACATCGGCAAGGCAACCGTCGCCACTCGAGCGTGCTCGGATATCGGCCTCCACACATTCCCCATTGATGCGTACGACATCTTGACAGAAGGTGGTGCGAATGGTGGCGATGTCAAGACCGAGGCATATCTCAAAGCCCGAGCAGAACGGGCTTTCCACTGCGGAGCAAACTGCACCGCACTACTGATCAGACATATCGAGGTTCTAACTGCTGATCGTATCGTCACGGCAATGAGTGATATCTTGAATGATGCGAGAGTTGTTATTGCCACCACCACCGATGTTGAAACTATCCCCGAAGGTATCCGCAGCCTCATCACCCATGAGTTCGAGATGGGTGCACCGGAGGAGAAAGAGCGTGAAGGCATTTTACGAAATGCCGTCGCAGATCGCAGTATCAGACTGTCTGCGGACGTGGAACTGGGCAGCATTGCTCTGAAGACCGCAGCTCTTGTCGCAGGAGATCTGGTTGATGTGGTGGAACGAGCTGCCGGGGCGAGAACAGCTCGCCTCGAAAGTCTGGCCGAGGCTAGCAAAAAGCTTTCCGGCTCGGACGTCTTTGTTAGAGACATCCTGCTGGCAGGAGGCGACGGTGCACGAGGTGTCAACAAGGCAGACTTTGACGCTGCTGTAGAAGCTGCGCGGAAGAACTTTGCCGATTCGATCGGTGCACCTAAGATTCCAAATGTTGGCTGGGATGATGTTGGTGGATTGACTAATGTTAAGGATGCCTTGGTCGAGACCATTCAGTTGCCACTTGAACGGCCCGAACTCTTCGCCAAGGGCATGAAGAAGCGCAGTGGTATCTTGTTCTATGGCCCGCCCGGCACCGGCAAGACCCTGCTTGCCAAGGCCATTGCCACCGAGTTCTCTCTCAACTTCTTCTCCGTCAAGGGCCCCGAACTGCTCAACATGTACATCGGTGAATCCGAGGCAAACGTGCGCCGGGTATTCCAGCGCGCTCGGGATGCTCGACCCTGCGTTGTGTTCTTTGATGAACTGGATTCTGTTGCGCCCAAGCGTGGTAACCAGGGAGACAGTGGTGGTGTTATGGACCGTATTGTTAGTCAGCTGCTCGCAGAGCTGGATGGAATGAACGGCGGCGAGGAGAATAGCGGTGGAGTTTTTGTCATCGGTGCGACTAATCGTCCCGATCTACTTGACACTGCACTTCTCCGCCCTGGTCGCTTCGACAAGATGCTCTACCTGGGTGTGTCAGATACACATAGGAAGCAAGCGACTATCCTCGAGGCCTTGACGCGAAAGTTCGCCCTCAGCCCCGATGTCTCGCTTGACCGCGTTGCGGAACAGCTTCCTCTAACTTATACCGGTGCTGATCTGTATGCACTCTGCTCGGATGCCATGCTGAAAGCCATCACTCGAAAGGCCACTGCGGTTGACGAGAAGATTAAGACTCTGCCAGGTGGTCCCGTCAGCACCGCTTGGTTCTTTGACCACCTCGCCACAAAGGAGGATGTGAATGTGACGGTAACCGAGGAGGACTTCCTTTCTGCTCAAGGAGAGCTCGTGCCAAGTGTCAGGTATGTGTCCATCACTCACCCTCTTTCCTCTCTTGTCTCTTTTTCATGACATACCATGATACTAACTCCTCGCAGTGCCAAGGAACTCGAACACTTTGAGCGCATCCGTCAAACCTTCGAAGCAGTAGACAAGTCAAAGCAAGACTCCGCACATACCGCACCACAGACAATCGCAGAGGCAATGGAGGCATTCCACCAAGGCGGCTCAGCCACTCCAGAAGAGCCTGCCACAAATGGTGCCAGTAGCACCACCGGGAGCATCCACGGTCGTATAAAAGGCCTGAATAAATGGCCAGGAAACCTTGTCCGCCGTGGCAGCGGCCAGTCAACAACCAGCAGCAAAGGCAAAGGAAAGAGCGTTAGCAAAAAGGGAAAGTCCCGCACTGGTGCGGAATCCGATGGATCTGTTGATGGTGACGATGAGGATATGGCAGATGGTGCCAATGCCCGAGATGATGAAGACGAGGATGATTACGTCGTTCGGACTGATCACTTGAAAAACCCTATGGAGGAGGTTGAATAGAAAGCCCGGCACTGTTTGTATATTTTAACGTGCCAGCTGGCCGATGGCCTTTGTATTTACTATCCTGATTTGATATACCTATGTTCATCTGTACATTTTAATTATTTTCTCTGCCATTACAACATCTCTAGGTTTCTATCACAATGTTATCTTTGTGAGTATAGTATTTCAAGTTGGTAGGTTGTTCCCTGTGACACCGCGTGTTCCTGGTGGGCCGGATATCAAATTAAGGTTACCCGTTGATATTAAGCTAGCATTACCCGCGCGCCTACTAACAGTACCATGGGTATCTCAAGGTACTACATGGTTAGAATTTGATATATGTACCTTATTTCTAGATAGTATGATTCACTACTTTCACCAATGTTATTTAGTGTATCATTGCATTAGACTTGGACTGTTATGTGACGTCCTACGACTTGCATTGATTCTAATGACGAAGAGGTATCAGAACTGAGACATTTTGAACCATGTTAGCTATGTAGATTACACTAGATCTAGGATATCTCTTTGATAGATGCATTCATAGACTACTGTCTATCCCAGCCCACCAGCTGTCAGCTCTGGTGATATCCCCGGTGGACTGGCAGGCCAGACATTTCCTCTATCATGATGTAGTGAAGTTTCCTACCAGACATCAATGAATGAAACAGGATAACCTTTTGTTCTCCGGAAGTATTGAAGCACTAGTCAGTTGTAACTTTGTCTTTGGTAGTGACGTTAGACTTATTTGGACTGATCTTCCTAGTAGACTCACTTTTATATCCTCAAGTAGATGAGAGTGCATGTATGGAAGGTCGAGCTGGAGGCCTTCTACGAGCACAAGCTTACTGAAAGCTTTAACTGAGAAATAGAGTATGTGAACAAACATCGTAAAGTGCCCTAGGTACTGGTATTGTGTTTGTTACGCCAGGCAGTTCCCGTACTTTCCCATTCCCTTCAGTCCATAAACTGGGGGGTTGTGTCTCTTTCTTCTTGTGCCTTCTTGTTGTTACTTTTCCCTTTCCTCTTCACATCTCCCTTCCCACTCCATCCTTCTCAACCCGCGCGTTGGTTGTTGTTTTCATCAGGTTCGCGTTTATCATACCTACAGTGTTTGTTCATCACATCAGCCACTGACATAACACTGATAAAGTTCTTTTATCCGTTAACGCGCAACGCGTTTTCCCCAACAAATTGCCCTCCTTGTGATTTGCACGCGCGGTTCGCTACAATGCAAACCATCACGCTGGAACCGGAGCAATTGGCCTGGGGAAAGGATTTTGCCACCTACCAGGAGGCTGCCAAGGTGCTATCAATCCTTGGAAACAGCCCCCGCAGCCTGGAAACTGGCATCGTTGATGTCGAGGTCCGGCCTGTTCCAGTGGCCATCAAACCCAAGGGGACCGCTACTGCGGACCTGGGAATGATCAGTCGTCTCCCGAACGAAGTCGTAGACATGATCATCAACAAACTCGACCTGCCTAGTGCTATCAGCCTGTCATACGTCAACCGCATCGCCAATCACTATGTGCAGAAAAGCGCGGTTTCCCTCCTGCGGCAGTGGGCCCCCGGCCTGCCGAAGATTCTCATGAACATCCAGAGCCTTAAGATCTGGAGCATTCACGACCTGAAAGAGGCAATTATCCGTGAGAAGTGCGTCATGTGTGGCAACTCGACTGTCCAGCTCTACCTTCCTACCATGGAGCGTATCTGCCACCCATGCGTGCACAACAACCATGCATACTGGTGCCTCCCCTTGGAGCGCGCAGCAATGATCTTTGGCCTTGACCTGCCCGATCTGATTGGTCCCGAAACCGTGTTCCTGCCGCGCCTGGGCAAGGATGAGGATGACATGGATTTGGGTGATCTTGGTGCCTGGGTTATTCCTGTCAAGGTGGCGCTGACCAGAGCCCTGGAAATCCATGGCTCCCGCAAGGCCATCAAGCGTGCTGCGGAGGGCCTGTTCGGTTCTGACGACGACGAAGCCAACGAATACGACGAAGATGGTTCCGATGACGAATTCACGGTCGTAAACCAGCATGATATTTATCGCGCTGTTTCCCTGGACACCCCTAACGCTGTCAAGATGCGTTTCCTCATCTCGTTGGGAAACTGCAATCTGCATGCTTTCCACCATGAAGTTTCCTGCCGGGTGCCTGTCGTCAATCGAAACAATACGCGCAAAATTCTTTACGCGTGCCGTGGTTGCACTGCCATGCTCACGCACCCCCAAATGGAGACCATTTCCAACACCCACATGGAGATGATGCAACTTGATCCTGCTCTCGACAAGTATGAGCGATCCTTCGAGATCTTCCGTCGCGCCTTTCATGTGCGGACCATGGCCGAGATGGTTGAGCATGTTCGAACCGAGTGCATTGGGGGTTGGTTCCTGCTGCATGCTGAGGGTCAGAATATGTAGCCACAGGTGGCTCTATCCCCCTGAATGCAAGAACTGATGCCAGAGAGGCCTCATTAAGTTTGAGACTGTTGGCTGTAACGGACAGGGGAGTTGGAGGAACACTGGGTCAAGGGGGTCCTGGGTTGTTTGCCTGGCCATGTTTGTTGAGACCAGCCATGATTTGTCATTTGAACAATGAGAGGTTGGAAATTCTGAGGATTGGATTTCCATGGATGATGTCAAGACGTGGTTTGGGATTGAACAATGCACGTACTACTTTGTACCCGGTACATTCTCGGGATAATGGAAGTGACAAATCAATACAAATTCTAGTTAACTAGTTAGTAAATTTGCTCTTCTTCGTTTTATGTAAATGAATCCTTCGATTCTCATAATTATCTTCTTTCTGGATGATACGCTCGGAGCACATTGGAATAAGATCAAGGTCAACGGCCCACACTTCGCCTCTGCGGGTACGTCCTGATGGACGATCGGATAAGAAAGCATGCCACATGGTGAAAGGAGTCCACTCAGTGAAGACAAGAGATATCTTTACATAGGAGTATTTGTCTCGAGAGATAACCTTGGAAGGTTTACGGCCCACCGCTCCACATAGCTCAACCTCAACGTCTCGATCCGGTTCACTGAAACAGGGGGCAAAAGCCGTAAAAGCCTCTAGAAACAGTAAAAGTCGAGAGTGTTGGACCGGATCTTCGAGAACAATCTATCTTCATGTATCCTGCATATCAGATATGTCCTTTCGCAGTTATCCATTTCCCCGAGTTAGACTTCTTCCCGCTAGTCAATAAATGTGGGGTCGGCAATTGACCAATGACACGCCGATCGTGGCATAAGCACTGGGGCTGCCGCCGCAAGCCATGGATCATCGGTCCGCGATTGACCAAAAGCCTTGGTAGCTAATTGACTTCACAGCTCTGACTGGCCGAAGTTGCCGATCTCGGTCCGCCCAGCCAGTCACAGGCACGGCCGGTTATCGCCGCCCTGGCTAATGTTCTATAACCCCAAATCCGTTACCTAACACTTCTCCGTACTCGCTGTATTCCCCCGCGGGGAGCCAACGGTAGCGCAGAACGGCAAGATTGGAGAATTTGATATTCGAAATTCCGTTGTCAGGTCATGCAATCTGGGACTGGTTTAATAATACCCTTGTTCCTCCTTACCTGTCCTCTTCTTTCCATCACTTGTTGCTTGTGATACACAGCACTCGATATGGACAAAGAAGAATACAATAGCGACGAGGCTCAGCTGGCCCAGCTGGGCCATAAGTCGGAGCTGAAGCGAAATTACTCGCTGATGTACGTGCTGCAAGTGAACATGAATTCCTGATTGTGCTAATGTCTGTTCGTTTTGAAGTTCAATGCTGGGCCTTGCTTTTGCCATTCTAAATGTACGTGACGCGCCCGGAAACCAAGTTCCATGAGAATCAACAATTGACATTTGACAGTCATGGACTGCTTTATCGGCAAGTTTGTCTCTCAGTTTACCCTCGGGAGGAAGCACTAGTATTGTCTGGGGTACGTATCCGCCTGGCTCTCTGTCGATTCTCAATCCAGAGCTGACACGAGTCTCAATAGGTCTTATTACAGCCGGAATCTGTAATTTGTGCATGGCCACTTCCCTAGCCGAGTTTCTTTCTGCATACCCCACTGCCGGAGGCCAATATCACTGGGTCGCTGTGACTTCGTGGAAAAAATGGATGCCAATTCTCTCCTGGATCACTGGCTGGATCAACTGCTCTGGCTGGGTTGCGCTGGTCGCAACTGCTGGTCTTTTGGGCAGTCAGCTTATTCTGGGTGTGATCTCTCTCATGAACCCGGTAGGTTATTCTGAGCTATAACGTTGATATCTTTGACTAACTTCCATATCCAGAGCTATAACCCCCAGCGCTGGCACCAATTCCTAATCTACATCGGCTACAATATCGTTGCCTTCCTCGTCAATGCCTTTATGAACAACATTATGCCCTATGTCACCAAGGCAGCTTGTGAGATACCCTATACCGAGCTGTCGGAGACTTCTTACTAATTCCCACAGTCATCTGGTCTTTGTCAGGATTTGCCATCATTTGCATTACTGTACTTTCATGTGCCTCGCCTAACTATAATTCCGGAGAGTACGTCTTGTCTGCTCGACAATCCTAGAACTAAATCACTGACAATGAACAGATTTGTCTTCACCGACTTCATCAACGAAACAGGCTGTAAGTCTTACCGATCATTATCTAACTATGCTCTCAAACTGACTGTTATAGGGCCTGATGGAATTGCGTGGTTGCTTGGGGTATGTCGTTCGTGCGAAAGTTCATGAGCATCTCTAACATATTCATAGCTTCTGCAAGGTGGTCTTGGTGTTACCGGCTTTGACGGTGTCGCCCACATGATTGAAGGTAACTTCCAGGAGTTTACACTTGGATATGGATCTGAGGCTAATGGATTACAGAAATCCCCAATCCCTCGGTTGAGGGGCCCAAGATCATGATTGCTTGTGTCGTGATCGGTACCGTTACTGGAGCCATCTTCCTTATTGTGCTGCTCTTTGTGGCTGGCGATATCAACGAAGTTATTGATTCTGCTGCAACCCCGCTGCTTGCAATCTTGAAGAATGCCACTTCGAGCAACGCAGGCGCTATCTGTCTCTTGATGTAGGTGTCACTGCTCTCCTGTCTCTTCCTTGTACTGACACCTTTCTAGCTTCCCCCTAGTCTGCGCTTTATTCGCTGCAATCGCTATTATGACTACTAGCAGTCGTATGGTCTACGCCTTCGCGCGGTACGTTATTGTTCATCTTTCAAATTTGGTCATTATACTGATATAGTTATAGTGATGGCGGTCTCCCTGCGTCTCCCTTCTTCTCTCGTGTTCACCCCAAACTAAACGTCCCATTGAACTCATTATATCTCAATCTGGCTCTCGTGGTCATATTCGGTTGTATCTTCTTGGGCTCATCCAGGTAAGCATATGCATAACACTCCACCCTGGATATTGCTAACATCTCCAAGTGCTTTCAATGCTATTGTCTCAGCGTCAGTGGTGTTGCTCGGCCTTTCATATGGAATGCCAATTGCAGTGAACTGCTGCCGAGGAAGAAAAATGCTACCGGAGCGCTCATTCGTCCTGCCAGAAATTGTTGGCTGGACCATCAACATCGTATGATACCTTTCCCTGCGGTTCACTGAAATTATTACTAACTCAAAACCTCAGATCTCGCTGGCGTACATTCTTCTGACTACTATCCTCTTCCTCTTCCCCCCTGAGCTGCCTGCCACTGGTAGCAACATGAGTGAGTTGACTCTCTTTTTTTGATGCAAAAACATAAAGCTAATTCGATGTGACAGATTATTGTGTTGCGGCATTTGGTATTGTCTTTATTATCTCTTTCATTCAGTGGATGGTAGATGGACGCAAGAATTTCGTCGGTCCCCGTCTTGAAATGGAAGTCTTCCAAGGAGAGGTTGCTGCTCAGCCGGAGCAGCCGATTCCAATGGTTGAACATCATAAGGCGTAAGGTTCAGACGGTCAGGATATGCATGCAATGTAAATTATGGCGCAAAATCATGAATTTTCATATGGAATATCCCTCAATCCAGGCACTCTTTCCCATCTAGAAATAGTAATATGTCGTAAAATAATACAATTTTCTGGAATATACCGAAAGCATCGATTTACCCAATCGTCTGATTCATCAAAAAATGCTTTTGTATATCTGAAGCAAGGTGAGTAGCTGGAAGTCGTCCGATTCACCAGGTCATGTGACCAGAAGTCACCAGATTGATAACCTAAATTTCCTACGTCATACGACGTTCTGCTTCACGTGACGCTTTCCCAACAATCCCATCCAAACGCCTACACATAGCTTCACTAATCAGCAAAATGTTTACTGTTCGGTGGCCATCACTGCCTTCGCTTGGCCTGTTCTCGTCCACGCCAACTCAGGCGATCGATCTGCCCCCTGTCCACGTCCATGAAACCGAGACAGCTGAAGACAAGGCAGCTCGGGCATTCAAGCACCTACTAAAATTGAACCATGTCGAGAACTCGCTCTTCGACCGTCGGAACTTCCCTAATCAGTTAATACATGTGAGTCATTTGAATTACATTAGTAACATTAGCTTCCTATGTATGGATTACTCGTTAGTCCATGAAATTGACCTGCTTGCAGCTCTTGAGCTCCTCCTTTCTGCAAGGCGCAGATGCCGATACTTTAGGCTGCCTATACGAGCATGAAGTGTCTGGTCTAGTCAAATGGAAGGATTCACCGGCAGAAATTACTACCCTTGATTGGCGAGGTCATTTGGGACGGCGAGGGTGGGTTGCTGGGCTTGTCTGGGCCTTTCCAACTTGGGACCCCTCACTAACGCCAACCAGATTTGATCGAGCCTTTGTGGATTTTTTTGAAGATGAAGTCGTTCACCGCAGCTATGACTGGAAGGAAGTTGTGGCCGAATACTTGTATACTGGCAAAGAGCCCATGTTTGATTCTATAATGGCTTCTCGTATGTTTTCAGCTTTCCGGGGGGATCACGCTCTAACATCTGTCTAGTTGGATTGCCATTGATTCATCTTGCATACGCCTTTGAAATGGACAGTCGTGAAGTTGCAATGGAGGCACTCGGCCTTGCAGCAACCTGTCACAACGACATATACAAGTCCCTGGAGGACCCTAAACTCTCGAAAAATGAGGTACAATATGAATCAAAGTCACTCTTTGAAATATTTGACATGGTCCGGAAAGATAAGGACTTAGATGGCCTCTTTTCCACTCCCGGCGACGACAACCTCAATACCCTTTTTGTCAGCCACAACGCCGTGCTTCTCAAGCACTGGAAAGCATGGAAGATCGACAATCCAATTGAACAGTTCCGCGAGAGCCAAGAGCTTGCAGCTGCATTGCTAGTTGGGACAGCAGATTCGGCCGGGAATTACGATTGGTTCTTCGCTATGAACCTCGCAACCAGCCACGCGGTCCGTGTCATGTTGCCTTTAATTCCTCCCCAGTTTCAAATCTCTCTTCTTCGCCAATGGTGGTTGATCTGTGTGGGCATCTACGTCGCGCAACTGCGGCCCGAGATCAAAATGGACCAAATCCGGAATTATGACTTGAATGGAAAGGACTGGAAATGGGTTGCCGAGAAAGCTGTCAAGGGTGAATTTTCATCCGATGTGTACTTTGTCAAGACCACTCGAGCACTGAAGGAACTGGCCTCGACTTGGGGCGATTCTGATAGCTTCTTCTTGAAGGCTGCTGTGCGATTTGCGACTGAGTTCAAGTGTTGGGGAGGGAATTTTGTCGGATATGATCTGTAGGCTTTGTTCATACTCTACTTAACTCAAATTTATGTACGATTTAATGAATAATCGAAGAAAATAAATTGATAGATGATCGTTTCTTCATTTCGACGAAGCGATACATGGGGTCACGTGTAGATGTTGGCTCCCAAGGTACCCAAGGTTGTTTGCATTGTTTGCATTTGACAAACGCGGTCATGACATCCACCACTGCGGCGTAGTTAACGTCCAAATAATCTAAGCGCGACATGTTTCTCATGGCCTTAGACAGTCAGAAACTCCAGCTCCACATGATTGCTAAATAATCACCCCTGTTGCTCACCCTCTCTCGTCTTATCCTTTTGACGGGGCATCAAGCACCATCCCTGTCTGGCACACATTCGAGCTTGTACAACATCTGCAATGCAGGATGCCGATATCCCCCTCTATCTACACGCAGAATTTCTACCAAACATCCGCCAGATAACTCTTTACGTGTCACTTCCCGAGACAACACAATTTGACGGAATTCGACCAGATATCCAACTTTCAGAATCAAGAAAAGCAGTCACAGTCTCCCTACCAGAACCATTTAAACATGTCACAGAAACAATCAAACTGCCCGCGCGCGTTAGCGCCGCATCCCGGCGTGTGTTGGAAACACCCATTGGGCCAGTACCGAAATCGGAACCCAGTGATACCAGGGATCCCAGTCGCACCAGGAATTCCAGTGGCATCAGGGATTCCAGTAGCACCAACTATCCCGGTGGCACCAGGAACCCCAGCCATGATTATTCCTTCCGCATGCAGGTCGATCCCAATGACGAGGCGCTGGCGCCACGGGATGAACTAATTGATGAATTCACACCCTGGACAGCAGATGAAATGTCGTCTTCGACTCGTATTCGTTGTCGAGAGTGTGAACAGGTTTTTCTTGATCCCTCGCTAATATCCGAGTCGGTTAATCAGGGAACTACCCCGGGGTGGATCTGGAAAGACCTTCCAAGTGGGAACTGGGCTGAAATGATGGATTTCTGGCATTGCCACAAACCTGACCCCCATGCAGATCACGAGAAAGAGGAGAAAGACACTGCGCTCGAGATTGAGGACCAAACCGCACAGACTAAAGGGTATGGTGCGGATAGCCACGTTGTGGCTGTTTCCGGGACGGTCTTTGTTGATGTTGCTACTTTCCTCCTTGCTGAAACAGACTGCATAGGATTGAGAAAGGTAAGATTTATACATCCCCTCTTCTTCCCATCATCATTTCCCCCTTTTTATCCCCAGAACCGGGCAACTTAGAAGGGGACCACTCAGTTATCAGTGGGGTGGCCTCCGATACAATTGCCCAAGATGGACGAAATGCACCTTGTGTACTGCAATTCAAGCGAAGGTGGTACTCTCACAGGAACAGGATCACAAATTCGGGGGGTAGTTATCCTCTCTAACCAGATGGATTTCGCTCTTTTCGTTTGCGATACTGGACTTGTGTGAGCCGCTTTTTCCTGTTCTGCGACTCAGGGTGTTCTCTATTTTCAGCGCCGGCTATCTAAGCAGTGGAGCGGGCGTGATTACCAGAGTTACATATATTATTTTTCCTTGCATGATGTGCTCTATATAACCTTGACCTTGAATGCAATGCTTTTTCCTTCATTTACAAGTATTATTCGACGCAATAGTTCATTTCGCGTTTCAGGTACAACGTACTGACAAGCATGCAATCCAGGGCAATGATGAAGAGCACAAAGCGAACATTAAACTCTCACCACAACGAACCCTCGACTGCACAAACTGCAATTCCATTATCGGCATGGAAGATCCAACCGCCAAGGGATGGCGACTTCTGAAAGCCAACGTATCCCTGAACACGAATTCATCCAGCGATGCAGACATTACAAAGTGGGAGGTCCACCCGACAGAAACAATCGTCGCTGCACAGCTCCTCGAATTGATCGAGAGAGAAAGCGCCCGACGATTCGTCGTTCATTGTGGCCAGAAGAGCGGTCTCGTGGTAGGTGATATTCTATTCCATTCCTATTCGCTCCCGAATTTGAGCCATATCAAATTCTAGAAATGACACTAACGGATATTCTACTTGACAGCTGTGGGTCTTCAACCCAGACATGCGATACTCGAATTCCAGCGCAGGCGATAGTATCATGGCCCAGCAAGCGATGAAGGTGTTCTACCAAGAGGCTCCTGATGTGGACGAGCTGCTCCATCCGGAAATCGGGAATCCTTCGCCGTTGTCGGTGGAAGAGTTGGAGTTGCCGTCTATGATCTTTGAAGCCATGTCGCAGGCGTTGACTAAGAGTAACGAGATGCTCCCGCTCTCTGCTAGGCGTTTTAACGAGTGGCATGTTGGGCTTTTGAGTCGGTTCAGGCGCGAGAAGGCTTGAGTTGTTGGGTTTTTGTATGTATGGCACAGAGGAAGAGAGATTACCGACGTATTACTATGTTTGTACAGGTCTACGCTGATAATGCAAGCATGATATTCAAATTATTCATTGATGTTCTTCTCAATTTGTGGGATTATCATAGCGACGTGTTATTTTAAATTCGAAGGCTTCCAGCGCCCCATCTAACCTTCAAAGGGTGTCTCATAGGGAGCCTCGGCCTGGGGTGTGAGACGAGCAATGTGTCGGCGCTGGCCATCCTCCCAGTCGAAAACGGCAGAGTGGCAAGCCACACGGTTCTGCGAAGGTTAGCTTTTGTTCTCATTGAAAGAATAGGCTGAGGCTGTAACTTACATCCCAAACGACAACAGTACCAGCCTTCCAGCGAATACGAGCCTGAAGATCCTGCGACAAGGCAATGTGGTCGTACAGGAACTTGAGAAGGTTATCGGATTCCTCCTTCTTGTATCCAACAATGTAACGAGTGACTATGCGACATGTCAGCTTTCCCAATCATTCAAAAGTGTCGAGACAGACTTACACTGGGGGTTCACGTAAAGCGCCTTCTCGCCAGTAACGGGGTGAGTGCGAACAATGGGGTGCTCCGATGAAACAGGATCACGGCGGGCAATACCACCACCGTTCAAACTAGCGTGGATCTGCTCGAGGCCGGAGTGCACGGCCTTCAATCCGTGGAGACGTTCCCGGAAGCCAGGCGACAGACGCTTGTATGCCTGGACCATGTCGGCGAAGAGGGTGTCGCCGCCGGTGGTGGGGCCGTCGAGCGCATACAGGAATGTTGTGCCGGGGGGCTGCTTCTCGAAGGTGACGTCCGAGTGCCATGTGATAGTGTTGGTGCGCTGCTTCAGGAAGGTCTCGCCAGTGCGGTCGTCGGCACCGCGGAAGACGAGGTGGATCTCTGGGAATCCCTTGGGGGCACCGGAGGTCTGGTGGATGTGGTGTCGGCCAAAGTAGCCGGCATAGTCGACGGCCTTTTGAATCGGTAGGGATGCGAAGTCTTGGTCGCGGAAGGCTGGATGGTTTGTTAGATCCGTGCTTGGAGATGGAGATGGAAAAAAGGGCTGTCACGTACCGACGACTCGTCGCTGTGCAACATACAGAGCCAATTGATCCTTGCCCTTGTCGGAGAGTTGGCTTAGTTGCACGCCGTGGATCTCAGAGCCAATGAAGGGAGTGAGCTGGTCGACTTGGACTCCCTCGGGAAGCAGTTCTGAGAAAGAGGGGTCGGCGTCTTTGCCGTGGTCGTAGTGCTCAAAGGGCGTCAGAGGAGGATATCTAGATGTCTATTAGATATGGTATTCCTAGGAAGCCATCATCAAGGCCAATATACCTTTCTGTCTCGTTGTCCCAAACAGGCAGATATTCCGGATAAGATACAGGAGCCACCTTGTCTGTGCCCTTAATCTCAACATCCTTTTCAATCTTGTAGCCGATCAAGTTCTCCTTGTTGAAACCACCGTCCGCCTTGAGCGGAAGCGCAACAGGCGGGGCGCGAAGGCCTACTGTCTCAGTGAGGGAGGGAGCCATGTTTGAGTTTGCGAGGTATGTGTATGTTGCCTCTGCGGATCAGATATGTTTCTTCATCTTTTCTAGTGGGTTTACACCGGCAATATATATCTATTTCGGCACCAGCAAACCGAGCACACGAATTGCGCCATCATTGCGGGGTTTTGCGGTTTTTGCGGGACAATCAGAAAAGTGTCAACTTTGTGTTATCATACAATCAATTTAGCGAGCGAGCCGAGGAGGTTCGAGGTACGTACTCTTATTGTATGTATACGAGATAAGCGTCGCATTGGGAATGACGTGATAGCCGAATTGCGTGCGTGCATTGCCAATTGCCGTGATCTGAAGAAAACGAGTCGACCGTTGCGCTGTGGGAGTACGCGAGATACGCTGCTGATGGCGTCATATACAACTGGCTTGGCGCGATATTTTCTATTTATTATAGTTAGGAGTTATATTATCTCCATAGTTATAGTTGTATAGTTAGTCAATGTTCTAGATATGGAACATGTAAGGGACTTAGGGTACGGCGTAGAGGCACCATAGGTTGTCGTGAATACATACAAGAGTTCGTAGAATACTTATTATTCAACGCTAACTCGCATTCATGAAGATCTGCATGAAACAGGTTCATTCTGCGAGACCCCTGCTGACTTTGACTCCGCTAACTCGTTGACTCTAACGTCAATCCCACTACACTTGCGTGATTCAAGCCAACGTCGCCTTTCCGTCTGTTTTTCTTCAACAAATCTCTTGGATCTGGAAACTTTCCCCGTCTACCCTATCTATCCTGTAGAGTGCCCTTCTGAGTTCCAGGCTAGGCCTCCCTAAGTCAACCGAGCCAACCTAGCCAATCTCGTCAACCCTAATTGACTCTAAATCGCCCAGGATCATCGCAGTTCCACAACTTTCTGCCCTCGATGTTGTGACTTTTACCTTTTCGCCTGGTCCACATCCTGCACAGGCCAAAGCGAAACATCTGCCAAATATGGCGTGATAAATAAACGTATGAGTCTTCCCTTATATGAGTAAATGCCCAGCCCAAGCAATGCTTCTTTTCTCCATCCGTAATCTCACTTCCAATCCCATACGAGATGACGGTTGAAGACGCCAATAAGACGGCATCCGATGCCGGGCCTATTGACTCTAAGCCTACCCAGAAAGTCTTATCCGCAGAGTCTTCGTCTTCGTCGACGTATGACAGCCCTCGTGCCAAGCAGACCGACTGTGCTTTTGATACAACCGAGGACCCGCGGTTCTACAAGCCCATTCCTGAATATGAGGGTGCCCATCGCTGGGACCCGGACTTTGAGTGGACAGAGGAAGAAGAGAAAGCCATTGTCAGAAAGGTATGGGTTACTGAACTCTCCCGTATTCTGTTCAAGTAACTGACCCTTCGCAGATTGATTGGCGCATTTGCACATTTGCCTGTATGACTTTCTTTGCGCTCCAACTAGACCGTGGAAACATCGTCCAGGCCACGTCAGACAACATGCTAGACGATCTAGGCATGACCACAAACGACTACAACACCGGCCAAACAATCTTCTACCTAACATTCCTCTTCGCCGAGCTGCCCTCTCAGCTCATTTCAAAATGGGTCGGCCCCGATCGCTGGATTCCAGTGCAAATGATCAGCTGGAGTCTCATCGCCTCATGCCAGGCATTTATGCACAACAGAGCCGGATTCTTCACGACCCGCGCCATGCTCGGTCTCCTCGAGGGTGGCTTCATCCCCGACACCATTCTCTTCCTATCGTTCTGGTACAAGTCCAAGGAGCTGCCTATCCGACTCAGCTACTTCTGGATGACATACGAAGCCACCGCGATTGTCAGCGCTTTCCTCGCATTTGGCTTCCTCCACATTCGCCAATCGGACGGCACCGGCGGCTGGCGATACTTGTTCGCCCTGGAGGGTTGTATCACCGGACTGATCGGTATCGTCGCTGCATTCTATATGCCGCCCTCGCCAACACAGACCGCAGGCCGGTTCCGCGGTAAGAAGGGCTGGTTCAACGAGCACGAAGAGAAAATCATGGTCAACCGTGTCCTGCGCGATGATCCGAGTAAGGGAACCATGCACAATCGCCAGGCCGTGACTCCCAAGCTGCTCTGGCAGGCCCTGAAGGACTACGACATGTGGCTCATCTACCTGCTTGGCCTGACCTGGATGATCCCCAGCACACCGGCTACGTCGTACATCAGTCTGGAACTGAAGTCGCTTGGTTTCAGTACTTTCAACACCAACCTGCTCACCATCCCGGCCTATGTGATCTTCATTATCAATCTGCTATTGTGGACTTGGGCTTCCGAGCGGTTCAATCAGCGACTGCTGCTTGGCGTCGGTGCTGAGATTTGGGCTATGGTCCTGTTGATCGCGTTGGAGACTGTATCTGAGAGTGCTAGTCCTTGGGTGCGTTGGGTTCTGCTGATCTTGTTGATTGGTATGCCTTACGTGCACGCGATTATCGTCGCAATTACATCCCGCAATGCAGGCTCTGTGAGGACGCGAACGGTTGCTACTGCTATCTACAACATGATGGTGCAGGCTAGTAACATCATTGGTAACAACGTGAGTCTTTCCGGTTCCTTGTTCTCGAGTCTTCATAACTAACCATCACATAGGTCTACCGTACCCCGGATAAGCCGTACTACCACACCGGTAATAAGGTCCTTATTGCTCTTTCGGTGTGGAGCATGGCGATATTCATCCTTGCCAAGGTTTACTACGTGTGGCGTAACAAGTATGTCAGCCCGTACTGTGAGATCCAATAGTTTTGCTAATATTCCCTTCTAGACAAAATGCCGCTGTCTGGGACAAAATGTCCAGCGAAGAGCGCTCACGATACGTCGTTGAAAACAAGGATCTTGGAAACAAGAGGTATGTTTCAAGTTGTCTCCTGCTGTGCAACTGAGTACTAATGCCCGTACAGACTTGATTTCCGATTCTTGCACTAGAGACACGACTACATTGTCTGGCACAGGTAGACTTAAAAAATATTCAATAACTAGAATAGAATGAGCTGAGCTTATCGGCATAATGTCACAACATTTATCAACGAATTTCCGAATCAGTAGAAACAATGGTTATAGTAAAAGCAAAAGTCACCTTCTACTCTCCAATCACATACTCACACCCCTCATCCCCAATCCAAACCTCATGAACCTTCCCAGCAGGAACATCAACCCTCTCCCCAACTCGAAACGTCACCTTTTCAGCTTCCCCATTATGCTCCGCATTATCATCAGGGTATGCGATAGTCAGAGACCCCCGACGAATAAGATGTGTCGTCAGACCGCCATGCGAGTGCGGGGAATAATGGGCGTTGCTGAATAAAGTCAGCATCAATGCATACATCAAATGAGAGAACGTTTTGCTGCCGTAGTCCAGCTGGGTTTCATTTTGGGTGTATCATGTATCGATTCTAACAAAAAACTATACGTACCTTCCATCCGTCCAGGTGAAGATATGTCGAAACCCCCACTCGCGGACGAGACGCTCGCTCTCGGTGCGTGTGCCGATGGGATACTTTTCCGTCATGGTGATCTGGCTTGGATTTGTAATGTTGCTTTCTTTGTGGATGAGATGGAAGTTGAAGGCGATGGATACGTATGGACCGGATAAATTTCCAGGTCACGCACCCTGTTCTTTTCTGTTTTGGGGTGTATCTCTTGCCGCTTTATTGCAGCCGAAGTACAGTCTTAGCATGACTTTATAGGGATAGTGCTTAGAGGAGTAGTGGCATATAGAACCTCATCTTGCTTTCCTGCGTCAGCTTACAAAGGCTTATACACCAGAGGGAGTCAAATATGTATCATAGCTATATTCCCGTATATATGTAGAGTTACTCTGTGCGTGCACTCTTGTCGCTATGAGTGAATGATGTCATATAACCCGGGAACTCCCACGTGGGCTACCTACTACTTCTAGATTGTACTTAAAAAGTTTACCTGAGTGGCACTTCAGCCTGTCTGATCTACTCGGCCCGATGGCAAGAACAGCACCATTTCGTCTAGTGAAGAAAAGCCAAAATCAAGAATTGTCATATCTCATTATCAGAAAACGCTAAAGAAAATAGTAACAAAAACACCACGACAGAACATTTTGCGCCTTCCACCTGGGGTTCACCCAGTCCCAAATAAGTGTATCAATCTCCAAGGTATTCGCAGGCCTTTCGTGTGTTAGACGTATTGAATTCATCCTTCAGATTCAAGAGGGAATGCCCATATGACCGGGAGAGTGTATGAAGTTGAAGTGTGGAATCAGATCATATCCGGACAGCATGGGCAGATTTGACTGCACGGTCTTTTCCCCCATAGATGTGCAGCACAGGACCTCGAAGTTATCAACCACAAGGGGTGTGGCAGATGTGACAGTTCTTGCCTGGGATAACCCAGACTTCTTTCCCCTGTGCTTGGCAATTGGGGCATCGCACACCAGGCATCTGTTGATAGTTAGTATATTCGTAAATGTGCTGGAAGTACCACATCGATATAGGAGTAAGGTGTACGGACCTTGGTGATGACAGCGGAGTTAGAGCACACTGGTGCAGCACATTTGGTGAAGGAACACATGTTGCTTGGATAGACGTCGAGGAGAGAAGGTGTGAGTAGAGTTCTTTGCCGAAGCCCGAGGATGTTCAGGACTGTCTTAGGTTGAAGTCTGAATACAAGGCCATGGAACAGGACGAGGAGGGGTCCTTATAAGGCCTGGAAAGCAAGGGAAAAGGCGAAAGAGAAGAATAGATCTAGTTCACATTGGCTAATCAGGTAAAAATAATTAATATGGAAATAATAATATTGTAATCTCAAATTTAATATCAAAAACTTACCTGGCAGTCACTTCTTTGTTTGGCCCAATGATATCAGCCAGTAACAGTAGATGGATGTTCGTCTTGACGGGCTTGCCTTTTTGCACAGGTACCTGTGCCCAAAAAAAAGGGTCATCATGATCCTCTTTTGTACGCCACTAGCCTACCAAGGCCAATCACAGCGGCTTCGTCGGTACTTCCCGAGGCCTCCGGCCTTGTGAGTTCACCATGTTTTCGTCCAAAAGGCTAAGGGATCAGCGATCCAAAGAAATCAGACAAAGAAATGAGTGTAGCGGGTCTCGGCAACTTGCATCAATTCACCGATACTTCGAAGCAAAAGGGGGGAGACGAGGAAATTGCAACTTCTCAACACATTCAAGAGTTGACGTATCAACCCCAGAACGATGGCAGATCCCAGATAGGGCTAGTGTTCGGTCATCTTCGGTAGGAGGCATGCTGTGATTGGCCAATGACCTTCAACGTGGGTTCCCTCCATTCCTTAAAAAGACGATCTCCTCCGATCATTGGCCGTACCGTTCTAGCCCGTTTGATCCAACGCCAAAGGCCGATTATCACTCTGTTCTGCATGCAAATTTTGTGGAAGTGACGCATGAACCCCTGCACCAGGATCTGTCAGATGACAAATTGTACTTTGCTTAGGAAGAACCATGTCGAGTTCTATCGTTGAGTCACCGACTATTCCAGACTCCGTATTCGTTGAGGCCCTGGGCAATCGGAGGACAACCGTAGACGTCTCATATTGCGATCCTTCAGCCGACGTGTGACCCTCTTTGGCCACAACTTTATCGGAGGATTTACCGGTCAACTTGACTTATCTGCTAGTCCCCACTAGCCATGTTGATCAATCTGATGCATGTAACTTGGCGCCTTGACCCTTCTAAGGTGATATTGTACCTAGTGATTTGACTCTCGGTCTCACCGATCCTCCTCTGGTACGAACCCCACGGTTGGGGCTATGGCTCGCAGCATGCAAGACCATTTTTTCCACCCACGTACTATACTATCAATAGGCCAAATGCTTCGAAGTCCAGGGCTGGACAACTACCCCACGTTTCTATGCATCACCATTACGCCCGAGTCTGTCTGATCCGTCACCGCTACTTCTTCTCGTACATAGCGAACCTAGTAAATGAACCCGATTTAGATATCGCCCAAGTCACGGATTGCGATATGCACATCTACAGTAGCCGCTCTTCCGGAAACCAACATATTGGAATGGTACCCATGCGCGGCATCGGCACAATGCATATCATGCGGCTAAGAATTGAATCCTCTAACGTGATATATACCGCCAGCACGACACTGCAGGCAGCCTACAGACCTCTCCATGCACCCACTTCGATGCCAACGGAGCCGCCTAGCTAAAGTAAGACATGATCTACCCCGCGCTCGGCCTTTATGCCTTTATTCAGACACCCTTGGCGAGAAATTGTAAGGCCGAGACTAGTTGTTTCTGTCTTCGAAATTGTTGCGCCTTAGCTCTGCAATGCAGTTCTCGAAGTTAGAAGAGAAGAGTTCAAAAGCCGAAGTGCCGAAGTGTCATTGCTTCTGTGTGACGTTCTCGAGTCAGATATGCATGCTGACGGGCAGATTGCACTTCGGTAGCGATCCTAATATGTAGCCTGCCGTTTGGGGTCATGTCAAAATGAATGGGATGAGTTTGTGATACACATGTCGAAGGACTTGTCACATTTATCAGATATCGGCCTGCCTTCCTGCTACATTTTCTTGCTCCGCATGCTCCTAATGCGTAGGTGCGCTGTACGACATGCTGCCCAAACCCTGCTTGAAGATACTCGGCGGTCCTGGCGCTGTGTTTCCTTCGATGGCCTTCTGTTCCGTAAAATATAGAATTCCAGAATTTGTGATATACTTTATCGCTATACTACCGACAATCTAAACAAATAAATACACGGTGACAACGTCATCTGGGCAGTCAAGTAACCCGCTTCACAATATTAACCAGCAAGATCCCGCCAGCCTTCTCGCCGGCATAATCATGGAGATGAATCAGCCGATAACCCTCCCGCAGCCGGTCAAGCCGGACGCAAGCCCACGCAGCTAATGCATCCCGACCGATTTCGTCGTCTTTGATTTTGAACCTAAGAAAGGAAGGCAGACCCGAGTTAGTTTCTTGTTTGTAGATAGTGGAACGCATAGGGTGGTATGCATGATAGGACTCCGTAGAGCTGATTCTGCGGAAAGCCACAGGTCGCCCTGCTAACCCTAAGCCCAATAGTGGATAGTGCATAATGCATAACGTTACCAAGTGGGAAGTCTGGAAGAAGCAAATCCCAAGCCCACTCGTCATGATTATGTGATGCGGGAAAGTGCATATATTCTCGGGTATCACAATGCAGGTTTTATGCCTGCATACTTGAAAACGAATGTGATGAGGGGTAGAGAAGCAGCAAGGGGGAATCTCGGAGAAAAGAAAAACTAACCGTAGGAAACTCAGCTCCTCGATGATTCCCATCACGGTCGGGAACTCCAATCTCTGGCCCTTGAAGTCCGGGTTGCAACCTACGGAACTCTTCGTGCACCGCCTGTAGCTGCTTTTCTCCGTGTCGGAGCTGGCATCGTCCTGGCCCGGGGTGATGTCGCCGTCCGGTTCTTCGACGTGCAGCTGGCAGTTCACATAGGGTTTGAATCCCTTCTCGCTGTGGTCGCCCGGTGGGAGAGAGAGGCCTTGCGCGGCGAATACTTCGATTGAGAGGGTTAAGTTGTGGCGCACGATGATATCTATCGGGGAATTGCTGCTGCGGTAGCCAAAGGGCTTCAGTCGCCAGCCGTGGGTTCCAACAAACATTCCGTGGTTAAGCATCATGCCTTTGTCCGGCTTTTGCCAGTTCAACGCTACTAGCTGAGCGCCACGTCGCCAGTAGAATGTTGGATCAAGGTTCGATGAGTTGATTCGGAATGCATACGGGTAGATACGCATCAGAGATGTTCGGTTGTGCTCGAACAAGGCCTCGCGATGGTTGGCATGGGCTTCTCGCGCTGCTTTCTCGGACAGCGAGAACACATGATGAGGGAATTTAGCCTCTGTTGGTCAGTTAGCATTGCCTTCATGACCATATCTACAATGATACATACCTGGTTGATCGAAATGACTGAAATGATAGGCGCGAGTATAAACAGCCATCTCGGCCAGAGCCTCAAGAACCTTTGGAGGCTTCGGCGGATGTTGTCCCGGGGACTTTTCCTCGGAATTCTGCGGCGTCAGAGGTTCTCCTTCGGGTTTCTTGTCCTCGCCATGGAGCGGGACACCTTTGCTCTTGATCAAAATCTTCCGCCTCAGCTCAGCTAGCAAGGGAAGCTTCTCTCCATCCGGAGGAGCCTCCACGAGCAATCCTTTCCACGCCTCCGACATGATGTCAACCATCGTCTGTTGTTGCTCGAGAGACGCATGTACCTCGAGACTAATAACCACTGGAAGATCACTGGCAACAAATGCACTGTCACGAATTGCATAGCAGATTTCACGGAATGTGGTCCCCTTGGTTAGAGTATGGCCATGCATGACACGAGGCTCAACCGGAATAGGCATATGGCTCGTCGCGGTGTCTTCGTCCAATGGCCGCGGGGGCGACTTGGCAGATTTGCGACGAAGGACGCCATCAAGTTTCGCTTCCAATTTGGAGGATAAGGATTTTTTATGTCCTTTACCAATTTTCTCCTGGCCACTTTTCCGGCCCGTCATCTTTTCTTTCAATTTGCTCCTCATACCCTTCCCCTTTTCAGTCTCTGAATCACTGCTACTGTCACTGCCTATCCCGCCGTCACTTGAGCTTGGGGTGTCCAATTCCCCATCCCATACATCAATCTCGACGGATCTGCAGCCGCGGAGGAGGACCTGTTGGAACATGAGTAAATTTTCAATTCCAGGTCCTGGAGATCATAACATCCATGGATCAAAATGGTATGACTATTCTGCAACCATCAACTCACAGATGTATAGGCACTAGCAGCAGCGTCGCTGTACAGCTGATTACCCGTCAAATAAGTGTTGTGGCTTGACGAGATAAAGTAATCCGAAAGAGGCGCGGAAAGATCCAGGGCTTCTTCTGGTCCCATCGCAGACGCGTTCACACCTTTCATGTACTCACGAAATGCATCCAGCGAAGCCAAAGCATCGGTGACGGGCTCAGGAGAATCTGCGACGGTATTGTCATGCTGCATTTCCTTGAGGAAATAGTCTGTAGTCGGAGCATATGCATTGACAGACTTGTAGATCTCCTGGATATGATCGTCCAAAGATGGGTGGAATTTGTCCACGGTGTGTGTGTGTGTTTGTGCCCTGGGTGGCTCGTGGAGTACTAGCTGTTTAGCACGATCCACGAGAACTTCGACATGCTCCATCTTTCACTGGTATATTGTCAGTGAGCTTTCTTTTCCAGCAGGGAGTATGTCGTATGTTGTATAGGAGATGCAACCTTATGGATGTTGGGTAGTGACTGGAGGGGCGGGCTTGTTGGCAAAGGTTGCCCCGCTTAGCTGGAGTACTTGTGGATTTCTATGGAGAATTGGATTTATGAACTACGTCGTGTTAGAGACAACATACCGTTGATGTCGGGAGAAAATCCCCATGTGACCCGTGCGCTCCAGCTCCCCGCCAACGTGGCGCTCTCTATATCGTGGATATGAAGTGAGACTTTTGGCTGTGGTATTCGAATTACTTGATGTATCTATTAGTTGGATATGAAATATGAATTTATTCAACACTACCTTCATTCTCGCAGCTTAGCCTCGATGAAAGTATACTCACAGCGTATTAACGAAAGGAAAGCCTCTTGATCAGCTTCTATTCTTTTCTGTGCTTCCAAAGAATTTCAGCTGATAAATCAAACCCCCGCCCCGACGTCTCCAGGGCTGTATAAATAGAACTACATGTATACTCAACAGCTCAACAACTCAACAACTCGACTTCAACCTTAAAGCACGACTTCAACTCTAAACCAGATACAAAATCTACAATTACACAATGACTGAATCCAAAATCCATTTCTTCGATCTCCTATCAGACCTACCGGGTACGGACCAGACGATGACTCACTGCAGACAGACAAATAACTAATCTAACCAGGCACTTCCAAGTCATGGTCTCCCAGAACTCTCCGGACCAGAATGGTCCTTAACTTCAAGGGTATCCCCTACACCCAAAGCTGGGTCTCATACCCGGATATCGCACCTTTACTCAAGGCGCATGGCGTCCCACCCGCCAAGTCAACGACACCCTACACACTACCGGCAATCAGCCACAAGGGATCAATTACCAGCAACGAAGACGGCGTGCTAATGGAATCCGAGGCGATCGCCCTGTACACCGACAAGCTGTACCCGTCGCCCCCGCTCTTCCCCTCCGGCGACGCAAGTTACTCGCTCGTGGTCGCCGTGGACAAGATCGTGGAGCTGATCGCACCGAGTACCAAGTCGCTGATCGTTCCCAGAGTTCCATCTGGACTGGATGAGCGTGGACGGGAGTACTTTATCCGGACGCGCTCCGCGGCGTTCGGGAAGCCGCTTTCTGAGGTCAGGCCGACGGGTGAGGCGGAGTTGCTTGCGCTATGGCAGCTTATCGAGAAGGAGATGGGAACACTGGTTAAGATGCTGAAGGGTAAGGAGGGGAAGAAGGGGCCGTTTTTGGAGGGTGAGAAGGCTGGCTATGCGGATATTATTCTCGCTTCACTTTTGGGTTTCTATGAGCGCTTTGACCAGGGTACCTTTGAGAAGATTCTTGCTCTTGGGGATGGGGAGTTGAAAGCATTTTATGAAGCTTGTCTCCCCTGGCTTGAAGGGCAAGGGGAGGAGAAGGAGTGGCCGGTTTCCCAATAGATTATGTATCTCGACTTTCTGAGACAGAGGTGGCTGTTCGGGGTACTCCGAGGCGAACTTAATCTGAGACAATATCATTGATATATAGCACAATCGAAAAAGAAATCAATGTAATAATACATCCCGGGTGCTCCGAAAAGTCCAGGCTATCCAATATCCAATGCAAAATCGAGGTGGTTCTGAGCGCCTGCGACACAACCCCAACAAGCAGAGTAAATCCCTTCCACTCGAACTGATACAAAACAGCTCAAAGACCGCGCAGAAAGTTGGACTCCTTGATGGCCTTCCGTCTGGCGTCGCGGGCACTCCTGATAATTTCCGAACGCCGCTCAAAGCCCTCGGTGGCATCGGCCATGGCATCCGCTGAAGGTGCGTCGCGGTTGTAGGGTGCGGGGGTGATATCGTGAGCGTTGTGGTGGGCGGGGATCTTAGCAGCGAGGGGGCCAGTACGAGCGGCCAGCTTCTTGTCGTAACGCTTTCGTTGTTTCTTGTTCAAGGCTGCGACGGGGTAAGCATCATAGGCAAACGGGATTTCTAGGAGGTATCTTACTGCTTGGGTCAACACCACCCTGCTTAGTCTTTTCCTTGCTGGAATCTCCCAAGAGGTTCCATAGCCAATCTGGGTACTCGGAATCCTCCTTGGCGAAGACATCCGGCTTGTTCTTGAAGTAGTTGAGTCCATTCAGTTTGGTTCCGGCTGGGCAGCTGCTCGGTGGGCGCACGGAAGTGGGATGTGTGGAAGCTCCGGGGTGGACATCAGTGTGGACACCTTCGGGCGTGCTCAGAGGCTGAGAAATGCCGGGGGTAGCGGAGGAGATGGCGGACGGAGTTGTGAGGTCGCCGACCGTGGGTTGTCTGGGGGCGGACGGGGAAGGAGGAGCAGCCACAGGTGGGTTGTTGTCACTGCTGTATGAGCGGAATTGGCTGCGAACCAGAGGCAGCTGGCGCGCACATGCTGAAGCCGTCCGGATCACTGGCTGCTGGTTGAATCGGGACAGCATTGTCGTGCGGCAGCTTTTGCAGATCATTGTGGCGAATCAATCAGAGAAGACAGGGAATAGAATAGGACGGTATTGAAACGTTCAATAGAAGGTCCTAGGCGACAAGAAATCCCAATTGCATTGAAGATGCAATAACACACGCGCGGACAAGGCTGTCGCAGAAAACTGCGGCCATATTTGATGCCAAGACCGAGATCAGTCACGTGATGCATCAACAAATATGGTCAACGACGTAGGGCAGCTTCATTTCTTGCTACAAGGATCTAGCCCGTGTATAGACTACATGCGAGGCAAATTAATATCCTCCGTCTCCTGCAAACCCCGAAATCTCCTATCCAGACGTCCAAACCGGTTGTGTAAAGTGTACTGGCACATGAGATCACACATCTTTGCACCATATCCTGTCAACAACTAATGATTAGTTCTCGACTAGCAGTATTCACGGAGAACCTGTACAATTCAAGGATCAAATGGCAAATGGGAACTTTTGTCAATTCGAATATAGCAACAAAGCGACGTATGTAAATGACTCTGTACACCCAAGGGGGAAAATATCACAGAGACCGACCGAGAATACTCGGCGAGTCATGCAACTCTATGCACATGCTAAACAAACAGAAAAACAGACAATCATTATACTGAAACACATGCCTCGTAAGGGCTATTGTTCGGTGAGCAGGTATTAGGAACAAGCGAAAAGCAAAAAAAAAAGAAAAAAAACGACCATATCGGACCAGGAGTTTTGAGGAACGCGCTATGAAGACAGACCACTGACATCCAAGAAGTTGCAGATGTCCTGGCAGGCGTCCTTCAAGCTCTTTTCTGTCTTCCATTGGAGCTCTTCCGTCGAGCGGTCGACGACCGCAACGCAAGCTCCAACATCACCTTCGCGACGAGGCGCGGCACGGCGAGGAATGGGCTTCTCGATAACAGACTCCATGGTGCTGACCACATCCATGACGGAATTTCCCTTTCCAGTTCCGAGGTTGAACGTGCGGAAATTTTCTGTCAATTTGCCCTCGTTGGCCGAGCTGAGCGCGGCAATATGCCCACGAGCCAGATCACTGACGTGGATGAAGTCACGGACGGCAGTGCCATCCTCTGTTTCCCAGTCTGTACCGAACATCGAGAGCTCGGCGTACTGGCCGGTCATGACCTTGACAACGACGGGAAGCAGGTTTGTTGGTGCCTGTCTTGGGTCTTCGCCCAAAAGACCGGAAGAATCACAGCCAACGGGGTTGAAGTAGCGGAGTGCAACAATGGTCCATTCGGGGTCTGATGCGGCCAAGTCGGCGAGGATGGTTTCACACATCCATTTTGTGCGTCCGTATGGGTTGGTGATGCCTGTGCATCCAGGCTGGATGGACTGTTGTGTGCCTTTGTGATCTGTGTACACCTCTTCCTTGTGAACACACAGTTCTTCTTTCAATGGAAGACCGGAGGTGGCGAGGGTGCCGTATACGGTGGCGGAGGAGGAGAAGATGAAGGTCTTGATGCCGAAGTCTCCGAGTGTTGAGGCAAAGTCGACAAGCCCGCTGACATTGTTGGAGTAATACTTCAGTGGCTTCCGAATGCTCTCCTCGACGGCTTTATAGGCTGCGAAGTGAATGACTCCGGCGATTCTTGACTTGGGAGTTCCCCACCGGGATGGGAGGCGGTACTCCTCAAGCAGCGGCTGAAGAGCTTTGGCGTCACGATAATCGTGTGCATGCAACCGCAGAGATGGCATCTTCGTTCCATTCCTCTCGTGGTGCTTCTTGGCCAAGAGGCTGATACGATCGAACACATTCTCGAATGCATTGCTAAGATTGTCGATCACAATGACGTTATAGTTTGCCTTGAGCAGCTCAAGCGTGGTGTGACTACCAATGAAACCGAGGCCACCAGTGACCAGAATGTGGCTCTGGAAAGGGACTCTGCGCAACAAGTCATGGAGATTGTCGAATGGGTCTCCAGCCTCTGTTACAGGTGTATCCAGGGCGATGGGAGACTGCACAGGACTGCTTGCATCAGACCTATGAGGACTGTCGGATCTCGACGAGGAGAATGATGTTGGAGCAATCATGATGGGAAGTTGACGATGAATGCCAGGTAACCTTGGAAGGTATGCTATCGCTGCGAACAAAGAGAGAAAATGATCTATGTTTTTATATGACCAGACTAAGATATCCCGATTCTTCGGTGGGCCCTCCACCAAGGTTTTATACAAAACAAGCGAGGTACCTGCGTTGCTCGATCGGATCCTCTGTTTGAGTTCATATATTATGCCATCTTCCTTGACGAATGAGGATTCAGCACGGGCCCCCGGCAAAAATAAAAGGAAAAAGAAAGAAAAGGACCTAAGTATAAACGGAAATAAAAAAAAAAAAAAGCACAAAGCGAGTGCAAGAGGGGGCACAATGAACTGGAACAGAACCAGGCATGCCCCTTGGTGGGCCAGACATGCGGCTGGACCTTGGGATATCATTCGCATGCCCTAACTGCCTCTATCTTTACTCCGTGCTCCGTACCAGTACGTCAGGGCTTCTCGAGCTAGTATAATAATGGAATTATTCTTGTATTTCTTTATTCTTTCGCGCTTTTTCTTTATTAAATCTTTTCTTTCGATTTTGCTCTATTTCGGTTCTTTTTTCGACGTCTTGGCCAAGACACCTTACTGCATCTGGTCGCCCCAGATCCATCGACCGTAGGGTCCAAGCCTTAGGTCGTGTTGATCAACCTGTTTCCATTTTGGTTTTTTTTTCAGACAGCCATGCTCTGAAAAATTCACGTTCATATGTAACCGGCGCTGTTCGCGAATCCACTTTCATTCTTTTCAACTTTCTCTCTATAAATCCCCCATTATGTCTACTGAGAAACACGTGAGCAACCGGACGTGCCTGAAGTCGAAGTTGTCTCGTTTCATCTTGGCAATTGTGGTCCTGATTGTGATTATTGTCGCCGTTGTCCCCTCCGTTGTGGTCACTACCCTCCACAAGAAAAATAGCATGGGTCCGAAGGCGAAGGTGTTCGTTCCACTCTACGTATACCCTGCTCCTGAGGCGTGGGCTCCGCTGGAAAATGTGTATGTTTCTAAACCCTTTTTATCCTTTCTTTTCTCTCCCCAAATTGCTATCCTGGTAGCCAGCCACATTATGCTGCGCCGTTATATACAAATTAGAAAAGAAAGGAAAAATACAGAAAAACAGTCGCTGAACGCCACAGGATATCCGCCCACCCCGATGTCAACTTTACCGTCGTAATCAATCCAGGAAATGGTCCCGGCCCTGACTCTCTCCCGGATGGCAATTACACGCGCGAGATCCCCAAACTCACTGCGTACGACAATGTGCGGGTGTTGGGCTATGTGTATACCTCCTATGGAAAGCGCAATGCTTCTGAGGTTCGCAAGGATATTCAGACCTATGCGGACTGGCCGACTAATTCCTCCGACCCCAACCTTGCGGTTCGCGGAATCTTCTTCGATGAAACTCCTCAACAATACGAAGCTCAAACCTTGACGTATCTGCAAGGGCTCACAGATTTCGTTAAGGGTCTCAAGGCTCTTGGCCCTGATCAATTTGTGAGTACTGTAATGTTTTTACTTTACACTTATGGACTGCCCCATACCATACCACCCCTGTCTCGCATCATCGTCGCCCTATATCCGCGTTTCTTTATTTGTTTTATCTGTTTTTCCGTTTTCCCTCCCGTCGGGCCATGCACAAGCCAAACTATGGCTCTATTGAATTCTATTCCAACGCCGCATATTCCACCCCGGCCTGCATCACCATGTGTTCCCCATCTGGGATACATAGGCGAAGTCCATTGAGCTAACGAAAACTATCAGGTTGTCCATAACCCCGGCGCTGTCCCGGATTCTCGGTACCTGGCTACAGCTGATTCAACCGTTGTGTTCGAAGCCGCCTACAGCACGTTCCGGGAACGGCAAGGCGCTAAGCTGTTCAGCAGCATCTCGGACAGCAATCGTACCCAACTTTGCGCCATCGTCCACTCGGTGCCTGAGTCGGTCGAGGGCAAGGATCTTCGCAGTCTGGTCAAGCAGGTGCGAAAGGTCGCGGATGAGATCTACATCACCCATCTGAGCACGAACTATTATGCCTCCTTTGGGTCTAAGTGGACTGAGTTCGTCGACCTGATGGCAGCTTAGGATTTGGATTTCTACTTTGGATTACTTGCTTTAGTTCATGTGCACTGGTGATGTAAATTGGATCAAGCGAGTATGTGCACATATTTTTTGGGGATAGCTAGCATGTTTTCACTCATTTGGTTTAATGATTCTACGAGTTGGTTTTCAGACCACATTTTAGTCCATCTAATAAAAGTTTTCTCTTTCCCCGTCTATCCTTTCAAGCCGTCTTTGTTTGAAGTGAGCTGAGCTATACTTTTTAGGTCAAGGTGGAGTCAGGTGGGTAATACATTACCAGTATGTATTGTGGTATTTTTCTGTTTCTTTTCCTTTCGGCCTTTCGCCAAGAGTAGAATACCACAATACCATGGATACAACTAAACCCCACTAATCAAGTACCTGTCAATTGAAACATGTGGCAACGCAAAAGTATGGTTGGATCACGGAGTATAGGGATATATTAAAATCCGAGAGTGGGTTCTAGTTGTAGGGCCAGCTTGATACGAGGCATAGAGTGCTCCGTATAGGTTAAACGTGGCTCAACCTGATGTGGCTTGATTTAACTTCAATGTTGACAACGTTTACAACATGACAGCATGACAACAAGGAAATGCAAACGCCTTCCTTTTCTGGATCTCGATTTAGACCATTCGATTCTTTGGAATATTGTCTGAGTTACCGCCCATCCGATCGATCTATGAGATGAGATGAGGCATGCATATGGCGTCTTGTAGGCCAACCAATGCCATCCAAGCCCGGAAATACTCCCAAAATAACCCTGCAACACACAACGTTTCAATTAACGAGGGACATCGTGCTTTACTCAAGTTTGGGATATATTCAACTGGAACATCTTGAGACAGAACTGAGCTATTAATATAAGCCAACGTAATCGTCTCAGATGGTGTAAAGAGACCAAGGACTGAAACAGTAGTGAGACAGACTAGACAACAGACGTCGGGTATTAGCATTTACCGTTGGCATAGTTAGATCATCGCTATACATAGGGCAAACTCAGTCCCCGGATACAACGCTGCGTTGGAACATGAGCAACGTACAGAGGGCTCCGTCTGCAGGTTTAACGTGTGCAACTGCGGCTATACCGAATTCCAAACCCGACCTGTCCTATACCAACGGGGTCATGTTCCAGGAACCATGCTGTCGTATGTTGTTACATCAATGACAACATGGCTGACAATTTCAATTTCAATGAACCTTTCCACCGTCCCCCGCCCCGGTCCCCGGCGCAATGTACAATACCACAGTGACGAGCAATATTCATCCTCTGCCTAGAGATGATTTTGCGTGCATCTCCGCCTCCGGAGAAACTAGGTTCTTCCCTGGTAGCTCGGTCCGAGAAGCAGTTTTGGGAAACCGTCCTGCCCACCCCACCCTTGCTCTTCAGCCGTACCTGTAAAACTCCAGCCATACCCCTGAACCCGAGCGCCGGTGGCGGAAGCCACTAACTACATACGTAGCTCGTGGCATGGCCGGGTATTTCGGAGGTTTTTTTTTTTTTTTTTCGATCCCCTCTCTTGGCTACGGTGCGCCCGGTAGCCGCTGGGGAGAACTGACTAAAACTGTAGAGAAATAGCCAATCAGTCCTGTCTTCCATGGCCGTTCGACTCCATAGGAGCTAGATCTGAATAAATTGCATTATTGGCACTAGAACTAGTCGATCGCTGGGGGCGCTAACAGCACAAAAGTGGGAAAACTAATGAACAACGGTGGGTTTGGCTGCGGCTTGATCAGCTACACGAACATGCATGGGTGGACACGGTCCGAATCTGAACAAATAAATTCCGAACGGTTCGCGCCAGCATATCCATCCAGGTCTCCATACATGTCTCCATCCGAGTTTGAGGTTCAGCTCGCATGGCGCGCGCCTTGGTCCTTCCAAAAGCCACCGATTCAAATCGCGCATTTCAATCGAGGCTATTCATGCCTAGTTTGGTTCAACCATGGGTCGAAGGCAGTCATCTCTTGAATATATATCCTCGCTTAGTATAACCCATTACCAAATCGAGGCATTGCGTCTTCCAAGCCACAAGCCACCCGTTAGTTTTAATATAGCAGCCCTGGGTCGCGTTGCAGAGATTTGCACAGAGCGGAGTACAATATAGACATCAATGTAAACAAGTGGAGGGTGCACATAGTTCCATACACACAGGTACAAATACCCAGCCACTCAGGAACAAGGGGTAGATCTATTATCTGGGCGAGCCACTCGGGTAGCCGATCTTAGCGCCCTTGGTTCTTGCTGCTGCACCACGCGCGAGACAGGTTAGGTTCCAAGGTTCGCGCGTTATTGGTAGGCGGGTATAGTATACCTACACGTGGGTTCTGGCCGGGTTGGACCGGGTTCCAGTTTCGGAGAGGGGAAAAAAAAACAGGCCGAAAGGGAGCGTATTACTGGCCAATTGATATTGTTATTCCCGTCGGGAGTGAGCGTCGGGGACTGGGGAGCTGTAGTATCCTCGTGTTCACCGACGGAGTACGGAGTACCAAGTACCGAGATCGGCCGTGCGATATGCAAATTTTTTCTATGCGAACCCAGTCAAAATGTGGTTGATGCTAGAGATAAGCGCCTTTGCGGAGGAGATTCTTGATTTTGGATTCTGGATCCTGGACTATTCGGCTTTCTTTCTCGCAATTGGTATGAAATATAGCACATTGTGAAAAATAGTACAACGTACCTATCTCAAATAGTAGCACGCTACGTGTGACTTAAGTTCCAGCCACAGGGGTCTTATGCAAGGGATCCCCCATTAGGATTTTTGAGTTATGATATGTCCATAAGTAGCACAGCCTCAAACAGATCAATGGCGGAAAATAAACTCGATGGCTGATTGTTGACACATAAAATACCCGTAAATAACGATATCAACACTCTCGTATGTATGTATGTAATGAAACTTCGAAAATTTCCACAATACACAAACACGATCGAAAAATTACCGGATGATCCACTTCCCCAGGGGCTCGACCCGAACTTAACTGAATATTGAATGAACTCTCAAACCTAACCAATCAGAGCAATCTAGCGCTTCGACCCGCTCCGATGTATTCATGTGCCAAGACCGCCAAGACCAATCTAACGTCCGTCTCCATTGGGAAATCCCATGCCCGCCCAGTGCGCTAAAATGCCCGATTTGTTTCATGAGGCCAATTAGACAAGAGCGTATTTGTAATTAATTGCCTTGTTTGCTCCAGAGTCTAGAAACAACGAACTACTAGTCTCTAATTATACATACGGTGGCGAAATAAGATGCAGGGAAAAAATAGGACTGGAATCAAGTCCCTGTTACCTACATGCACATACTAGTTATTCGGGTCGGACGTATATGTATCCGTGTATTTCAACACTTCCGCCATAAACAACGTCCGATACCCCGTGTTGTAAGTAAAAAGAAAAATAACCGCTATTGACGGATGGCTGATCCGCCACAAAAGCCAGGCCTGAGTAAAGTAAAGTACGGAGTAACCTCGCCCAATCTCTCCATCATGTCACGCCATGAATAACCCGGGCGCACGGAAGACCCGGAGATAATATTCCACTAATCGCAGTAGCCACAGCCACAGCCACTGCAGACTATTGCTTATGGGTATGCAGTGGCTGTAAATAAGAGGAGTCGCCGACGATGGCGCTGCTGGTCGTTGCTTTGAGATGGGGTGATTATTTAGAGCCGGTGCCCAGAGCAGGTGCGAGCTGGGATAGAGTGGGTGAGGAGGAGCTGAGTACGGAGACAGCGCATAGTACTATCTTGGGAAAACCTCGGGAAGGGAACTCGGGATGTCGGGTGACTGTTCTGAGGCTAGCGGGCTTAAATAGGTAGAACATGCCGATTATGTGCTCATGTTGGGCTGGACTATTGTAATGGGCGTGCTGTGTTCTCAAAATGGCGTTTTTGGTTTCGCTTCTTTGGGCTTGTGAGTTGCTGTGCCGTGTGGTGCACTTCATTGCCGTCTATTGAGGGTGATGTGATCCGAAGGCAATTTGAGCCGATGGCGTGGTCTTGATGGAATTTATGTGATGAATTTGACACGGAGGGAAGGTGCTGTTCGTGAAATATGTGCTGACATGACGAGTGCGTTCCAGGGGTTCTTGGGTGTCCAGGCGTGTACTTTGTGACTAGTTGCCAATTTACTTCTTTCACCTCTCAAGACCAATTAATACACGCTGAAATATGATGGAAGCTATGAATGATGATGCCGAAAGTATCACGTCTAGTACTTATACATGCAATGACAAACTCCAAATTAGATGACGAGCCCACTCTGCACAAGGCCTCAAACAGGCGGTATTCACGAACAGTATCCAATATTCAAGGGCAGTATTCAACCCAATTGTCCAAGTCCATGTTCTTGATAACAGTCGAAAAATTGCCAGCGCTGTTGGCATCACAAGCAGCATTCGCCTGGCTGGTTGTCACGGACTTGTTATTGTTGGTACTATCGCCCTTGGGGTACTCGATGTGGAAGACAGGCTTGTCCGCCTCAATGAAGGCCGCATAGGTATCACACTCCTCGTACTCAGCACACTGCTCATTGACGCACCACTGCATGTTATCAATGACAGAGTCGATAATGCCTCCGCCGTTCTTCAACCCAACGGAGAGACCGCGCTTGTGGGACTGGGCAGCAAGCCAGTTCACATAGTCGATAGCCTGGGCCTCGGTGAGATCAAGTCCGTTGGTGTTGTCGTACCCGTCGATGTTGTCAGGGTCGACACCGTCACAGCCTTTGGTCACGGCGATATCGAGACGCGCCTGCATGATTTTGCGCACGTTGGGGGACGAGACGTTCAGCCATTTCTCGCCGGGCCATCCGTCGAGGTTCTTGCCCTTATCTGAGGCGAGAAAGTCGCTGGCGTCAGGACGCCAGTTCTCGTACGAGCCGGCAGAGAAGTAGCAGATCACTTTGCGACCCTTTTTCTGGAGAGCGGCGATGACGGTTTTGTTGTTGTCGAACAGATCAATGTCGTAGATGGGCGCGTCCACTGAGGTGGTGACTGGTTCGCCATCGTCGGCCTTTAGTATAATCTGCCACTTGGTGCCAACAGCTGGCTGCCACACGGTTGTGTTTGTTGGTGTTGTCGTATTGGAACCGGTGCCTCCGGAACCTGTGCCGGAACCGCCGTTGTCGTTATCATTATCATCGCCTTCGCCATGATGAAGACCAACTCCTAGTCCGGCACCTAGACCGACACCTAGAGCAATGATGACAAGAGCGATAGATCCAAGGATAAGGACCTTCTTCTTGGTGGACCAAGCCCACCAGCCCGTCTTGGACGACATTTCACCGATTAAGGTGGACTGTGAACTGAGAGATAAATGAGAGATAAAACGAGAGAAATTTAGTGTGTAATAAGGTTGAGATAACCCAAAATCGCGGGGTAGTTGTATATAATGAAGGTGTATGGGGAAGGCCAAGGAGGGAAAAGAAGAGACGAAGTGATCAGCAGGCACTAATTCGGGAGATAGGCATCTTTAAGCTCAAAGTCAAGGGCCCAGAGCGCTGGTTGGAGATCTCCCAGGGTACGGAAAAACCTGGACGTTATAAGCAAAGCTCAGCCTTGGATCGCGGCAGAAAATGGACGGAAGACCCTGAAAATACTCGAACGGGCAAGGGAGGTGGTGATCAATTGGTAGGAAAACGAGGATGCCTAAAGGGCTATAGAGGGCGAGGGCGGTCAGGACTCCACTGGAAAAGTCCAAGGGGCGAAAACTAAAGATCCGGTGGAACCTACTGATCTGATCTGCTCATGTGATCAGGCGATCTATATCGTCTTACTGTACACTATAAGTGAACTACCGTATACGAGAAGAGATAATGGCAACCCATGGAAGCTTAGTTAGGGGTTGGCAACCAATTTTAAATTGCCAAGATGGATGAAGAGAGTGATCTGTCGCCTAAAATAGATGAAGGGAAAAAAGGGAAGTCTCGGTCTGCCAAGGCTGGCTATTTATTTCCATATATGTTGTAGGTTGTATACATTAAACAAAGTGGACAGCATCAGGATTCGAGGGGAGACCGAAAGTCCCTGCGCTTCCAGTGTTCCCAGAACATTGCCAATAAACCAAGCGGATAGATGCATGTGCTGGCAAGCCCCTTAGCGTTAAAGTCTAGAATCGCGAAATCGGAGTTGAGTTTTTTTTGTCACGAAAATGGTATTGTTGTATTTTATCCCCGTAATTACCAATCCGAGGTAAGACGGGTTTGCAAATACCAACCCGAGATATCCCCCTAAATGCCGGTATGTATCGAGCTAGCCCTAACTAAAGTGGACAAACTTCTGACAGCGATAATCAGTCACTTTAAAAACCCTAGTGCCGACCTGTTGGGCTATCATCTGATGCTTTGAAATCTTCTCTGCATGACGCTTATGTGCAGATCTAGTTTAATAACGAAGCATCTATCCTCGAGTATTCAACACTGGTAGTAACCCATAATATCATGCAATGCTATTGTTACTATTACCCCGTTTGCCTATTCTATGTTGGATGTTTCGAATTGGACTTTTTTTTTGTTGAATCGTCCTCCATGACCCGCTCTCTCCACCTTCGACGCTAAAATAGACTACCAGAGAAAAAGTACAACCGATGGCGCTAGTCCAGATGTAACCCGATCGCCTGATTTTTCTTTGGCGCAAATCTCTGGACGCCACACCCGCTAACCGAAACAGGTCCACGGGACTTTATACGAAGTCCCGAGATCGTTAGTCTCGTTTCTATATTGCACCCGAGACAGAAATTTCGAGCCCTTGCCAAGATCGCGCTTAACCGTTTCCAGTGTTCGCTGTTTGACAAGTCATCAAATGGTGACTCTGTCAATATCTCTCGCTTAGAATACATACACGCTAAGGGATTTTTATTCTAGCGCATTCTATCTATCGTAACATTTGCCCCTGGCACCGGCCGCTGCTAGGGATAGTCAGGAATAAAAGAACGAAAGCAACAGTAGCAGCAGAAGTCAGAATGAGCTCCAAAACCCAAATTCATCCAAGCAGGGAGGGTTACATGACATACAACATACATTATTCATACATTATTCTTGATCACTACATGACCCCAGCACAAAGTCCAAAGTACGGAGCCCGGACTAAAGCACATTAAATCCGTGACCGGGTGGCTTAATGCCCAGGAACCTTCTCCGTATTCAAGCGGATATCACCGAAATGGTGCCATCCATGGATCCAAAATTAGTATTGAGCCTCCTTGTTACCCAATCGAGTAGTTCCTATGCAACGGCTGCATTGGTCCCCTCGTATACAAAATACAACATCTATGCTTCCCCGCTGTAGCGTAGGTCTGGACCCTGATGACGGGGTCACATTGCCCCATGCCAACCCTACAACCTTCACCCCGCAGGAATACGATCTAGGTAGAATTTCGAATATACTCTGTGCGTACCGGTATATCTCAGACATTTACAGCAGCCACTTGCGTTTACACTAGTTTACATCCACCGGACCCCTCCGGCTTCTGAGACACGATCTTTATTTTCCGAGTGTACTTGGCACCAGATCGATTGCCCGGATGGCGTCCTCGGTTGGGTGGGGTGATAGAGTGGTTTGTGAGACAAGTTAGGCTCTAAACCTGCTTTCTACACTGTGCTTTCTGGTGCTTGGGCTGGTCCGTATGGAGTAAACGGGGTCCATGGATGTTTGTTTTTGCCACGATCGATTGATTTGATTTTGGACTTAGTCTCATCCGTGGAAATCATATTTTTTGGGTTTTCTTGGTTTGGGGTATGGGGTGCATGACCGTGCGAAATGCGCTGGAAGTCTTTTCCATGCCTTGCGCCGGATCAGTCGGATCAGGAAATCCCTTGGCTCGTATAACCGTTGCAGACTTTGTCACCCCGGACCTGCAGCGCGAATTATTGATGGCACCGCCAGACCGCCAGATGACATGTCGGAGAGTAGTACCGAGGATGCGAGGACTTGTGCTTGTGTTGCTTTTTACGAAGAATGATGTTTACTACTCTGCACAGATTGAGCCCTAATTTTATATTGTACACTACTGAAGTATGAAGACCATTCGGAAAGCATCATTGTATATCATATAGTATACATGATATTTCCAGGCATTATTAAAATACAGGACATTCAATATTCGTATCAACAGAAAGACAAGGGCTGTTTTTTCCTTCACATATATAAAAACCATTATTGACATCTAAAGAGATATCCACAAGATGAATGAGAGCGATGGACGATCAACAAAAGCCAAAAGATGCAAAGTGCATCGACCTGTCAAATGAAGGCAGACTGGTCAATCATCTTTGAAACATCCTAAAAGGAAATGGGGGTGGAAAGAGTGAAAGTAACGGGGGAGCCAGTGAGCTCAACCCAGACGGTCAGAGGGTCAGCACCGAGCTGCTCGGTAGCGAAGCCCAGGGTGCTGGTAGGAGCAACAGGGAAAGTAACCGGGATAGGGTCAGTGCAGGTGTTGCCAGTGGCAGAGACAGTGACGGCAGTGATCTTCTGGTTGCTAGTGGCGTAGCTCAAAGAGTAGCCGCACTTGTCACGGTTGAAACGGGCAAGGAAGGCAGCAGACATCTATGAAGGTTAGCACATGAAACGAATTGTAGCGTATTGGATAGGATTTATCTTACCTCCTGGTGGGTGAGGGTGACGACGGGCCATTCAGCCAGGCGGATGAACTCCTGGACCTGGGTCTCAACCCAAGCCTGCATAATGGAGTACTTCTCAGCAACACCGTTGATGGTGATGGGGTCAACATCAGCGTTGCGGAGATTGGCCTGGTGGAACATGTAAGGATCGTGGAAGAGACCGAAGAAGTGACGCATAGTCTCGGCCTTCTCGATGTCCAGGAGGTCCTGGAAGCCACCAACACCAGCAGAGGTGGCAATCCATTCCGCGACGGTGCAGTCAGGAGTGTCGCAGTTGTAGTAGATGCGAGAGGCCCAACGAGGGTTGACCTGCATACCATCGAAACCGTTGTTGGCAACGGTTGTGAAAAGAGGCCACATGTCGTTCTCCTGGTTCAGAAGGGCAGAGCGGGTGTTGTCACCAACACAGTTAACAATGCCGTTATCCCACCAGGCCTGAAGGGCATCGCCATTGTGCAGACCAGTGATGGCAGGGGGAATGATTCCGTTGGAAGTGAACTTGGTGGCCTTGTCGATACCGACCTGCTTGAGCCAAGCCTGGTTGAAGCTGATCTCCTTGTAGATATCGCTGTAGGTGGCATTGTCCTGCTCCTCGTGAGTGAAAGTGTGGGAGATGTGGCCGAACTTGTTGAGGTTGCTTTCGGTGGTCCACCATGCCAGGAGCTCATCCATGACAGTGCAAGTAGCTTCCCAGTCGTAAGCAGTAGGGGTGGCGGGCCACAGATCAGTGCCAGTTCCAAGAGGCTTGATCCACTCGAGGGGAGTGTCCAAAGGCGAATCATACTCGATGGCAGCTCCGCAAGTATCCCAGCCAGCATCCGAGGTATCGGAAGCGTTCTCGATGTTTCCGTTACCGTTGTGGCCGACTTCAACAAAGTAAGAACTGCCAGCGGGCAACTTGGCATTGATGGTATCAATCCAGGAGGCAATGTTGGTCAAATCCTCGGCGCGAATACGGAAGGTGGTACCAGCGGGCGAGTAAATATCAGTCTCGAGGAACATGTCATCAATCTGGGTATTCAGGTTGACACGACGGTATCCGGCGTGCAGACCGCGGGTAATCCAGGTGATCCATGCGTGCTGCAGGTAGCTGGATGTAGAACTCCAGGTAGTGTCGAAACCAATGAAGAAGGCCATCTGCTGACGGCCATCGAAGTCGTTGATCACACCGGCGACACTCTCAGTCTCGAAGCCTGTGGTGGGGGCAAACGCGGCAAACTGCTTGGTCGAGGTGGTGTTGCTGATAGTCGCAGGGTAGTGCCATAGACCAGTGGTGCTGATACCTGCGCCAGTCTTCAGACCAGATGTGGGGAATTCACTAGTATCAGTGAGGGAGATAAGTTGTTCAACGCCGTCACAGCATCCGCCGATAGCAGATGCGCCATAGTTGGGACCCGGGTAGACATCGTATTGGACCATACGGACACCATATTCAAGCTGGTAAGCATATAGCTGGTTCCACTGATCGGTGGTCAGGGCACTCTGGAAGCCCAGGGTACCATAGTCATAGCTGACTTCAGAGGCAACGACAATACCACCGAAGTTTCCTCCGGCGGTACCATTGAGTTCGGGAAGTTCGACACCAGCAGAGGGAACAATCAGAGTGGAGAATGGGATACCGTATCCATTGAGACCAGAGCTGGCCACACCAGCAGAGGCAGCATCTCTGGCAATAATCAGAATTTCAGCTGCAACGGCAGCATGGCTAAGCGGAGTGGCACTTGCGGTTGCAGAAGCCGAGATTGAGATGAGGGTAGACGACATGATTGGGGTAGTCAAAGAAGCACTTGTGGAAACAGATGCAGACGAAACAACTGACGAAGAAGTAGCACTTGAGACGGCTGACGAAGAAGCCAAGCTACTAGAAACAGCGGTTGAGGCTGAGCTGATGGAAGAGCTTCCAGGAGATGAAACTGCCGACGAAGAAGCAACACTCGAAGCAGACGAAGCCGAGGTGCTTGGAACAGCGATTGAACTAACGGAAGAGCTTCCGGAAGGCGAAATCACCGAGGAAGAAGTAGCACTTGAAGCAGGTGACGAAGAAGCTGAGCTGCTGGGAACAACGACTGAGCTAACGGAAGAGCTTCCGGAAGGCGTAATCACCGAGGAAGAAGTAGCACTTGAAGCAGGTGACGAAGAAGCTGAGCTGCTAGGAATAGCGGTTGAGGCTGAGCTGATGGAAGAGCTTCCAGGAGACGAAACTGCTGGCGAAGAAGCAGCACTTGAAGCAGCTGACGAGGAAGCCGAGCTGCTAGGAACAGCGGTCGAGGTAGAGCTGACCGAAGAGCTTGCGGAAGATGAAACTACCGATGAAGAAGTGACACTTGAGACAAGCGATGAAGAAGCCGGGCTGCTGGGAACAGTAGACGAGGCGGGCGAGCTGACTGAAGAACTTTCAGACGGTGAAACGATTGACGAAGAACTAGCACTTGAAGTAGCACTAGAAACAGGAGAAGAAGAAGCCGAGCTGCTGGCAACAACGGTTGAGGCAGACGAAACAGCAGAGCTGGAAGAGGCCGATGAAACAGACGACGACCCACTCTGAGTCAGGACGCTGGAAGAACCGGAGGGGACAGTGACAGTGACTGATGCCGAAGCAGAGTCGACGATTGAGCTCGAAGTGGTGAAAGTAACGAAGGTGGAGGCTGCAGTGGTGGTCGGTGCAACTGTGGGCAAACTGCCAGTAACGATAGAGGACAGAGCCGGGACAGAGGCAGAGGAAGTGAACGAGAGTGTAGAAGTAGCGACCGCAGTGGAGCTCACTTCAGCAGTACTGCTAGAAGTACTAGAAGGAGTCGAGACCGGAGGATGATAGGCAATGACAGTCGGGGTGTTCTCAGGCCAAACACCGGGGGCAGTGTCGCATGTTATAAATGCGTAGTAGCATGCGACCTTCAAGGCCCAGACTGGCACGGCAACCATGACGATCCTGACCTATTTCTAGATGGGGAAGGTCACACAGTATGCAGGTCTGCAATTAACAACTGACAGCTGAGAAAATGAAAATAGAATACGGAAGATAATGAACGAATGAATTAGCTTGCAGCTCTTTACCCACATGTGCATGATCATCAGCTCTTATAGTATATTGTTTGTGGAGTAAAACGGGAGGTTCAATCCAAGGCCTATCGCCAATTGTGCCTAGTTAATCCCGGAGCTACGGAGTAATCTCGCATGGATCTCAAGGCAAATCCAGTTTATACGAGTCTCCATCTGGCGTTGATAGGTTTAATCTTTTCCGGGGGGCCTGAGATCGGTTCAGGAATGGAATCTATTGGGGATTGGTTGAGACATGGAGAAATCTCTTCTCGTTTTCGCTTCTTGTTTCGACTTTGGGCTAAAAATAATAATAAGAAAAGACAAAAGCAAGGCTAGGCAGATTGAAGGTAAGCGAGACATGAAGAACTCCATAGCAGGGCTAAAAGATCCGACAACACATTGCATTATTCCCGAGGAACGAACCTTACCTTCAGGGGAACAGACTGGTCAAGTCCAGAACTTGATGTGGGGAAGGGGAAGAACAAGGCACTGCATGTCTGAGCTGAATACGGGGTACAGCGTGTGTATGGCGTATACGGTATTTCGGGCTACTCGGATACTTGTAATTACGTGGTTTCTTGCAGATACGGGGTAATTTTCATTTACCGGTTCATACACCGTATGGATTGTCCGATTTCGGGTTTCAAGTTCTTTTTCCTGTATTTCTTTTTTCTTTTCTTCTTTTCCTTTTCTTTTTGCATTCTAATCTTTTCTATTTATTTTCTTTTCCGTCTTTGAGTTAATTATTTTAATTATAATCCTTTGCCAAGACATCGAGTTTTGTTCGCTGAAATGATATGATGCTCTAGCCCGTGCATAACTGCCCTACAAACTAACTAGGCGAAATCCGATACATCTCGAGGGAAACACGACATATTCATTCTTGATATGATATGTTCAATTAGACCCTTGGAACACAGTGGGAGAAACAGCCAAGGCCCATCGGGTAGTATAATTGCCACGATATGAGTCGCATGGCTTTGGCACACATGGCAACATATCTGCTATCCATACTACGCTGGCTCCACCGGGTCTGTTCCATCGGTCAGCCAGCCGTGCATCTGTTAGCTTATTCTTTTGCGTTCGAAAACTTTAGTGTGTGCTATTTTTGCCTTTCAGAGATCTCTACCTCACTAACCGCCTAGACACTTGTTTTCTATCCTAAACGGTCCAAAAGAGGCGAAGCTACCCCGTATACACATTTTTTCTTTTAATTTTCTTTCCGTTTTTCCTGCCCCTGACAATTGAACAAGGGAAATCCTGGGAGGCAAAATTGTCTTGTTGTATTTGACTGATGCGGCTTGGAGAAGTGGATATTCACTTTAGCCATTCTTCCCCCACTAATCTTTTACCTTATCACCTTGTCGACACTTGAGCTCCCCGGTGCTCTCTTTTCTTGACATCGACATCTTGGCTTTTCGCTGAACACAGCAGTCACTCGTTTAAGCATGTCATTATAAGCATTTGCATTTGAAGTCGCATCTCCACTTGGCCGGTTATTCTAACCTCGTGCCTCTTATATTGCGCTCAAAGACACATCGAGTCGAGGACTCAACCTCCCGACGTCATGGTAGAATATCTTCCATTCAAGCCAGATCCTCTTGGCTGGAATGGCATGAAAGAACATTGGTGGCAATTCGTATGTTGATCCTGGTCCTCTTTACAACTTGACCTTTGGCGCTCTCGTTGAGAAACAAAGAAAGATATGCTGACCATCTCCCTTAGATGTACATTGGAGTGTTGATATGTACAGTCGCCATTGGCTCTGCCTCAATTGTATATTCCGGAGGAAGGAGATTTATCAAATACTATAAGGTATGAACACCGACAAGCTCCTCCCCTCTGCTCTATATACTAATTCCAGTCTATTTAGTCGAGACCGCTACCAGACACCTTCCCTGCGAGTGTATCCAACCGTATCGCCCAGCTAGCCAACCGAGAACTCAACTTGATCGAGAGACGTCCGTGCGCGGGCAAGCCCACGAGCTTCGGAGTATACCTAGGAAGCTTCGAAAACCCACCTACCGTCTCGCAAGAAAGACTTTTGCAAGAATGGGATGTCTTGGTTGTGGATCCATTCCAGTCAGGTGTCGCCAGAGCTATTTCCAGACACGAGCGCAGCCGGGTACTCGGACGTATTGATTTCGGGAAAATCCTTCCTCCAAATCCATCAGCCTTGGCCGTCATCGAAAAGATCGAGGAACTGCTCACAAGCGGATTCCATGATACCGCGTTTTCCGGTGTTCTCCTCGCAAATTGGGAAGATGTGCTCCGTCCTACCGCTCGCAGAAAGCTCCTCGAGGCCATCAGCGGTCTCGGCCTGGCAGTCTATCTCGAAACTGAGCCACCGCATTTCTTGAAAGACCGAAAGGCCGTTCAGAGCAGTGCCGTGGCGGGTTTGGTCATTCGAAACGCTAGCATCATGCCTGAAGGCGAAAAGCGGGATTATTTCCAAATGGTCGCACTCCAACCAACACTCAAGGCTTTCGTTTCTGAATCTTGCATGAGAGACTTTGTCGTGATGTCCTGGGAAACCATCGACGATAATGTCATTATTCCTAATGCCATAGTGCGCAGGTCTATCCAATGGTGCGGTTTTTACAGTGCAATTACCTGGATCGGCACCGAAGCTGCTCTTCACAATGCGGATCTTAACGTCGCGACTCTCGAACCTCTTCCCGCGTTCGGTTGGTTGAAGGAAGCAGAAATGATGAAAGCTCATGATACCTGGCGTGGCAACCTGAACATAATGCCTTCCCCGGATAACAAGCCTGGCTGGGATATTCTCAAGCCACTTTTCCCTGCCATTGATGCGCTACTGAAGTCATCGGAATACGACTCCAAGGCCCCCGATAGCCCGACTGGTCGCCTGCGTGATCCTCCTGAATGGGTTGCACAGGTCAAGTCGCAGGGCAGTCCTCTCTCTATCTCCATGTCAGGGCTGGCCTACAACTCGCTCGGTTGCTTCCCTCTCGGTTCAGACGCGACCCCACTGGCCTTTGCAGAAATCGTCCAATCTCAACAACGTCTCAAGTCTCTCAGTCTTCTTCATCCCGTCCCGAAACCCAAAATCCAAAGTATTGGAGTCCTTTTGAGTAAATTCTATGACTCTCTGGATCTCTCTGAGGATGGAGAACATTTGGCCAACACCATCAAGGAACTTTCGAACTGGGCATCCAATGATCAGTTGCACGTGAATCTCTGTCTAGATTCTGGTCTGCGCAAGAGCTCCGATGTCCGATTTTGGGCCGTTTTCGATATGGATCATGATGGTATCGAGATTTATGTGTCCAAAAATGCGCAAGGCCTGGCTGGAACTATTCTTCACACCTTCCTCTCGGCAAAGGGATTCCCTCGGCATGTTTGCCTCGAGGCTGAGGCGACCTTCGCAACCTGGTCCCAGGACGTGTCTCGCGATACTGGCCTTCCCCGTCGACTGATACAAGATATCGATGTTCTCAGCCCTGAAGAGCGCCTACTTCTCTTGCAGCACCTCTCTCTGACCGATTCTCACAGCGAGCTATCTGTAGCCATCTGCGCATACATTCGCAAGCAACTGGTAGATGCTCCTTCTTTTGCTCAGTTGAAAGCACTGAACACGGTTGGGTATCTCAGCAAATCTACCCCTCCTGATGATTTGATCAGGTCGCGTATCAACTGGTACCTGGATCAAGGATGCACATACCCATCTCTCGATGTCTGTCTTGATCTTTTCCATCAGGCCGACAGTGTGCTCTCCGATGTTTTGCGGTACCGCCGTGAGGATGACCTTGCCGCCATTACCAATGGTCTCTGCTCGCTTCTTCAAGGTGGCTCCGTTGACGCATACGTGGATATGATGGCTCTTGCGCTTTTTAGTGCCGCAAGACAGGGAGCCTTCGATGAGATTTACACAGAAGTGACTGATCGGAATCCCCTATTCAACAGCCATACCGATCAGGCCGCCGCCTTCGCAGAGTCATTTGCCCTTGGATCGCGATGTGAAGCATACTTCGACGTATCTCCCAGCGTTTTCGGGAAGTTGCTATCCGACCGGTTCAGAGCTTACTATGGAGACCATCAGCCACCAAACTGGATTAACGGTGCTCCGGAGCTCGCTACATCCTACGCCGGAGCTCAGATTGATGTCAACCCCGATGATAAGCCTAAGGTTATGCCTGCATACCAGCAATTCACATTCTTGAGTGTCTTCGCTATTCCAGCTCTGATTGATATTGTCTTGCTTACCTTGATTGGCCGTGGGCTCTATCTGTCTGCTGCCATGACTGATTATGAACAGGACAGTGCAACTATGGCGCTGATGATCGCTCTGCTGCTTTCCGGTGTAATTGGTACCTGGATTGCATGTGGTGGCCCGTACTACCTCATTTCGATGGCTTTTGCAGCAGCGAACATGTTCGTTCTCATTCGCCTGATCGCTGGTATTGCCTTCACTGTGGCCGCTGGCTTGATCGGCTTCGTTGCCATTTCAGGTGTTCGAGGTCCTCGCGCTGGTATCGTCTTCTACCTCTACCTAGTCGCTCTGACAACCTACTTCTCGACTTTCGCCTCCCTTGCAAGCTTCAGTTACCCTGGTACGTCTTTCTTGTCTGGTCGCAAGTCAATCATTATGTCCATTCCGATCCTATTCGTGTCGCCGATCATCACGACCTGGACTGGCCACGACTCGGCTATCTATCTCGCCGTTATCTATGTCTTCATTGGTGTGCTCTTGCTCTCTCTTCGTTCGGTTACCTCAAAATGGGTCACTTGGTACCAATCCGTGCGCCGCACCGATGATACTGAGATCCGCAAGTGGTATCTCACTGCCTATGGAAATGATGACGAGAAAGTATTCGCGAACATGAGTGACCCGGCTGCCCTCAAGCTGGCTAGAGAAGCACTGTTTAAGGACGTCTTGGCTCAGACAAAGCGTGGAACTTTCTCCAAGACATCCAAAGATAAAATGGTCGTAGAGCTTGCCCGGGACTGGGAGTCAACCAATTTCCTTCTCGACTGGTATTGTCGCCATGCAGATGTTCCGAGGCCGATTCCGTTCAGTTCTGGCTGGAATATTCAAACCAAGGTCGCACTTGACACCCTGCGTAACTCTCAGAAAGGTCTTCGTCTGCACAACGCATTTGTTCATTGGCGTCAATCGAGCAAAGAGATGGGATGTGGTGTTCTGTACTTTGTGCTTGCGCTTCTTGACAAATGGGCACAACTGCTGAGTGGCAATCGCATGGTTGGTCTCCTCCCTAGCGGGTTGCCTGATCCTAAGTTCACTGCTGAGATGAATAATGCTAATCGAATGGCTGTTGGCTTCGCCCTTGCCTACTATTTGATCGGAGCCGTGCTTATTGATACCAAAGCCCAGGAGCTCCATGATGCCCTCGGTAGCAAAGCTCCTATTTCCGTCAGATCTGCAAAAGACATTCGGCTCGCTCAGAAACAAGAGATCCAACTGAGACGCAAGGTATACTGGCGGGTCCTTTTCAGATTCCTCTTGTGGCATGTCTGGAGTCTTGCGCTTGCTACTGCCCTCATTTGGACCTTCCAAACTCCGGTTGAAGGCATGATTGTTTTCTTCTCCTACGTTCTCGCCTACACTGGTTTGATCTGGTACCAATACACAAAGATCTTCACTGGCCCTCATGCGCTGAAACCTCTCATCATTGGTATCTGTGTCGGATTGCCAATCGGTATCGCGCTCAAAGTCTGTCGGCCGGAGTCGCTGTACTCGCAGATCATTGGACTCGGCTCTGCTACCTGGACTGTTGCCTTCCTCTCGATTTGGAATGCCAAAATGGGTATGCCACACAAAGTGGACTCTCCGGTGGAACTTGGCCGCACTTTCCATGCGTTTACGACACCCTGGTCGGACCCCGAATGGTCCCAGCAAGAGCTCCAGACTTTCTTCGAAAGCTATTCACTGCTTCCTTCCGATTCCCGATTCAGGCTCAATCCAGGTGTCCATCCTGGTGCTGAAATCAAGAATGCTATGTTGTCTTGCAGAGAAGAACTTAGGATCGAAGAGGCGTTCCCCTGCTCCAAGAATATTATCAACACCGCCATCTCATCATGGGAGAAGGGCGACATTGTCATCGAGCTTGTTTCTGCTGGCTCTCTCGGTCCCGGCATTCGAGCTCTCAGCTGCAGTACTGGAAACCAATTGAAGTTGGCCATCACCGTGGGAGGGCTCCTAGACGAGCGTCTCGATATCAGCGCAAACTGTCAAATTATTGCTGAAACATTGCTTCATGCCGTCACAGAGCTTATGCTGGGCGTTCCTCATGAGTATGCATCATTGGCGGGATCGATTGTCTCCGGTGGAGTAACCCACACAATGGCTCGACAGCTTCGTGAGGAGGCCAACACACATACGGTCGTATGCTGGGCTAAGAAGGAACTCCTTCGGCAGCTTTGCCTTGGCTTCGAGGCTGATCTCCATTGGGACAAGCTGCCAAACGAGGTTCGGGATGTGCTGCTGAAGCGTTGCTTGGGTCAACAGTGCAGCCTTTCCAATAGCCAGCGCCAATGGCTCCAGCGAAATCTTTGCACATTCGATACTGATGACCTCAATATCCATGTTGCTCGTTGCAATCTTGGTGCAGCCACTGCAGTTAGCATTCTCGACTATGCTCACTGGGGAACTGGAGAAACCGCTCTTCCCAAAGTATCCGAGACTTCGAAGTACATTTCCTATATACCTCGGAAGCTCCCGGTCGCATTGTCGCTACTCCGATCACCAGCTAGCTACATTTACCACAAGCTGGGAACAATTATCAAGTTCTGTGTGGTAGCTTCAGTCGCAGATCCGGAATTCCAGAGAGAGTTCAATCATGTCACCAAGGACCTTCCGAGCGTTGTCCGTGTGCCAACCGTCTTCTTATTGAATATGGTCTGGGTCTATTCCAAGCTCGTTCAAGACTTGGGCTTGTCCTTCTTCCTCTTCCATGGCCGCAAAAATGTCAAGCGGCTGTGGGAAGAGACTAAGGGCATGACGATCCATATCAAAAAGAGCCGGATCATTGTCCAGAGTCAGGACGGCACCTTTACAGCATTCAGGCACCACGAGATTGATGGCACTTTCAAGATCTACCATTACGCTGGCGAGCATAGCACTGAGCCCAAGGAGGTCAAATCCCTGAAGTTCGTCAGTACCTTTTCGGGTGAGATGTTGCTTCTGGTCAAGCAGGAGTTCAAGGACGGCAAAGTGATCAACGAATACCACTACGACTACCGATCTCCGACAAAGAAGAGCTTCAAACTTAGCAAATCCTCAAACCGCATTCCGCTAGGACGACGTTGCGTGTCAGGAGCGAACCATCTGCAAAGCGTCCAGTACAACCGCAAGGGTCTTATCGAATCTGGTTCGTACATGAAGGATGGCAATCTTATCCGCTTCAAGTACCACTATCGCAAGAACCCCCGTTTCGGTGATGAACTGTTGCGAGCCGAATTTGTCTTGTCCCACATCAGCTGTACTGTGTCTTGGTGTGCGCCTCCGCGTCGCCATCCCGAGAAGGTTGAACGCTGGATTCCTCACTCCAAGGTAACCGAGGCCAGCTTTGTCCAAGGCGCCGATGTTTATGAAAGTCGTTGGTTGTATGATCACAAGTTCCATCCCACCATCTTTACCACTATCAATGGGCAGAAGATGCAGACTCCGCCGATGATTGAGCACGATTATCTGGGTGTACTCTCCAAGCCAAAGTATACCAGTTTTGTGCATGATAACCCCTTTGTTTACTGCGATAGTCTCCAGTCAACTTTCCTTACCCGGACACTGGGCCTCACGAAGAAGCGCTTTGTTATGTCAACTTCTCGAGCTCGCTCCTTGATGTGGAAGGCGTGGAAGGATCGTGTTGACTTCGATGCAATTATCGTTCGCTGGATGGATGACCGTATCCTGCGCAGAGATAAGGTTCTTCACCCTTACTGGCGCAGCCGTGACTGGGGAAATCTCGCGGCTGCAAAGAAATACGTGGATCTCCGCGCTGATGCGATCATGGCCAGTGCGGATCTGGACGACAACATTTCCAGCTGGACCCCACTCGCCGTTAAGCTCACCGATTTGCTCAACTTTGGCCCTGGAGGAGATGCTGTTGTTAACACTCGCTCCAAGAACTTTGGCACCGATACCGAAAAGACGCTCCATGTCATGGCGGCCGACAACGGTACCTGGCCTAATGAAGGTGGTGGTGTCTCTGCCTGTCGACGAGATATGATTAACTCTCTGCGAACCATCAAATGGCACATGATTTGCGAGTCTGCCAACGATTTCGGTGTTCCAAAGCATCAGACCGAACAGAACATCCAGTCTCTGAAGCTCATCCCGCTTTGGGGTATGGACTTCCTCACTCCAACTCACGGTTTGTTCCACAACAAGCTGGATGCTGAGGTGGACAATGTTACCTCCGCGAGCGAGTACGACATCAAGATGAACTTCATTCCGATTCTGACAGCTTTGGTTAAGGGTGCCCGTGCAGTTCATCTCTCGAAGGCTGATATCCACCAAGCGACTCGAGCACTTGTGAATCTGAACACATACTTCCAGGAGTCCCGTCATTGGACTCAGGTGTGGAACACTGAAATTGTGAAACAGAGCTGGCGTGAGTTGTGGCTGACCCAGGAAATGCCAAACACCATCCCGTCATCCGAGTGGTTCGACACTGAGCTTCCTACCTTGACATCTCTCGATGTCGCCCTGGAGCTCTGGTACCGCTATCTCTTCATCTTCTCGATCCCGGTTCCTGAAAAGATTCCTTCAACCTTCCAAGCCTCACATCACAGTGTCAGCGCCTCTTACGGTGTTGTATGCAAGATCAAGCGCAACTGTACCTTGCAGATTTGGGATCACGCCATCAGTTGGCGTGAAACCAATCTCTGTCTGTCATCTGCCTTGTGCAAGCTCTCGCCATTTGTTCGAAACGCGCTACTTGGATTGATGCGAATTACCTCCGTCTTGACCCTTCACCACGCAGACATCCTCCTTCCCTGTGCCGACTTCTTCAACCCCGGTTGGGAGGTCGAGATTGGTACCTGCCAGGGCACGATTGAGCACCGAAACACTTTCCGCAGAAAGATCGATCCTGTCGTCAACGGAATCACTGACATGCAGAAGTTCTCTCCGGTCAAGGAAATCAAATCCGAGCGTCCGACAGTGACCATGTTATCCCACGTTTGGTATGCCAAGGACATCAAGACTGCCCTTCTCGCTGCGGATATCATCATCAACCAGTGGAAGTTCGACGAGTACCACCTGGACATCTATGGCGCTATTGACAAGGCTCCGACTTACTCTACTGAGTGTCAAGAGATCATCGCATCAAAGGGTCTTCGTGGCAGAGTCACACTCCGCGGAACTGCCGACCCCATGAAGGTCCTGGAGAACACCTGGCTTTTCTTGAATTCATCTCTGTCTGAAGGTCTTCCTCTCGCCCTGGGAGAGGCTGCTCTGACTGGAGCTCCCGTCGTCTGCACTGACGTCGGTGCTTCCCTTCGAGTTCTCAGCGACCCAGATGACTTCTCCCGCTTCAGTGCCGTTGTCGCACCAAACGACGCGCTCGCCCTGGCAAAGGCCCAAATCGGCATGCTTGCCATGCTTGGCGAATGGAGCAAACACAGCGAAGACACAAGCCCCGCCCCAGTCTTGACTTCCCACCCCACCCCTGAAGAAGTCACAGCCATCACCCGCCGTATGTACGAGAAGAGCGAGCACCGTCGCAAACTCGGCATGATGACCCGCACGATTGTCCAGAAATCTTTCAGTGGCGACCGGTACCTCCGCGAGCACGAGCAGATGTTGTGGATTGGCAAGTCGGCCAAGATGATGGCCAGCCGCGCAGCAGGCGACCCGATCGAGCCCGCCGACGTGGCAGCCGCCATCGAGACCGGCGTCGACGAAGAGATCATCACCATCCCGCGCGACGCGGTGAACTCCTGGCGCTCGTCCGCCCAGTCCGGTATCTCCACCGTCTACAGTTCCATGTCCCATATCCCCAGTCGCGGCGGCTACCACCGTCCCATGTCTGACATCTCGGCTATGAGCATGAGCAATGTCTCCACGGATACCGAGTCCTTCGCTCGTCTGCCTGTCTTTGCGCCAAGGACGACCGTGCTGTCCCCGGGTAGTAAATCACCCATATGGACCTCCAGTCATCGGCTGTCTGTGCTGAATGCCCGTCCGACCCTCTCTCGTCCTCAGTCCTACGCACGCTCCGTCTCAACTGTCGGTCGGGAACAGCTGCGTGGCTTGCAGCGTGAAGACTACCTTCCTTATCGAAATTCGGATGTCAGTGTCGCCAACAGAGAGGACTTCCTTCGCGCTGGCGGTCTTTCTCCTGGCGCGCGCTCTCCTAGTCGCTCGTCTTGATTTGAGTTGTATACACACACCCTTCCTTCCTTACCCTACTTGCACATACTGCATTTCATTCCTGTATATTTTTCGCGTTTCTGTTCATACATGCATTATTCGGTGTCTTGGTTCCTGGAAGGAACCATAGGAAATGTTTCAAAAGCCCTCTGTTAATATGTTTTGTCTGGTATCAATTTTGTTGACGTGTTGACAAATTGTGGCATACCTCAGCGACTACAGTCCTTCTATCATAAATTCTTAGTCTTAATGAGAATACAGAATCATAATATGCATCAATTGTTCCTTAATTCAAAGCTATATGTGTTTAGTAGAATATATACCCAAGGGTGTACATAATTCCAAAAAAGCAAAAGTCTGCGTTCACGTCGACTCTTGTGGTTTCGGACTCGCGGTCCGATGCCATTCACCATTGAACGCATTGATGAGCCAGCTCGAGAGACCTTGATTCACAATTAGTCATGTCATCTCATTTCCCAACCTTGGGAAGCGATTGAATGGAAGCGCGTTGGGAATCAACTTACGTTCATAAACAAGCGCATGCGCCCGGTGGAATTGTATACTATGATCCGAATCAGGGAAGACCTGCATGTCGTAGTTGTCGATATTCCTCAAATCCAGCTTGTCGATCAAAACAAGGGTATTTTGAAGATGGACATTGTCGTCGGCAACACCGTGCATGATCAAAAATCGGACACTGTGGCCTAGGGCCATGACATCACTGATGGAGGCATTTGCATAGCCCGAGGGGTTGTGCTCGGGGGTGTGCATATAACGTTCTGTATAGATAGAGTCTATGACGAAGGAGGATGTTAGTATGTGCATGTTGGGAAACAAACTGAACAGTAATGATTCAAGGAGCGTACCATAGAACCTCCAATCAGTGACGGGTGCCACGGCCATGCCGTATTGGAACGTCTCGCCTGCGTCTTGTTCAAGGACTTTCAAGGTCATGTAGCCACCGTAGCTCCAGCCCCAAACGGCCATGCGGCTTTCATCCACGTAGCTCTTGCTAGCCCAGATCTTGGCCGTCGAGATCTGATCCATAGCTTCATAATGGCCGATATTACCACGGACAACGCAACGGGCTTCTCTCCCAATGAAACCTGTTCCTCGCCCATCCACAGTGACGACAATATAGCCCAGACTGGAGGCAACATAGGTCTGGAAGTCTATCGTGAACTTGCGGTCTACCGTTTGCGATCCTGGTCCACCATACAGGAAGAAAAGAACGGGGTATTTCTTTTCGGGGTTGAAGTTTGGAGGGCGGCGCTCTAGGACCTGGAGCGTGTAACCATCAATGGTTACATTAGTGTACACCTCCGTTGGAAGGGCGAACTCTTCGACCATCTTAGAGAGTTCAACGTTCTCCTCGATGAGGTTTATCAAGTCAATCTCGTCACCTTGGGTGTTGATCACGGCCTGCCATGGCACTGATGGGCCTTTATAGCTGAGTAAACCATAGCCGGCTCCATGGGAGAATGAAACATCGAAAAAGCCGGGTGCAGATGTATCCGTCAGAGGTCGAAGATCGGAGCCATCCAATTTAACCGAATATAGGTGACGCTGAGTTGGAGCCTCCTTTGTGGCAATGAAGTATACCAGACCCTTCTTCAGGTCAACAGCTGACGGTGCGTTGACAACTTCCCACTTGCCCTTGGTCAATATCACCGGCTCTGGGTTATCAAAAGGTGTGAAATAAGCCAAGTGATCATAGCCTTCATAAATAACAGTGTCGATATAGCCATCGTGTGGTCGACCATTTTTGGGGTCAGCAGGAATAACCCGAGTCGACTGTGTAGGCTCAACCCAGCCACCGTCCAGAGCTGCGATATCATCTGACCGCACCAGCTTGCCAGTTCGGGCCTTTGTGTCCATAACAAAGATCTTCACAACATCGCTCTCGCGGTTGGTCTCTCGGATTAAAACCTTGCCCTCGGACGCCCAGACAATCTCGATGATAATTCTTTCATCGTCGACAAAGTCCTCTGGCATGTCAAACGAGAAAACTTCATTTTTCTCGACATCGTAGAACTGCAGGTTGACAATTGGATTCGGACTGCCGGGTTTCGGGTATTTGATCTGCCTCACTTCGGGGTAATTTTTGAGTCCGGGCGGTGGCTGTTTGCCCGATGGCCGTGAAAGGAAGTATTGAATAGGATATTCAGGAACTGCTGACTCGTTTGTGCGAAGGAATGCGACAAACTTGCCATCATCAGACCACCAGGTGCCGGTGTTGCCTGCAAAGACTTCTTCCTCGTACACCCAGTCTGGAACACCATAGAAGAGGTTCTCGTCGCCATCCTTGGTGATAGGGATGACCTCCAAAGAGGCCAGCTTACGCAAATATAAGTTGTTCTCACGAACAAAGACAACCCCATCAGAGGTTGGTGACCAAGCTGCAAGCTGTACACGTCCACTCAGGTTCCCGGGATCTAGCGGTTCGGCCTTCTGCGTTGCCACATCGAAGATCCAATATTTCCCAAAATACGAGTGCCTCCAATTGGACTGAGTGTCAGTCATGACCAAGACCTTTTTCATGTTAGGACTTGGCCACGTCTTGACCGGTGGGATGGCCTCCCCATCAAACCAAATATACCCCTTCTTCATCAACACTCTGGTCTCGAGATGATCGACGCCGTCTTTGTTACCGCTGATGTCTTTTACCTGCAAAAAAGCGTCTTTTTTCTCGTCCTGCTCAACCAAAAGACCATCCTCGCCGTTCGGGCCTGCAATCCAGGAGATCGCATGAGACTTCGGAGACCAGGTACCACTCAAGATTTGTTGCAGTGTCACTGGTTTCCCGTGGCTGGTATTACCAGTAGCCAAGCCTGGTTCATGGACGTCCACGGTTGATGCAGACGAGAGCGCCGCATTATCGGGTCGCTTCTGCGTGAGGAACAGCACGAAAGAGAGCACCCAGCCACCGACGCACAGAAACACCAGTAACCAGACGATCTGGCGCAGACGACCGGATGAGCCTGCCTTCTTCCGGTTTGATATAAGAGGCTCATCTGCGCCAGTTTCTCCTCCGTCTTCAATATCCCGGTATCTGTCCCCTTCCCCTTCCTCCATCGGCAGCGTGTTGCCTCCCTTGTGGTTCTTCATGGATGACTCGGAGGAAATCGAGAGGCCCGAGTCGGTGGATATTTGTGAGGCGAGGGATTCCGACCGTTGTCGAGTCAATGGTACGGACTCTGAGTTCCCTTCATCTTCGAACTTTCCCATGGTGGCTGTCGATCGGAGTTAGCAGGCGGAGCTGACGTCGATCGTCACTCTATCTCTTATCGCCAGCAATTCGAGCCGAGCGCCAGCAACACTGTTGCAATGACAGTGAGTGTGATTGTATATATATTTATAGTCGCCGAATTACTGAGACAATGTATAGAAAAGCAGAGGTCATTCTTTCGAGGGCTGGCTTCCGAATGGCGAATCTTGCGAAACAGGCCGAGGCCATTCTTGGCATGGACAAAGAGTCTATTCATTTGTTTAGCATCTAATATCCTTATTCAAGCCCATTTTAGGTTAGATATTGATAGTTCTTAGTTCAATTCTCACGAAGACTTGTCGCTAATGTAACTGCAGAATGTCCATGGTATCATTGGCTGCTCATGGCAGTTGGTGAGCGCAGTGTTGCTCTATATATTTCAGGCCATACTTCTCCAATTTTAAATCTTTCATGTCAATATGACACCCTCGAGTATATCTATACTTGCCCTGAGTCTCACTTTTTATTATAAAACTTGCGAGGATAGCATTGCAGGGATCTCGGTCTACCATATACATTGCACAGAAAGTGTATAGTCCAATAGTGATTCTATGCAGGAACGGGATATTTTTTTTAATTACTCGTCACGATTAGATCGCTTTCCATCATACAGCTCACGCTAGCGGCCGCCGAGGGCGTTTACCGCGACAGAGCAATGTCATCAATTCTCATGATCATCTTCACAGTCTCCGCGGCCAGCTCAATCGCACTAGTGCTGACCAGCAAGGGTTGGAGAATATTCTCCTCTGTGATATCATCCTTCACACCACCGCTGCGAATGCTGACACCAGCATTGTGCTGGCCCTGGGCGTGGCGGTGGCGCAGTTCAGTCACAACCTTGATGGAGTTAAGACCGGCGTTCTCAGCCAGAGTAGTGGGGATGACCTCCATGGCATCGGCGAAGGCCTTGAAGCAGATAGCCTCAGTGCCGGTAAGCTCACGAGCACGCATGGCGAGTAGGTGGGCCACTTCAATCTCGGGAGCACCACCACCTGCGATCATGGCACGCTTCTTGACGAGGCAGCGAATGACACACAGGGCGTCGTGCAAAGACCGCTCGGCTTCATCCAAAATCAGGCTGTTGGCACCACGCGCGACAATTGAGACGGTCTGGTTGTAAGAGGAGAGAGGAGCCTTGATACCGGTGATCTTGACGTAACGAGCACCGGAGGACTGCACTTCCTCGACGAGGTCGGCACTGCCGAGCTTGTCCTCAGTGAAAGAGTCGACATTAGCGACGGGCTTGCAGCCGAGACTCTTGCACAGGAACTCGACCTCATCGCGCTCGATATCCTTGATGGCGAGAATCTTGAGACGGGAAAGGAAGTGCAGGGAAAGTTCGTTCACGGCGTCACGGAGGATGGACTTCTGAATCAGAAGGACATTACACTTAGTCTTCTGGATCTTCTTGACCATATTGAGCATGTATTGGCGCTCCTCTTTCAAGATCTTGTCCATCTGGCGGTAGTCGTTCACCACGATTTGGTTCTCCATCTAGAATCTAATTGTCAATCTTGTTCCAGTAACAGTTTGAGGAGCGAATTAACATACGTCTGGCTTAGGCGGGCTGAGTTGGAATTGGATCAGACCTATCCGCGCCTTCTCGATTCTTGTGGGGCCACCACTGCTCTTGATCACGGGCTGGTTCAAAACCACGCCATCAACCATCTCGCTATCCTCGATTGTGCCGCCAACCTTCTTCACGATGCGGATGTCCCGCAAGTCCACGTTCTCTGCGGTCTTCGGGTCACAAACCTTCAAGACGGAGTCGACTGCCATCGGGCCCAGAAGTCCGGAGTGCTGGGACACGATCTTGGACGAAAGCGAAGTAGAAGCGGCTTGAAGGAGGGTAGAACGATCGGAGAGGTTAATAGGACGGGACATGTTGTGGAGGATCTCAACGGCAGCACCGGCGGCTCTCTGGAAAGATTCCGCGATAACAGTGGGGTGAAGGCCCTTGCCTAGCAACTTTTCGGCAGCGCCGAGCAGACTGCCAGCAATGACAACCACTGATGTTGTTCCATCACCAGCTTCGACATCCTGCGCCGCACTCAGGTCGACAAGCATGCGGGCAGCGGGGTGCATCACGCTCATATCCTTCAACATAGTGTTTCCATCGTTTGTCTGCGGGGGGTCAGTTGTGGCTTCTGATATGTTCGGATTGAATTGGGCTGCATACGATGATGGTCCGTCCTTTGGCCGTTTGGATCTAGAGAGACATTAGCATACTGATAGAAGAAAAATCCGAGATAAACTCACCATCTTATCCATACCCCTGGGTCCCAAAGACTATATTCCTGTTAGCCCCTCATCTATGTATCCGCAGATCGTTTGAGCAAGCGTACTGTTCGAATGGCATCGGAGACAGCTATTATACCGTTAGCATGGGCGCCTTTAACATCATGAGAATATACATACCCCGAGCAGCGAGAATGTTAGAGGCCCGCACGGCCATCGGCTTCTCCTTGTCCTGCATGCAATCAGAAATCAGTGGCCCACACACATCGTTTTGAGGCCTCGCACCTTGAAGGAGTTGTTGCCGCCGGCTCCCTGTGCTAGTACGGAGGCCATTTTGAAGATCGATATTCAAAATTAACCTTTAAAAATGAGTGAAAGGAGATAGTTGAGTTGTTGTGGTGGAGGACACACAGGAAATTCTGCGAGGTTCTGGGGCGGTGATGAAGCTTGGCACCTGATTAGTGAGGCTAGCTCGACCACCGCAGCTCTGCTACATCACCGTCCTTTGCTCTCCCAATACCCAACCTATCTATCTTATTTTCAACTTGACACCGCTTTAGATCACGTCGAATTTGTTCCTCCTGCATATACATCTTCGATTTCATTGTTTCCTCAGACCCTCCCTTAACTCGGCCTTGGGCTGTCAACACCTTTCATCATGCCTAGCGCCACAGGTGAGAACTGGGAGAAGTTCAAGAAGAACTACGCAGACGATGAGGAACCAGAGAAAAAGATTACGCCCCTTACAGACGAGTGAGTTCCCGGTCTGTGTCGATTCAATCTACACAAAGCGCGATGGCAATGATTGACACGTCTTATTACAGTGACATCGCAGTACTCAAGACCTACGGCGCCGCACCTTACGCGAATGCGCTGAAGAAGCTCGAGAAGGATATCAAGGAAAAGCAAAACAGCGTGAATGAGAAGATCGGCGTTAAGGTGATAACTTATCCAGCTCTTTCGGCCCCTTGAACAACTCGAGCTAATGTCTTACCAGGAATCTGACACCGGTTTGGCGCCTCCACACCTTTGGGATGTTGCTGCCGATCGACAACGCATGGCGGAGGAACAGCCGCTACAGGTCGCGAGGTGCACAAAGATTATCCAGGATGAGAAGGACTCGGACAAGAGCAAATACGTGATCAACGTCAAGCAAATTGCCAAGTTCGTTGTCAACCTCGGAGAGCGCGTTAGTCCGACAGATATCGAAGAAGGCATGAGAGTTGGGTAAGTTATATGGCGGATTATATGTCATTTCTATGTACTGACTAGGCTTCGCAGCGTCGACCGTAATAAGTATCAGATCATGCTGCCCTTGCCGCCAAAGATCGACCCCAGCGTGACAATGATGACTGTCGAAGATAAGCCTGATGTGACCTACGGCGATGTTGGTGGATGCAAAGAACAGATCGAGAAGCTACGAGAAGTAGTCGAAATGCCCTTGCTATCGCCAGAGCGCTTCGTGAATCTCGGTATCGACCCACCCAAGGGTGCTCTGCTCTACGGACCCCCAGGAACCGGAAAGACCCTTTGTGCCCGTGCAGTCGCCAACCGAACGGATGCTACCTTCATCCGTGTCATTGGTAGTGAACTGGTGCAGAAGTACGTTGGTGAGGGTGCTCGGATGGTCCGTGAACTTTTCGAGATGGCCCGTACCAAGAAGGCATGCATTATTTTCTTCGACGAAATTGATGCCGTTGGTGGTGCACGTTTTGACGATGGCGCTGGTGGAGACAACGAGGTGCAGCGAACCATGCTGGAACTGATCACACAGCTGGATGGATTCGACTCTCGGGGTAACATTAAAGTCATGTTCGCTACCAACCGTCCGTCTACACTTGACCCAGCCTTGATGCGTCCCGGCCGTATCGATCGTAAGATCGAATTCTCACTACCGGATGTCGAGGGTCGTGCCAACATTCTCCGAATCCATGCCAAGAGCATGTCCGTCGAGCGAGACATCCGTTGGGAGCTGATCTCGCGATTGTGCCCCAACGCTACAGGTGCCGAACTCCGCAGTGTTGCGACTGAGGCGGGTATGTTTGCTATTCGGGCTCGCCGTAAGGTGGCCACCGAGAAGGACTTCTTGGCCTCCGTTGAGAAGGTGATTAAGGGCAACCTCAAGTTCAACTCGACGGCTACATATATGCAGTACAACTAGAAATTCCGACTCACTTGCATTATGGATGGGATGTACGATCACTATTGTCTTGTTACATGGGAGTTTTTTTCCTGGTCAATGCAATATAATTTCAACCTGTGTACTACCAATGTAGTACGTAGTCCGTATACTTTCCTGATTTGGTCGGAATGCACACGGCTTGTCATGTGATTCTAACTAGTCATATTGAATCACATGACTATCTCGATCTAACTACTAGATACCACAATGATCGATATCCAGCAATTGCACGTCATTCTACTAGGAAAAGTGGGACTAAAGTTAGAAAAGATAACCAGATATAGATTCAAGATCCCGTGATATGACGCTCTACCGTTGACTTCCGGGCAGCTGTGTTGGCCGGCAAAATGGAATATCACACCTAGATAGTGGATCCTTTCCAATTGGCCAATCACGGGCAACCGGCTGCCCGAGGTTGATTTTCATTGCGCAGCTGCTGATTGGCTAATTTGGCCCGGTCCTCCCCGTCGGCAACTGGGAGAATGATTATGTCAGCGTGAAACTGTTCAACCGTAACCCGAGTCCAGATGAAAGTGTCGCCCTGGAAGGAGTTCGCTATTCCACAATCTCCCCTCTTTGTTAAGCCTGTCACCGACCCTCGGTGTCCTGCGATTATCTCGGTTCATTTAGGGAAACCCAATTCTCGTTTGATCCGCCATTATGAGCTCCATGAGTATGCGGAGTTTAGCTCCTGCTTCCAAGGTGAGTAGCCATGCAACGATTTTCAGCCCATTCGCAACGGCCATGACATACTCATAAGATCTCTCTAGGTTTCCCGCATCTTGAGGAACCAAAGACGTCTCTTCTCATCTTCAAAGCCCGCAGGTACGCATTAGACTACTCAACCCATGAACGCACCGTCACTAACTAAACTGCGCCAGCCCGGATATGGTCCAACCAGCCTTTGCGCGCTAAGGAGTCCAGTGGCTACCTGAGTGACAAGTACCCTATCATTGTAAGAGCTACCACTCACAGGCGGTTGATTGAGTCTAACATGCGCAGGATCACGAGTACGATGCCCTCGTTGTCGGTGCCGGAGGTGCCGGTTTGCGCGCTGCTTTCGGTCTGGCTGAAGCTGGATTCAAGACTGCTTGTGTTTCCAAGCTGTTCCCTACGAGAAGTCACACTGTCGCTGCCCAGGGTGGTATCAACGCTGCCCTCGGAAAGTAGGTTTTCACCGCAAGCACCGGAAGGTACCGAATTGAGTCTAACTGAATTTTAGCATGCACCCGGATGACTGGAGATGGCACATGTACGATACCGTGAAGGGTTCTGATTGGCTTGGTGACCAAGATGCCATTCACTACATGACCCGCGAGGCTCCCGCCAGTGTCCGCGAGCTTGAAGGTTACGGTTGCCCATTCTCGCGTACTGAGGATGGACTTATTTACCAGCGTGCTTTCGGTGGTCAATCTAAGGATTACGGCAAGGGTGGTCAGGCTTACCGTTGCGCCGCCGCTGCTGATCGTACTGGTCACGCCCTTCTGCACACCCTCTACGGACAGTCTCTCCGCCACCACACCAACTACTTCATTGAATTCTTCGCCCTCGACCTGCTGATGGAAGATGGTGTTTGCCGTGGTGTCATTGCCTACAACCAGGAGGATGGTACTCTGCACCGCTTCAAGGCCCACCACACTGTCCTTGCCACCGGTGGTTACGGACGAGCCTTCTTCTCTTGTACCTCTGCCCACACTTGCACTGGTGACGGTATGGCTATGGTTTCTCGTGCTGGTCTCCCTAACCAGGATCTGGAATTCGTCCAGTTCCACCCTACTGGTATCTACGGTGCTGGTTGTCTGATTACCGAGGGCTCCCGTGGTGAGGGTGGTTACCTGATCAACTCCGAGGGTGAGCGTTTCATGGAGCGTTACGCTCCTACCGCCAAGGATCTTGCCTCCCGTGACGTTGTCTCCCGATCCATGACTCTGGAGATCCGTGAGGGCCGTGGTGTTGGTCCCGAGAAGGACCACCTCTACCTTCAGCTCAGCCACTTGCCCGCTGAGCTCCTGCACGAGCGTCTGCCCGGTATCTCCGAGACTGCCTCGATTTTCGCCGGTGTTGATGTTACCAAGCAGCCCATCCCTGTCCTGCCCACCGTCCACTACAACATGGGTGGTATCCCCACCAACCACACTGGTGAGGTTCTCAATGTCGATGAGAACGGCCAGGAGAAGCCTGTTCCCGGTCTGTACGCTTGCGGTGAGGCCGCCTGTGTGTCTGTCCACGGTGCTAACCGCCTGGGTGCCAACTCCCTGCTTGATTTGGTTGTCTTCGGCCGCGCTGTGTCTCACCGTGTTCGTGACATTTCCAGCCCTGGCCAGCCCCACAAGCCCCTTGCAGCCGATGCTGGTGCTCAGTCTGTCAAGGACCTCGACCACGCCCGTAATGCCGATGGCCCCAAGTCGACTTTTGAAGTCCGCAACGCTATGCAGAAGGTCATGCAGACCGATGTCAGCGTCTTCCGTACCCAGTCGAGCTTGGACGAGGGTGTTGAGAAGATCAACAAGGTTGATCAGCTGTACGAACAGGTCGGCACTAAGGACCGCAGCATGATCTGGAATTCCGACTTGGTGGAGACTCTTGAGCTCCGCAACCTGCTCACTTGCGCGTACGTAACTCCGAATAACTGATCTAGGAATCGCTTGCTAACATTGGATCTCACAGTACCCAAACCGCTGCTTCCGCTGCAGCTCGTAAGGAGTCTCGTGGTGCTCACGCCCGTGAGGATTACCCCGAGCGTGATGACGAGCACTGGATGAAGCACACTCTCTCCTGGCAGAAGGTTCCCCACGGCGAGATCAAGCTTGGCTACCGTCCCGTTCAGTCCCACACCTTGGATGAGTCGGAGTGCAAGTCTGTTCCTCCTTTCAAGCGTGTCTACTAAGCTCGCTATTTTGGATACGACCCGCAGAGAATAGGAGGATACCACGGAGTTGTTTCAGATGGACCCTATCGACGCCCTCCCAGCCTCGTAGTTTCGAGACGGAACTATGGCTTGTGGCGTCACAAGGCCCCCGTTTCAAGGGGAAATATCTATGAAAAAGACCATTTTTTTGTTGACTGTGTTACTTACCATCCTGTATAGCCATATTGTTTTCCTTTATCTTAACAGGCGAAGAGTTGGTGTGCTGAGTGCTTTTTCCCTCTGTTTGTCTCATATGATTTGATTTATTACTTCTTAATGCTTTTCTGTGCCCCGTCTTAGGTTCTTATTGTAGTTTTCTCCTTGTCCATATCAAAACTCCGGTTTTTTGTTTGATTTGGCTCAAAATCCCCGGGGTCGACCCTGGTCTGTCAACAAAGAAACCGAACACCCCTTGGAGTCTTTCGAACCTTGTTTATTGACCTACGACTGATTTCTTGCTGACTTCTTAGATTCTGCGATCATTTATCACCGTATTATCCAATCTGCGTCAAAGAGACGCATCTACTGCACTAAAGAAAACCCAACTCTGCTGCGCAGGAGCCTTGGACCCCATTGGTGACAAACATACAAGGATCTATAATTGGCATGGCAGTGCCACCCCGCACCAACAAAGGAATCCTTTCTCGACTTCTTTCAGAAAACAGGGTCGTGGTCTCCATTCGAAAGTTAATGAATGCCGCCTGCAAAGAATATTTGTCGGGGCACAACCCATTTGACCTATCATTTCTGGCAGATTCTCAAATATCGGTGAAACGAGATCTCTCGCTTCCAGTCGTTCAAGCTTGTGCTATCCAGCGTAATTGCTGTGTCTTGCGATTCGATCGAGTTGTCTTCTTCGGCGAATGAGACTTGATCTTCAAGGTATTCGAAATGGAGTCTCCCGAGTCCCTGTGGTCTCTTGTCCCTCGAGACGATACTACTTGCACTGGGTCCAAGCTGTGGTATGTCTGCACGGCAGGCAGCTTCCGTGGATGCTGCGCAACTGATCCATGTACGACTGGGATTTGTCCGGACGACGACGATGACACACTCTCATCGACCTCAGCTGGGGTGTCCAGCGTGACGACGAAAACCATCACTACTTCCCCTACATCCACTCTGTCGAAACAAGCTACCGTCTCGTCGACAGCTTATATTACTTCAAATACATCAACAGGTTCGGAGACACCCACATCCTCAGTAACACTGGCGACTTCATCGCCACTTTCTACAAATTCTGACACATCCACGACTACAGAATCTACAGGTGTTACATCTAGCGCATCTCCATCCAATACCCCAGGTGCCACATCCTCAAACCTAGGCGCAATCATCGGCGGTGTTGTTGGAGGAGTTGCGGTCTTGGTCATATGTGCCATTCTGCTTTTCTGTTGCTGTCGCCGCAAGAGAAAACATGGGAAACGCGAAGGCACAACTCTTGTCTCATGGTACAAAGATCGAGGAACTGCATCCGAAATGAAAGGCCCGCTATCGCCATCAGACAGCGAAGCACATAGTAAGCAGAAACACATCCCAGACTAACTGGCCTACCCATTGAGGCAGCGTAACATATCACTGATACAAGCCATCGCATCGATAGACTCATCGAGCGCCGCCTCCCCATTCACAGATAACACACGAAGCATAATCCTCACCCCAGACCTAGCACTTGAGTCCTCCGCCACAAGCCTCATCTCCCACTCTCCCCGCAAAACACCCATCCCCCCAACCCAACCACACTCAAACGAGCTCTTCGCTTCAATCCCTCCCCGCCAGGGATTCACCCCCGAGCTACCAGACACAGGCTTCCACCGGCAACGCGCCGAACTAGCCTCGCACGCCCAGAGCGAGCTGATCAACGTACCCCTCCAACAACGCCAGCTACAGCAGCCCATTATCAACTCATGGACTAGTCCACGGGCCTGGGAATCGCCCGCCTTGGCCTCTATACCCAGTTCACGCGCAAGCCCAGCACGAGCAGCCGACACCGGCAGCGGCCATAGCCACAGCCACAGCGCCGGCGGTAGTCCGGGGCGGAACCAGGCTGGACGGGTCGTCACTGCCGAGGGGGTTGTCCTAGGCGCGAATCTGGACCGATACTCTAATGGTATCGAAATTGGAGAGTCTGGGTCCCAGGCGCTGGGCGAAAGGGGGAGAACGGCTGAGCGCGGCGGGACGGATCATGTTATGAGTTTTATGCAGTATGCTGGGGATCGGGGAGGGACTGGGCTTGGAATTGAAACTGGTGGCATTACTTCTAACCCCCAGGGAGGTGGAAGCAGTGCGTCTAGGCCTGCCCAGCGCAGTTTGGAAGATGATATTGTGGCTGCCGAGGGTCATGATGTCCCGCCTGCTTATGAGGCGGCACAGGGAGCTCCTGGACATGATATTAAGTCTCCGTCTGGAAGAATGGGTATGAGCCCCAGAGGAGGGGTTTGAGGGGTTGATCTTGATTTTCGGGGTTATGTTAGGGTTGGAGTTCCGGCTTAATGGTCTGGTATGTTGTATGATATCCCTCCTTTAATAGCAGCATATAAGTTCACTCTTTTATTTTAGACATCTAAACAAGTCAATTCATATATTCATTTTAGTCTAACCAAAAGCCTAACATTTATTTTCTGTCATATATCGTACCAAAAGAGTTTACAGTAAATTCTTCAGCACGGCGGTCTGCTCGAGAACCGCGCGCTTGCTAGTTCCACCAATGGCATCCTTCAGCTCAACGGCACGCTCGTAGTCAAGGCAAGTCTGGACATCCGCGTCGAAGCGGGCGTCGACTTCCTGGAGCTGCGCCAGAGAGAGTGTGTCCATGGGGACATTGGTGTTCTCAGCCAGGGCAACGACACGGCCGGAAATGTGGTGTCCCTCGCGGAAAGGCACGCCCTTGCGGACAAGGTAGTCGGCAATTTCGGTAGCCAGCATCTCCGGGGCCAGGGCGGCGATCATCTTCTCCGGGATGACGGTGAGCGTGGAGAGCACACCGGTTGCGATCTGGATGCTGTCGCTGACAGTCTTGACGTGGTCGAGCATGGGCTCGACGCTCTCCTGCAGATCCTTGTTGTAGGTAGTGGGCAGGCCCTTGATTGTGCACATCAGGCCGGCCATCTGGCCGAAGGTACGGCCAGACTTACCGCGGAGCAGCTCCAGGCTGTCTAATGGGGAACATGTTAGTATTCTACTATAGTACATAAATAAAGTCAAACTTACCTGCGTTCTTCTTCTGGGGCATGAGCGACGATCCAGTCGAGTAAGCATCCGACAGACGGACAAAGCCGAACTCCAGACTGCTGTAGATGATCAGATCCTCGGCCCAGCGGGAGATCTTGAGCATGAACGAGCTACCCCACTGCATAGTCTCCATGGCGAAATCACGGTCCGCAACCGCGTTCATGGAGTTGTACAGCAAGCCATCGAAGCCAAGCTCCTTGGCCATAGCCTCACGATCAATGTTGAAGCAGTTACCAGCCAGGGCACCGGTACCGAGGGGGCTCTTATTGACGCGACGGATCACCTCGCGGAGACGCTCCAACTCGCTAGCAAAGGCAGTGGCATGCGACAGGATCCAGTGGGACCAGCGGACCGGCTGGGCCTTCTGCAGGTGGGTGTAGCCGGGCATGAGATAGGCGATATCGTTCTCGGCGCGAGCAATGGAGACCTTGATCAGATTGATCAGGTGGGCCTCGATCACGCGGAGCTCGTCGCGGAGCCACAGGCGCATGTCCGTGGCGATCTGCTCGTTACGCGACCGACCGGTGTGCAGCTTACCGCCGATATCCTTGCCGATGATCTCGCCCAGACGGCGCTCGTTGGCAGTGTGGATGTCCTCGTCGTTCTCCTTGGCTACGAATGTGTTGGTTTGCCATTCCTCGGCGACTTGCTTGAAACCACGCTCGATCTCGGCGAACTCTTGCGGTGTGAGGATGCCGGACTTAGTGTTGGCGCGGGCGAAGGCAATTGAGCCGGCGATGTCTTGCTTCCAGAACACGCGGTCGTAGGGGAGGGACGTGTTGTACTGCACCATGAGGGGATCGAGGCCCTCTGTTTTTTGTATGAGTCAGTGGGCTTTTTTGGTGGGATGGAGGGGTTGTGGTACTCACGGGTGAAGCGGCCTCCCCAGAGCATGTTCTCAGCGACGCCTTTGGGATTACTCATTTTGAAGGAACGGAGATTGGTCAATGGCTTGGAAATGAAGAAAATAGAGAAATTCGAAGTGAAGTTCCCCCGTGTATCTCGTCGAATCACCCGATCATCCACTAAGCCTAATTGGGAATATCTGGGGACGATGGAGATAGGTGAGTCAACGTTCAGTGTTTACAACATAACTATGCAGTTTCTATGATATTAGGGCTTCATCTAGAATCCATTTACATGTAAATATTAGAGAACTAGAATTACTCCTGAAATTGTCACCTATTGTAAAATCCGACAGCTATCGCTGCATAGATAAGTGTAAAGATATATAAACTCATTTCCATCGTTCATTATATATCTTCCACTCATATAGACAACCCAAGATGAAAACGCTAATCAAGCAACTCAATAACAGTCCAAGTGACAGTCGTCAGAACCTGACCCCCAATCTTCTCCATAACCCTCCGACTCGCATGATTATACCCAGCTACATCAGTATGCGCCCAAGCCCCAATACATTCTCGAGTGTGACTATCCTCCGAGTTAACACTCCCAGCCCCAAAAAGCCCATCTACTGCCATCCCATGACGCATAACAGCCTTAGACAATGCAGCCGCAAGGCCGCGGCCCCGATGCTCGGGTTCAACATGCAACGTCGCCAGCGCTCCATCTACACCCAAGAATCCCCACGCAATAGGCATTTCATCATCATCACTAGAGCCATCAAAATAGACCGCCATACCAGGCATTGTAGATAGCTGCGACCTCGGCCTGGGGATATGCGTCCGACTCTGCACAAGATCTAGATGCTTACTCAGAACACCCTCCCTCCCCTGTCGGTCATGGAACCTATACCCGGGTGGGAGGGACAGATCGGCGCACGGTAGATCTGCATCGGGGCTGAACTCTGATCTCCGGAAGAAGTACTTGTAATAAGGCGGATCGTCGAAGCGATGGACCCGGATACAAGGTATCGGGTCAGATTGGGTGTAAGAGCCTGATTGCTGCAGGAGACAGAATAGACCTGTATGAAGGGCACCGATGAGGAAGGCGTGTGGGTCTGGCGCGGCAATCAGGGGAACACTACTAGTACTATTGGTACTGGGAGTGGTGTTTGGGGTCACCAGGGACGTCGACACGGGAAGAGATTCAGCTTCCGCAGATGTGGCTTGCAAATATGACAGATAGGATGGCAGCAATTTGGTCTTGACATATGACAGCAAATCCAATAGCTGGGCGCGGGCCAAGGCTAGGACGGGCGGGTTGGCGGAAAAGGTGGAAACAATGGACTTGGTGTTGGTGTCAGGGTTTGCGCCAACATCATTACCATTTTTGGTTCGGTTATTATTGGATCCAGAGTCCACATTTAATATCTCCGGTTTCGTGGCTTTGATACTATCGCCGACAGTGGCGATCGGCGGAATTGACGTGTGCTCCGCTTCGAGACTGGAGTAGATGAACATTTGTGTTGTGCGGCCGGCAAAGAGATCCACCCGCGCAGCCAGCCACGGCTGTCCAGGCTCAGGGGCTAAACCGGGTGGGAAAGTCGCCAGGATGTGGGCAGTCTCGTGCGGATACCCAATTCCATGCTGGATTCGCCGGAGCAGCGTGGTGGAATACGGCAGTTCAGATATGAGGGCTGGGATTATTGTGGCTGCATCATGCTCGTAGATGCATGTCGATGCCATTGCGAGGTACCAGGTACCCGGGAACCTGGATTCGATATCTCTACACGAGTTGAAGCGAACTTGCAGAAGAGACTATCCTCGATTTGATCGTAAAGTGACAGGTTGACACCTGACATGACGGTGAGTCAGAGGTGGATAGCCCTAACTGAGTCTGGTTAGTTAGATATCAGAATAATCTTTTGTAAAATCACGGACGTCCGGAGTGGAATTTTATTAAATTAATATTTGGGATCTCCGAGTTTAAGTATTTGTCACTCTGGTCTGTGCCTGTGGCGGTGCACTATCGATTATGACGCAGGACCATCTCGTCAACTCTAATGTCTGCACTTTATTTACTTTATTTTTGACATGCTTATGATGATCTGCATTGCTATGGGGAAGAACTATCCCTACGGAGTATGGCATGGAAAATGGAGAAAAAAAAGTACGTTTGTCATTATACTCAGTGAATTGGGCCACATCACACTCTGTAATTTTTTTGGGGCACGAGGGACATAAGAAAAAAAAAACGAAAAGAGAAGAATAGGAAATTCGTGCCTCATGATCGCGCTATCCTACCAGGGACTGCGCGCTCCAACCATCCAATCTTCCATTGCCAGCCATTCACTCCACCGCGCCTCGGCCACTCGAATTTCATCCTCCGAGGGGTCACGCAGGGGCCTCAAGAAGGGAGTTTCTTCATCTGGAGAAATGTCGTAGGCGGTCTTGGTAGCTGCCCACCCACTGCTTTTGGCCGTAAACATATAGTTCACCCGTTCTTGCTTGTAGATACAGCCCACACCAGCCTCCCAGTCACCACCGAAGAAGCCTTGCATAACACTCGGTGAGTCTTGCGCGGTGACAATCAATCGTCGGATGTAGGGTCGCAGCGAAATAAAGGGCAATGACGTGGTTTCCACCGGTGCGCTGGACTCAGGTCGCTGACAGGGTAGTCGAATATTGATGAACGCGGCAATGGACTGCACTTGGGGCGTATGCTGGCTGTAGTCCACGAAATGTTGAACACAATTCTTATAGTGGGGGAACCAGCCCGTATGGTCCACGCGACCAAACTCGGCATCGCTCAACATGGACTGCGTCTCTGGGTTCATTCCCTCGTCGTGGGAGCGTTCGCGCCTATCGGGGATGCGTTCAGCGTCTCGTTCGACGGATCCTGGAACAAAGGCGAAAGGTCTCAGAATATGGGTCATGGTGTAACCGGCGCAATGGGCACGACCGGGGTAGGGGAGGTGAAGAGAAAAAGGAACTCACTTTGAGCGGGTTGTTCGCGAGAGTAAGGGTCGCGCATGTCGATATGATGAGAGTTTTCCCAGCACTCTCTTCCAGAACCCTGCATTCTCAGTGACATGTTCGACAGTCGACATGTGTTGATATAGGAAGCGCAAAGAGGAAGACTTCAAACGAAAGGTGGATTTAGACTTGTGGAATAGTTCATGATTCTGGGGGAGACGAATGCCTTATAGCTCCGCGACCCAGCGGACGGGGAAGACCGAGCCATTAAGGGTGCCCAAAATCGATAAGTTGTGAAGATCAAGGGCGGACTAGTTCGGGTTTCCGAGGTGAAGCAGGGTGGAGTGGATCTGGGAAGCTATCGAACAAAAACCAAGCTTGAGCCACAGATGTGGTCACTAGCCACGGTGAGCCACGGTGAGCCACGGTTTGAGCCACGGTGAGACCGACGATGTGGCTCGTCCGCTTGTCCACAAATAGCAAGGGGTGTGTGGCTGTGTCCCGAACCGACAATGGAATTGTGCGCTAGGCCCGAATAGGCAGTTCCCAAGGCCGATCTAGAGCGGTTCTGGCGTAGCGTTATCAATAGTGCAATATATTCGGGGCTAGTCTGTCGCACTATCTCGCCCTGGATCACCTTGAAAATGATTTGGAAACCTTACAACTAGCGGAAGATCAGTGATCTCATTAGTCTTTTAATATACTCGCTTAGAGATTGTCTTAGTTGGTGACCTGTGCGACATGGCTGACATGTGGCCCACTTCTGCTTAGAATGAAATCATCTTGACATTATACAATATAGGAAACAGGTAGAGTCCGGATCGGTTCGGGGATGGGATCTCGTATCACATCTTACATTTCGGAATTCGACGATATTTGCTCCCCCCCCGCAGGACCACATGTTCATGAGAATAAGGGTAAAACCAAAACGTGGAAGCGAGAAGAGGAATATGCAAGGGGGCAGCAACGTCGAACGAGGATGCCACGATTCATGGTCTGCAGGGATCCTGCAAACTGCAATCCTCGTATCTCGACTTTCCCACATCGGGGACTCCGATCGGCCCTAACGCTTAGACTTCCTCGTGGCAGCCAATGAAAAGGTTTCATTTACGTTTCGGTGGAGACCATCTAATCCCGAGTTCCCGGGTGTAACCAAATCCTATCTATGAAAACAAACTAGGCGATTAGATGCGGATCTTGACGTCTTAATTTCCCCCGCTTCCAAATTTTGCTGCGGCTGAGCATTTCCGATACATTTAAATGCAGCCGGCTTCGCTTCTGGTGAGACCTGCATCTCAGCATTCAGATTTGAACTAGGTCTCGTCATCTTGCATTGAGACAATCACACCATCACTACCCAACATTATGAGTTATAAAACCAACTATGAGCTCTACGTAAGTACGATCCATGCTTACTTCTGCCAACCAGTCTAACATATACATTCCAGTCTCGTGGAAGCATCGATAGCAGACGGTCACCACCACCATCAGATGAGCTTCTCTCACCGTTAGCAACGCTCTACCCGCATGTTGCCGCCCTGCAGCCACAGTACAATCCTAGCAACTGCACCTTCACCGGTTACCGAGAAACGGGGTATTGGGCTGCAGCCTACACTACACAGCCTGTGGATGATTCCTCCATATCCATGCGTCGCCATGGTAAGCTTACTCCTGTCTTTTCTTCTTCGGTCGCATTCAGTTCTAACATTCCCCAGATGGAAGACCCTGTCGATTTGTCTCTAGAATACGCCGACTCCTCAGTCGAGATGATTTAAAATATCGTCGAGGGTCGAGGGCGACGGCACGAACTGCATGAACTGCATCTTTTCTTTTACTCTCTCGGTGATTCACTGAAGAACACACACGACCAACGATTCACTTCGCGACATCTTATTCTCTCTTATACGAGGCTACTCTTTTGAGCCACATTCAGCACCAAGGCTTTAGCGAGCACGACTTCGCATCCATTTCTTTCTTTCTTTTCTTTTGTTTGATCTTGATTTCATTCTCAGAGGCGCATCTTTCCCTCTCGGTTTTTGGCAAGCGACATCATAGCGGGGAGTTCTTTGGCACACATTGGCCACAAGCCTAAATTGAAGGCTACATATTTTCTATTCTTGTCACTTCATTTTCGAACATGTTTTATGTCAATGTATATAAAGGCAGATTCTGCCTACAACATACTATTATCAAGGACCAATCACAGTCCGCTTTTTACCGAATATGTCCACTTTAGCTTTTGAAAATCAGACGTTGTACGGAGATCGCCGTATTATCCTAAATATCGGTCAAGGTCGTTCGGTTGAAAACCCACGTTTTAAATCCAGACCCCCATTCTCCACTATCAGGCCCATTCAGGCAGTTACCAAGAAAAGCCACATGCCTGGGAAGCAAGGCACTTACGCAATGACGACATGACTAGCATAGTATGTATTTACTTTTTCTAGAATGATAGCCTCATGGTTCAATCCCAATCCCACAGTAGCACTCGTGACCCCTGTAGTCTAGCCCCAGGGACAGGAACAGATCGAGGGTGTAACCACGCCTCACTCCGATCACTTGCATCAGGTCCTAGTATGCGCCGATCCCTTCAACATTAATTATCACCTTAGCAAATGATCGGCGAGCTCCACACACATATGGAGTTTTAGCCTCACTATAATCACAGCCCTGGAGCCTGGGATCGGAGGATGATGATCATTGATTATATTTGCAGGCCTAGGTCAATGGTGATGTGATATAATCGTACGTATCAGATATTGCAATTCAATAGCTTAAGCTCAGACACGAGATGCTTCCTGCAGAGCCGGATACAAAGTTTCAGGGGTGACACAACCTATGCTTTATTGCCAGTAATGGAAACTCAGGACCGGACGTTTCAAGACTAAGGGCCGACCCGTGACGATCATATAGACGACCCATCCATCCTCCCCACAGTATTTGAAATATCGTACCTAAAGCCTGCTTTTTGGGTGGCTCTTATGTTACATAGTCTTTAGAGTTGGGGTGTAACGTTGCGCTGTGCGCTTTGGCTATCTATTGTTCCATACTTGCTTTTGTTCCTGATTATCTTGCGCTAGGGGCGGCAGACAGAATATTGCACTCCGTCAGGATGAGAGTAAATACGGCTAACTATATCCTTGTTCGAAGGAACTGAAAGAAATATGCTAGGACAAAGGCCATTGAAGTCATAGATTATTGAAACAAGCTCATAGAGCAGGGGTTGGTGTTCCTTGACTGTTCTATGGTAAGGAGAAGATACTCGATCTGCAATACGGTTCCTGATGCAAGGGGCAAGGAAGGATCGTCGATCATCCTCGGGTGATTGCCACGAGATCAGAATAATAAAATAATAAAGTTCTAGATCGAACTCATTGCCCAATGACGTTGTTGTCGCAAATAATGGTTCGTTGCAGATGTTTAAGATTGCACGATCCCTGCGCCACAGTTCCTTCAACTATGCTATCAAAGTAAATAGTCGGGTCTTCGCGCTAGAAGGATCCGAGAGCGAAACAATAGATAGGAAACCAATTCTATGCACCTATCTTAATCATACCCCTTTTCGCATCTCTTTTTTGGTCCAGGAAGAACTCATGAGATACCCATCATGTAACGCAGCATGGCCAGACTAGTATGTGCCATATGAATCAAAGCCAACTCTGCTGTACAGAAACATAACTGTCATGATTTGCTTTTATTGCTACCTCCTCAAGTCCCGGGCTATTTTAAGAATACAAATTACGATTGCTGAAACGACACAAATTTTAAACAAAGGCCAAAACTGCGGTAACGAGTCATAACTATCAAACCATGTTAGCTACTGACTAGCTGATCAACTGGATACAACTTTTACCTCTCACTATGAGAACTCGGCAGAAATCCAGCCTCACGCTCTGCTTCCAGTCTCAGAGACTCAGACCCATCCTCTCTCCAGTCTATTGTTGTTTCGTGGAGCCCGGGTATTGCGTCATGATCTTCGTCTTCGGATCTCCGGGGAAGAACGGTTACTGACGCTGCATCGTGGATCGGCAGCTGTTGTATAGTATTCTTAATCGTCTGAATCGTAGCTCCGAGGGTGTTGTCCAGCCCGGAAATTTGCGGCCGAATGCCTATAGTCGCGCTTGTTGCTAGCAAGCCGAGAAGGAGTACGCAGATCGTGGTAAATAACGGTTGAAAGAGCATTATGTTCTGCGGTCAAACAGGGGGCGCGTGGAGGGATTTGATTTTTGATTCTTGAAGTCCAGCTTGCGATGGCTAAGTACCCACGTCCGAGGAAACGGGTTTCCGGGGTGCCAGTTGGTTATATGTCGCTTTCCAAGGTTATTTTGAGTTTTGGTCTAGCTTAGATTTACATACGTTTGACGGGCCATGAGGAGGCCCTCTTGGCGCTTATTGGAGGATAACGTATGCCGGGGCTGAGCGGCCTTGGCACGGGGAGTTAAGCCTCTGTATCTTCATATCTCCGAGTCATCACGGATTAACAGCATCGGAAACTTGCTTCACGAGGTGGTGATATTGGAAGGATTAGGAAGTTCGGATTTACGGAGTTGACTTCTAAGACTTGCCTTATGTCATACCTCCACTTGCCAAGAGGCATTGCCTAGGATGTTTCTTGGAAGTACCTCTGTCACCTTGTACCCTACAATGAACTATGCTAGCTACAAAGCCTGGAGACTGATCAGTCCTCAATCCAGCTAGAGCGAAGGTGATGTAAGCTGCTGACACGCCGAATCCACAGGGTAGGCGTAAGCATGTCACACCATCGAGTCAAAACTACCTTAATTTCCCCCGGAGATAAGAATACATGTACATAGCACTTGGAAAGTATTTCGGGCTTGAGTTGATTGTCGAATTTACAGCCTGAGCTAATCAGATTCGTAACTATGGATCCATTGCGCGGCTATTGTCGTCCGCACTTGGCAATGGACCAAGTCCAATTCAAATGCGGAGTATTAGTTACCACTAGGCTAAAGCGCTAGATGTCTGGCAGTCAAGATAATTGTGGAAATAGAGATATGTCACATTAAAGATACATCTTCCGTGAACTCACTTCTATCACTACGGAGACTGGAAAAGTTGGTAGAACTGCTATCCGTGTGATCCGGTTTCATGTTATCTAAGATGGGTATACGGGTATATCTTCAGTAATGGTCTACATTCTTACAGATTACTAGAACAGTCCCGACTTTCATGGGATTCAATGGAAACAACGTGTCCTATGCTCTATCCGAGACTCGCGAATGGATGCCAACACGAATGCCCCCAATGCTCCTTACGTAGAATAATGACGAAACGGCACTGATGACGCCGACTGTACAGGAAAGAAAAAGACCAACGGAAACCAAGGCTGGACCTTATGAGGCCGTACAAACAGACAAGCTCAGACAGCATCAACTGTTCTGAACATGTATGAAGACCAATGGGCAGAACCTAGACGTCCAGCCTACACCTCCTGGATGTAGTTCGCCGGCACGCTCTTCGTAACACCGCCCCGTTCAACGTCCGCCCATCCATCACCACTATCCCGGTTGATAAGAACAAAGCGGTCACCCTCTAACATATTCCACTCCATGTCGCTGCGAGCTTCGTACTCGTACAATGCCTCGACATATTGCAATTTCTTGGCTCCACGTCTGGGCGCGACGGCTGGTCCTACACGCTTGGGTGCAGCGCTTCCCGCCAGGGATGAAGAAGAATTGGAGTACGTTGACCCAGGTCGCTCAGGCATGCTGGGACTAGCGGATGGCACAGGGGATGGTGCTGGGGCGGCTTCGACATATGCGGCCGGAACGAGTCCTTCATTGGCTCCTGAGCGCACACGCAGCCATCCAGAACCATCTGTGAAATTGTTAGTAAATATAGGTGTAAACGGTAGGAAAAGACGTACCATCTGGTTGGAGAATCACCACTTCGTCCCCATCTTCCACGCTGACCTCATCTGAGCCGCCGGCTTGATAAGCGTACAGCATCTTACCCCGTGGCTCTTTGGGCTTCGAGCCCAAGTCGCTCGGCGGAGGTGCAGTCATGTATGCTGTCGGAGGTGGTGCTAGCACCCGGTTCCTCTTTGCTGCGACAGTTGGCTTTGGCTTTGCCTCTGCAACAAGAGCCGGGGGATCCTCTGGGCTTTCTGCTGTGGACTGGGTAGCAATGTTCGATATCGACCGAGTCGTACTGGCCGCATATCCTGAGCTAAGAGAGTTCATTGTATTCTGTCGCGTCAGTGACGGGGTGGTAGTGGAAGCTGTAGGGGTGCCGACATCCACAACAGGTATGGCACCAGCCTGTTCCTGCCGCAAGGCCTTGAGTTTCTTCTTGTCTTCCTTGCTTTGCTCGCCCGGGCACTCCGCGGGCACCTTCATTTGACATTTACTATGGCAGGTGTAGCCACAATCTCTGCAGTCAAAGCCCTTCGCGGACAGGCCCCAGATTCGCTCGCCACAAAGATCGCAATTGGTTGGGATCTTGAATGTCTGAGAGCGGAAATTGTGATTCTGGGCTCCCAATGATAAATCTCCAGCCACTGCAATGATAGTCGCCGTTTCTACCTCGGCTGTGACCCATTTGCAATCAACCTCGTGCAAGGATTCTTGAATGAAGAAAATGGACCGCACGACATCTAACTCGTTTCGATTATCTTTGCCTTGTTGAATATTTTCCCGTATTTTCTTGCTTCCTTCGACTTCGCGCTTCTTCCGGTCTGACTCAACTCGTAGTTCGCGGATTTGAGTTTTGCTTTTACTCAAAACGTTGCGCAGGAAGACCTTGGCTGGCTCATCGGCGATGATTGCAGCATCGTCGTGCCATACTGGACTCGGCTCAAATTCTAGATTTGGAGGTTCTTGTGACTGAGTCACATTGTGCTGGAGGAACATCAAGGAGTCCAGACGAGGATTGTTGCGAGGAATTTCGACAAGAAGATTAGCCATGTGCTGCGTGCTATTTGTAAGAGATGACTTTTCAAGCTGGGCGGCGAGCGACCACATCAAGTTCATTTTTGCGACTCGTGTTTCATTGAGATTTTGTAAACCCTGACCGGAAGTATGAGTACCATTGTCGATCCTAGATAGGAGAAGGGAGTGGCGGATTCATCTTACATCGATCACTTCAGGGACATATTCATGGTAAAACTTCTCCTTGAGCTTATTGGTCACATTGATGCCGATGAGATAGAGGTTCTGCCGCAAGTTAGCATCAGGACATGCGCCTCCAGTAGATTGAGCCATGCCTTATAGTTGTTCATCTCCAGTATTTGTTGTTGATATGCTGCTTGTGCTTTGCCCTTGCCATGATCAAAAGCGGTCTCCATTTTCTTTCTGCGAGATTCAACCTCCTGACATGCGCCATCGTATTTGCCCTTCGCTTTTTTGAGATCGCCGTATGCTGCCTCCCGTTCCTTTTCTAACTTGCCATGATATTCAACATGGCATTTGCGAATCTCTTCATACTGGGTGGCAGCTTGTTTCAGAGGATCCGCCACCTGCACTACCAATTCTTGGGCAAACTTGTCTCGTTCGGCGGCGTGAGCTTCCACGGCGTTCAATTGTGTAGTCCATGTAGTGAGCGATGCGCTTTCGAGGGAGCCGGGGGTCAAGGTGGGTGTATCTCCTACACTCAAGGGACTGATCTTCTTCGACTTGCGGTCATAGTACTTCTTGCACAGGGCCGTTAACTTGGATGCGTATTCCTTCTCAATGGCGCTGCGCTCGCGGTAGAATTGGTGTATCTCGTCCACCCATGATATACCATTCGATACCTGTGCAACATGTTTGCATTAGCTCCACTGTAAGCGCATGATCTGGGTCGGTTGCGGGGAAACGATGTAGGGACCATACCCAACTGTTAACTGGTTTGAAGGAATCCTAGATAAATTGAATCGGTTAGTTATGCATCTGCAAAATCACCATCCAGTATCAATACCTTTAACTCTGCTCCGAAATGCGGAGCTACATCTGCGGCCGCCATGGCTTGATTGAGATTCCAAGGCAGACGCGCATGGGATAGCGCGGGAATGGGAGACCGAACAATGAGACGGGGTTTCCGGTTACCAGCGAAGCTCGTGAATGAACCACCTGTCTTAGTATCAACCAAGTAGTTAATGTCTCCAATTAGGCTGTGTTCAATGGGGCTATTGAGGCCATTCAGATAGGAAGAATGACCTCAATGGCCAAGGCGGGGAGAAGACCGGTCCCTGTGACAATACCAAACATACACGTTGCTGGTAGTTAGTATGTGTCCTGCCCATCTATTACAATAGTTTACAATACCAGTACATATATTTCACTTTGACTAAATTCGGACTAGTTGCTTTCTTCGGCGTCATCTGTTTTTGCTTCCATTCAGAGAGAGCTCTTGTTTTCTGGCGACGTGCTTGGGCTTTTGATTTTATCCCCTTCTGAGTCCCTAACGCATCATCAGCTGTGACCATATTAACCCCAATCGCGGGCTCAGCCATCTTATTTCATTTCGAACTTTTCTTTACCCCACGACCACCCCTCCATCTTTCCTTCTCCAACTCTTTCTCGAGATACCCACGAAACTTTTGCACAATGTCTGAGAATCCAGAGACTGCCCCTGCTGCAGGCTCCTTGGCTGACCGTGTCACCAAGCCTGACGAGTCGATTCCCACCGGTACGAGACGAGACCACGCCACCGTCGCTGTTCCTCCAGTCCACACGACCGGAAAACGCGCTACCCCGGCTGATAGCTAATATCCTCTTTACTTTCACAGATCCCGCCAATGTCTCCACCATTTCTAAGGAGGATGGCGCCTCTGGCCCCGCGCAGGGCTCGGCAGATCTCGAGGAGCCTGACTACACCGTCGCGGTGAAATTGAGTGACTTGCAAGCGGACCCCAACAACCCCCTGTTCTCGGTCAAAAGCTTTGAAGATCTAGGCCTGCAAGTGCTACCCACTGATACGCGTCCAAATGAGAGTCTCACAGCTAACCTGATTGACACTCCAGGGATGCGCGCATTCTGAAAGGTCTCTCTACCATGAACTTCCGCAAGCCGTCCAAGGTCCAGGAGCGTGCTCTTCCCCTTCTGATGAGCAATCCTCCGAAGAATTTGGTTGGTCAGTCGCAGTCTGGTACCGGTAAAACCGCAGCCTTTGTCCTCAACATTCTTAGTCGTCTTGACCTCTCAACGGAGCAGTCGCAGATAACACCCCAAGCTCTGATTCTCGCTCCTACTCGTGAATTGGCCCGCCAGATTGTCGGAGTGATCCAGATTATGGGTCAATTCCTTGAAGGGCTCATTATCGGAACTGCTGTTCCTGCCGATTCTAATGCTCGCCCGACGAAGATGGATTGTTCGGTTGTGGTTGGCACACCTGGTACTGTTCAGGATATGATCAAGAAGCGTGTCATGAACCCTACCGGTTTGAAGGTGCTTGTCCTGGATGAGGCAGATAACATGCTTGACCAGCAAGGCCTGGGAGACCAGTGCATTCGGGCCAAGGCGTAAGTACTAATTCCACCACTCAAAGTACCGGGCTAATAGTTCACCTGAATAGGATGCTTCCCCGAAATGTTCAAATCGTCCTGTTCTCGGCGACCTTCCCCGCTCATGTCTACCGCTATGCGGGCAAGTTTGCTCCTGCCGCTAACGAGATTACCCTCCAACACGAGGAGTTGACTGTTGAGGGCATTAAACAACTCTACATGGATTGCAGCACTGACGAGGAAAAGTATCAGAATCTCGTTCAGCTTTACGGACTGCTCACTGTCGGATCCTCAATCATTTTCGTTCGGGTAAGTATTATCTCAGATTAAGATTGGAATTTTGCTGACCGCTCTCTAGACCCGTGCCTCTGCCGTTGAGATCGAGAAGCGTATGGTTGCTGAGGGCCACACTGTCGCCTCGCTGACTGGTGGTGTCGAGGGATCCCAGCGTGACGCGGTGATTGATTCCTTCCGCAGCGGTGAAGCTAAGGTTCTCATCACAACCAATGTTCTCGCTCGTGGAATCGATGTATCTACAGTTTCCTTGGTCGTCAACTACGTGAGTTCATTGTTAATTCGCTTTCACGTCCAAACTAACCATTCTCGCATTCAGGATATCCCCGAGGAATACTCTGGCGGTCAGCGCACCAACACACCCGACTACCAGACCTATCTGCACCGTATCGGTCGTACTGGTCGCTTTGGTCGCATTGGCGTGGCAATCTCATTTGTTTCCAACCGCAACGAGTGGGAGATGCTTCGCAAGATCCAAGAGCACTTCCAGTGTACCATCGACCGCATTGATACTAGCGACTGGGATGAAGTGGAGGAGATGATCAAGAAGACCATCAAGAATACCCGAGCTCAGGCCAACTTCGCCCAAGGCAACTAAGTGTACGAAACGGGTGTCGGTGTCGGTGTCGGTGTCGATGTCATACAACATACATTGACCCCTTCCTTCAATCTCAATTTTCTGGCGAATAATTTCACGTTTCATGCTTTGGAGAGTAACGAAATCTCTTCTTTTTTCGCGGGTCAATGGGGCGAGAGGAAATTAGATACCTATTTGCGCGCATGGCTGCCCCTACAGCCCATTCTCCTGGCCTTCATTTGCCAGATATGCCAAAAGCGGCTGGCTTCAAATCAAGGAAGTCGATTGTTGTTAAAAACCACAATTTCTTTTTCCTTTCAACCTCTTTGTAGATTGTCTTCTTTTCCTTTTTTTCGGCACCTATTAATCTTTCGTGTATTCAGATTCCCTCGCATCTTCCTCGTCCTGTCATGGAACCGGTTCTCTGCCCAGTTCATGGAGACCTCGGGGTTTAGCAATAATGTCAACGTAACAATCGACGCGGAGTTGAGACACGCAGAGGATATCGCTCACCCTGGCTATCGTCATGGTCACCATTACCTACGACAACTTAGACCCCAGCTACAGTTCCTCGGGCTGCGTCGAATTCCCGAGGTAAGTCGGTGACTCAGTAGTACTGTTGCTTAGACAGACGTCATTACACAGGTGGAATCACCTTTGAGCCTATGTCTGTCTTTTCTCTGGCTCGGTCTCTTGCTAATCATTCATATAGTTGAGAGTTCATGTTCCGCGGGGATTCTACTCCATCCCATAGCGTAGAGAACATACAGTCTAGCCCAATACGGTGGTAGTGAGTGAGACCGAGAAGATCTGACGATGTTGATGATTACCCCTTGAGGTAAATTCACAGAGGCAGATCTATACTCTGATTTGTCTATTCACAAAGCACTTCCGTCACGACTATATACACGGATCGCCCCTAAAACAACCACTGATTAAAGGCAACACCAAAATCCATGTTATTGAAAAAATCCAGGCCATCAACCTCAATCATCGGATCAAAGTCAAAAGCAGAACTATCAAGATTCGAGTCCGGAAGAATGGACTGCGGCTCTAGAATCTCATCGATAATCCTCGAGAATAGCTGACTGGCTCGCTGAAAGAGAGCATAGTTGGCATTATCCGGCCGAACTATAGATTCAAGATGCGAAATGAAGACACTCAAATTGCGGATAAGTGCCGATCTAGATCCCTCGTAGAGGAATGGCTCGCCTGTGCGTTTTTGATGCTGCAAAGCTTTGATGAGTAGACTGGCGCTGGGGAAGCCGTAGAGTAGAACCTGCCATTCACTTAGTATCATGGGTAGAAGTAGCTTCAATTTAGTTAGTACTTACTGTCCACGCAAAATCTGGCCGGAGATCAATCATTTGCTCGCGTTGAATGCCTAATGACAGGACCGTTGATAATATGTCAGCGCTCACGGAGAGCAGTGCTGTGTTTCCGCGCGGATTATTCTTCCCGGCAATGAGTCTCTGAATGAGGAAGTCGTTGTATAGGTATGCCAGATATGAAATAATCATCATGAGGCACACTGCTACGTGTAAATTCTGATCCCAACATTGCGGGCTGTAGCGTAGCCAACCGGGGAGCGAATCCCATGCTAGATGACATCGCTGAGAGATGTTCCTGTATAGTTTCAGCTGCTGAACAACAGTACGGAGAAAGGGATGATTTACTTGAGCATAATTTCCATCTCGGGTGTCACGTTCTGCAAAGAGACCTCGAGAATCTCATCCCGAAATGTACTGATGATAAATCGCACTCGAATCCATGATGACCGCTGGACTACTCCGTGGATATTCCAGCCATTCTCATCAATGCAGTCGCGAGTGTAATCTAGGATTGTTTTATCGGTAGCGAGTGCCTCATCGCTGATATCGAGTGGCATGCGACAATCGGCGTATCGCCATGGTAATCTTGGCGGTCGACCTAAGAATGTGGCGATGCTTTTGTCGAGCTGATACGCTGCAGCGAATTGGCGTCTACGTGCCTCCAAGAGAAACTCGGGTACACCGCTCGATGTCTTGGAGTCACGGTGAAGACCAAGTGCAAAAATGTCAGTTGAAAGCTCGCCTAGTCGTTTCCAACAGGCGGGACCTGAAAGGTGTTAGAAAAGGCAAGGTGACTGATATATTGGAAGACTTAACGAACTGGAGTCGCCATGTACTATATCCGACAATAGGAGAATCTCATGTACCAGCCATACTGTCAGGTCATTGAGCGGTGTGAGAATTTTGCAAATGTGCAGCGCGGCCTCGCTGGCTGCAAGCATCTTATGCGCATATTGTGACCGCGAGGTTCGGCCGTCATCGAACCTGTCACTCGCGAGCCCTAGATATCTTGCCCGACCAGCGAGGGCGCAGAGAAGCCCAATAATCTCCAGGCGGATCGCGGGCCCCGTAAATAGGGTGTGGAAGTCTCGCCCTTGTGTTGCAGACGGAACTTCGAAAATCTCAGATGTGTTTTGTATTATGCTCACTGTCAGTGAAGATGTGAAATCGGTAAGATTACGGTCTGCTATGTTTTCTTTGCACATGGATTTGACCGGTTCAAGGCTGTTGAGCACGAATGGCGCCGCTATAATCGCGCTTTGGCTGAGTGCATAATAATCACGGATTAGGGCCTCAACTGCGGGAAAGTCGTTGAGTGTTAATAGTACTTCGGAGATCTTGTGGACCCAGTAGGGTGGCAGGACTCTCTGGGCAGATTCAATCTCCAGACCCAGACCCTGGCCCAAGTCCACATCCTCGGTTAGGGGGGATACGAAGCTCGTGGGGCCGAAGTACCCAGAAAGCAGTGGTTGGGTACGGGCTATGCGCCCAGAAGAGCTCTCTTGTCCCGCATTAGACACGTCGGGATTGAGTGATGTCTCGGTTGGATGAGGGTTCCTGGGAAACAGCAATTATAAGAGGCTGATATGTATATATTGATATCTATGGAGGTAAATTGAGGCGGTAATTGGCCGCTGGGAACTCAATGGTGTAGACCGCTTGAGAATGAAACAAAGAACTGAATTTACAATTAACATACCTTGCTGATGGAGGTCGATCAAAGGGGACCCCCTCTGCCAGTGGGAAGATACGGCGACCCTTGGCCCTCGTCAGAGGGGCGGGGTGATAGTAACATCGCATAGAGACCCCACGATCTCTACAGCGAGTACATACAGGTAATGCATGGTCGCAGCGGACTTTGTCTCTCCGACACGGCTCGCAGGAGGCTGGTTTGCCATTGCGACGACGCGAGGTACTGCCCGTACACGTCGTTAGCGGGTGGCATTGAAATCAACGAAAGCATTTACCTCATGGGGAGATACAGGAAATCCTGCTTAATGTACGGACTCCGTGGTCAAGGCAAACTGCAATCACCTAGGGAATTTCGGTGTTCGCTAACTCCGGCCAGTTAGATCGAACGCCGAAGAACTCCGGTGGAAACCGGTGGAGACGCCGTATAGAAGCTAGGGAGATCGTTAGAACTTGTATGTACACCATATACCGCCATTCGATTTGTACACGATACTACATGATAACCAAAGCCAAGACATTCAGACGTGCTATCTGAGACCGGTCGTCCTTTTGATTGTATGCAGATAAGCCCCTCAGATAACGTGAGGAGAAGATAAGTCACATGGCCGACTACTTCCCCTCCTCCAGGTCTCTTTCCCCCTCTTTCTTTTCTTTGTAACCTCTCTATATCGCTTCATCCTTCTGGTCATCATCCAGGACCGTATATTCTCTTACCATGTTGAAAACAGAATCCGTCACCAATATCTTGCCCGTACAAATGGAACCATCTACAGCTCCCGCAGCTCCCGCAGCCTCCGCAGCCCCCGCCGACCCCAATCCCCGATACAGCAACCATATTATCGTAAGAAAGATCAGATCTGGGCTGACTTCAATGTCTTCGGATGATGCTGATATCAAGTATAGTTGACCACGTACCCAGGCCAGAGCGGCATTGAGCCCGTCCCTCTGGAGTGGGGCGCTCCCGACGCCAAATCCCGGGGTCCGGTAGTTGTATCCCGCAGTGGAAACCTCGTCAAGCGCCGCAATGCCATCGGCGCCCACGGTGGCAGTTACAGCGTATACAATGCCCTTGCCATTGCCGCTGGTGACTTGGATGCGGATTTCCGACCGGATTTCCGTAATTCTCAGCCGACTTTCAATTTCCCCCCGCAGCCTGCCTGGGCGGATAAGAAAAAGATCGTCTCTATGGATCCTTACGGCCATGACATTGTCAACCAGTTCAAGGAAGAGCTGGAGGCTGGCTGGGATATCCGTCCAACGATGGCAGTCACTCGGGCGAACATGAAACTCGCGGAGATTGCCGATGACGTCAAGAATGGCCTGCTCGAGGTGGACGGGTCTGTCTTGGTTGATTCGTCCGGCGAGGTGCGTGTCACTAAAGTAGCAGCCGAGCCTGTCTGGTATCTTCCCGGTGTGGCAGAGCGATTTGGCGTCGATGAAGGCACTCTTCGTCGGACTTTGTTCGAACATACCGGTGGCAGCTACCCTGAGCTTATCACTCGGCCTGATCTGAAAACATTCCTGCCACCAATCGGAGGCCTTACCGTGTACATCTTCGGCCCACCAGAGCGGATCGCGGACCCTAATGTCAAACTGGCTCTGCGCGTCCACGATGAATGTAATGGTAGTGATGTCTTCCAGTCAGATATCTGTACCTGCCGACCATACTTAGCGTTCGGTATTCGCGAAGCAATCCGAGAGGCACAGAACGGCGGCAGTGGTGTGGTAATCTACTTCCGCAAGGAAGGTCGAGCCCTCGGAGAAGTTATTAAGTATCTTGTGTACAATGCGCGCAAGCGTGGTGGCGACACCGCCGATAAGTATTTCACTCGGACAGAGAATATTGCAGGTGTCCGCGACGTAAGTATCCTCATCATTCCATGTGACTCGCATATACTGACCTCATCCCCTGCAGATGCGATTCCAAGCTCTTATGCCCGACATTCTGCACTGGCTCGGCATCACTAAGATCGATCGCATGCTGTCAATGTCCAACATGAAGTACGACGCCATCGTGAACTCCGGCATCAATATTATCGAGCGCATCCCTATCCCCGATGAGATGATCCCTAGTGATTCAAGAGTCGAGATCGATGCCAAGATCCAATCAGGATACTTCACTACCGGCAAGCAGCTAACGGATGAAGAACTGGCTCAGGTTCGTGGGCGTGGCTGGGAGAAATGGGAAGATATCTCGGTAAGTTGATTGTCTCTAGCACATTGTAGACTCGTTACTGACCATCCCTGCAGCACTAAATTTGCATCGTGCTGCCTAGTCGAGATTGAAGGTTGAGCTCATTTCAGTCTCGGTATTGCTCTTTTAGTTAGTAATTTGGTTAGTGTGATATGTGCATGTATGCACATTATCATAGAGTGCTCTGTCGCAAGATCATAAAGCATGAATCTATATTTTAAGAAATAAATTATGAAAGAGTGTTTGACTTGAAGTGATTGAGACAAGTAACAGTAGCAAATCGCAAGGTACTCATTTTAAGACATTCCTTCCTATATTTGAACGGACTGAAATCCGGTAGGACCTTGGTGGCCTGATCATCGGCCAGACACCGATATGGAGTCTATCTCTTTATATCCCCCCGCACGATGTATTCGGCCAAGGCGCATTATATCCGTTCTGGGTGATCAGCCACCAGGCTGATCCTCTCATCACGAGCAACTGACAAATGAGACTATGACTGCCATATTCTCCTTCTCAAATGTGACATGAAACAGAAATCCCTTCACTGTATACATAGTGCAATTTCGACATCATTTGTGCATCGCTCGATTAGAGCCAAGCAACGACGGAAGGCTTTTCCTTTCAGGCGAGCATTGTCTCAGTAGTTACTCGTCGCGTAACGATTGCAGTGTCGGTGGTCTGGTACAATAGGAAGGATCGCTGGTTCGAAGTAGAGAATATGACGGTAGATGGATTTCATGGTTCCGAGACTCCATGGATTCCCCTGAGGTGGAGAAATAGGGATGTGAGCAGCACAGGCAGGGTTCGTAGAGATCTTGCACACTTAATCGAGAGCCCTGAACATGTGTCGAAGCTGGTCTCTCTAGGGGCTTTGCGCTTGGTAAAAAAGCATGGGAGTAACAAGTTCCACTGGCCCTATCAGCTGCTGTCCTTCGATGAGCCGGTGGGGTCACGAGTAGGATACCAGATCTCAGTTGTGTTGGATAGACCATGGTATATTTCCATCATAATTCACAGGCTTTGTATCTCAAGTGTGTAAGCAAAGCTCTGGGGAAGATGATGATGATGTATAGTCCTCGCCGTCTCACGTCGTCAATCGGCAACGGCATAAGTCATACTTTGTTCAATACAATTAGGAGACATATCATTCTCTGCTCTTCTGCGCCTATCTAGCCTCAATTTCCAAATTCGTTGGTGACTTCTACTGTAACACGGAGATATAAGGTTTTCACATCGACGGGGCGGGCCGTACCGCTCAACTAACCTGCTTTAGAATTTTCACAAATGCACGGCAGTACTCTGTGGCTTAGGAATCCCTAAGGATAATCGAGGCGTGTGATACAAAAGGAACAAACATTCTATTGTGGCGCAGTCCTCTGGTAAATGGTATATAGCGAGCCCCTCCCCGCGTATTCTCATTTTTTTTTTCTTTCTTCTTCATCGTACCATGTTTGGGTGACTGTGATCAATATGACAGTTCACCACAGGCTGGTCCCTGCATCGCACCACGCGGCGGAACAGTTTGTTCAATGGCACTTGTGTTATCGGCAGACGTATTATTTGGCACCTCCATTCGTGGAGAATATTTTCTTTTCATCAATCCTTGAGCCAGTGGCACGAGGTTGGAGAAGAGGATACTGTTGTTGATGTTTTGTCGTCGCGTATGTTTGTACACCAGTGATGCCATAAAGTCCTCAGCCTGTCTACCACTTTCTTTCTCGTGAAGTATTCAGATTGGTCCCTATTCTCAGTCCCCTCCCCATGTTATTGACCCCGTTGAGAACTCTCTGGGCCTTGGAACACGTGCAACTGAATTGATGAGACACCAATCCAGCTGGGAACCTGAAGGAAGATTATCTTGCAGTCCTATTTTGAATGCTATGCAAAACTCATCGGTACCGGCAGGTTTCGAGAAGACAAAGTTTCTCTGCCTTCCCCCTCCACTTTGCGATTTTCTTATTTTCTCCCCTCTCTTCACCTGAATGCCAACCTATCAAACGTGTTTTTTCATCCTTTCTCGGCAGCACAGACGTCGATCCATTAAGGTGGAGAAGGGTATAATGCCCCACAAATGGAGTGCTCTTTAGCATATTTTGTTCATGGTAGTAATACCGATCAAATCTATAGTATCCCATCACTCTATACGTTACACCTTCTCTTTCATCCTTTGAAATCTCAGAGGCATCTTTTCTACCACTCAATTCAATTTCCTGAGCCCAACCATCCCCAAATATCCTGCATACTACAGAGAGGACCCGGCTCGTTCGCTAAAGAGCTCTCAAGAGTCGGCCAGAAGTCTGAATCAAAAATGATAGGCTTCATGGGGACTAGGCAGTCGAGAAGAACGGTACGAGATTCTGAGTGAAGAACAAATACCAAGAGCCCCGACATTACTTGCGCATCTAGGTAGAATATATGAAAACTTGAGACAAATCGCTCACCTTGTTTCATAAAGAAAACAGTTCAACTACCCCCAAAGACCGCGAAAGAGCCTGGCCTTAGCTATAATGTCTTCAAAGGACTCTTAGCCATGGAATTTGATCCCCGGAACTCCATGAAAGTTTTCGACGTGAAGCAGTTGTGGCTTTGTTCACAAAAGTGACATCGAGGATCCCTATGGCGATCTCATCGCCGATGTCGGCCAAATTGTTGAAAATGTAACTCTAACAATCCAGCCAGGTTTTTCTGAAGGAACGGCTATAACTTCCACCCAATACAAACGGGGTCCCACCAACGAGCTCTCAACTCCATGAAAGGCGACCCTTGTGAACTCAAGTCTCATCTCAGCTTGGCAGCTCATAATCGGGCCCGCACAACCGATCTAGGCTCCATGCAACCCGTTTTGTTATTGGTTGTAACAAATGGCCACGTGCTAACTTAGATATAGTATCAGTGAGTTATGTATCAAATCTGTGCTCTGCATTGATAAAATACACAGTGGGGAATGCGCTAGAGAGGCTCAAGCCGGGTGCTCCATACGAGGAGGTCGGTGACGTATTGAAGGAGTCGGTGAGGGGATGATCAAGTACAATCTCTTGCCCGGATGGTACCCAGTTAACATATTTCAGCTCATTGTGGTAATAATGAGATCAGTCGGCGGTTCAATGGAATTTGACGCGGGATGCATATTGTCCGAAGCATCAGACAGAGATTTTCATTTAGCTTTCCAGAAATTGGTCGCGAGAGCCATGTGCTTCTGTCGAAGTGAATAAATATGGACTGCGATACCGGATTCAGATCCACATAGCCTATATTGTACGGAGTACGAGTATTGTTGATTCCATTCGCCTCTTGCGCCGTTGCTCTGGTTCCGGTGCTGCCGACGAGGCAGGAGTGGAGACTAGCACGATCAGATAAGATCATAACACGCCCATTTTTTCCCGTGTCGCCTACCCGCGGGGCGCCAAGACATCACGCGCGGACGTGTTCAGCCGATTCGAGTGCGAGGAAAACGAGAAATGCGGCTCGCTTTGTTTCAGCAAGTGAATCTAAAAGGTTAGGAAGGAGATACAACGCAGTAGACAAAGAAATCTAAAGAAGAGAAGAAGTTGAAGCTCGAAACGTTCTTGGGCACCTGCAGGAGGAGGCAAAGTGGGGATATTGATGACCAATGATAATTGACTTTTGGTTACTGTCACAAAACACAAATTACATTGTTACACGCACAAAATATCATGACTCAGCGTAATTAACGCCCGGGATACCGTCAGGGGTGACCGGAAGTGCGGTCAGCCGCGATCATACGACGAAACTGCCTTCCCCGGCTGCCTGGCCATTCAACCTCCCCTGATCTTCATGCATGGGGACTCTGGCAGTTTAATCACAGTTTGAAGCAATAGCTTGTATCTCTAGGGCTGTCTCTTCCCATTACGTTGTTTCTCGTATTTCTCAAGGCGCATGAGATCCACCTTCTCTTGGAGATCACCTTGACGCCAACGAATTTGGGAATCCACTTGCTTCCTTGGGCCCTAAGTACTTTACGTCTGTATGTGGGTATCTTCCACCCCTGCTTTCTGCTCCTCCAATCGCCTAGCACCGCCCGTGACTGTTACACTCACATCCCCCTCCTCGCAACTCAGTCTTTACATCTCACCTTGCAGAAAGCACGGAGTACGTTCACGTCTATTAAGCTTCGTGCATTTGAGTTCGAGCGTTACACTTGAAGTTGAACCCAGTCAGTATCATCTATCTACCTCCTTAATGCTCTCAGGGATCGCCGCTAGCCTGTCTCGGCCTAGCTTTCTGCTTGCCTATGGCTGTGCAGGCAGCTAGATTCTGTTTTCTTAAAGGAGCTGTGGCTTTTCTGTATTACTGAAACTAACATGTTTATCAGTGACAACTATCTAGACTGCCCAATACTCATTCGGACTTAGACATTGGCCGAGGACCCAGCCGTCCAAGATGTCCGGTCCTAATATGGAGAATGACTTTCAGCTATTTTCTTCACGAAACCCTGGTGGGGATGAGACACGAGGAAATGGTCATTTGTTCACACATCCCGTCGGAGAGAATGTGAACCAGGATTGGACCCAGTGGATGCGATGGGATGAACCAATGTTCTCGGAAGGAGATCAAAAGCCAATGGCCTCATCTATAGATCTACCATCCATCTCCCCGCAGACAGATATGAGCTCCCCAAGTCATTTGAACTACGGGGACTTCTCGCCTAACCTTCCACTCGGCTTGATGGAAATCCCATCCGAGCCCAATGCCGGGAACAACCTTGGGTACACCCATCGCCTGCCTGGACCAAATCGTACGAGCCAGCAGCAACCTTACGGTCTGGTGTCTCCAATCTCCAGTGTTGGCACAAGCCGGAAGCGAAAGACGGGCAGCGATGACGATGCCACCACAGTGACTGGACCAGTGCAGCCGGGCAAGAAAATGCCCGCCAAGAAGCGAGCTCACAACGTTATTGAGAAGCGGTATCGCGCCAATTTGAACGATAAAATCGCCGAACTTCGCGACAGTGTTCCCAGCCTGCGGTCGCCCAAGAATCCGAATGGAGGCTCAGCCGATGATGACGACGAAGCGGAGGGAGCAAATGCTGCCAACAAGCTCAACAAAGCATCCATTTTGTCGAAAGCGACGGAGTACATCAAACATCTGGAAATTCGTAACCAACGCTTGGAAGACGAAAACACCGACTTGAAGAACCGACTCCGCCAGGCTGATAAAGTAGCAGATCAGGCCGCCACATCCTCAGGTTCTGTGTCCTCGCCCAGCAACTACGCCTCGACGGACTCGAACTCCGGTACATCACCTAGTGTCTTTTCTCAGGCGGAAGATGTGTCCAGCGAGAGTTCACCCACCTCTCCGAACCCCCCAGAAGGCCTCCTTCCAGTTCCCGATGCGTGGAAACGTATGCGAGCTGAAACGGCAAAGCAAGGTGTCTTTGCTGAATCATACATCAAGTACCCCTCGTCATCATCCTCATCTCATCAACCGCAGTATGCGAGAGAAGATACCTCCACTCGACGTTCAAGGATGCCCAACAAATATATGCTGGGTGCTCTTGCCGGTCTGATGGTTCTTGAAGGTATGGGCTCTGACGATTCCGAGTCCGAGTCGAAGGGCCTGTTTTCACTCCCCATCAGTCTTCTCGGCCGTTTCCAAACCCCCACACTGGCACATTGTGAATTCTACCTGAAGCAGTTCTGGTACTCGTGGCAGGCACGTGCATTTTCGCATTTCCTCATTCTGGCAACGCTGGTCGTTGGGAGTGCCTTTATCGTTTTTGTCTACTTGTTCAATGCGCAGCCAATCACCCGACGCGGCCCATCCAAATTGGCTACTGAGGGCCCGGCTGCGCCTCTTACATCTAGTGATTTCCGTCGGCAGGCTTGGCTGACTAGCATGCAACGGGTCGGTGTTCCACGTCATAGATTCTTCCGAGAGTGGTATGTTGTTACTTCGAGATGCTTCGAATACGTCTTACGATGCTTCATGGGATGGAAAGTCTACTCATGGGCCACCGGAATCACCGAGGAGGATGAGAAGGGACGAGTCAAGACTTGGGATATCGCAATTGATGCTCAACTCACTGGTGGAGATGCTGAGATCAGCAAGAGCCGCCTTGTGCTCACTATCTTCGCTGCCGGCACACTCCCTTGTACTCCCGCAAGAATGATAATAAAGGCCTTGCATGTCCGCATTCTCTTGTGGAACGTCGGAGAGGCGGGCTCCTGGTCATTCCATGTGTCAAACGACATTGCGCGAGCTCTTGCCAGATTCCAGTGGGGTGTGGCTCGAGAAATCAATTCCGCACTGCCCGAGGGTCACCCTGATCAGCTTCCCCCTCATCTTGCTGCCCTGATCAAACTGGATTGCGAGGATGTCATGATTGACAACATTATCCAGCGTGCTGTGAACCTGACCTGGAATCGACCAACCCAGGAGGGTACTGGCGATGACGAAGTGCTGCTTGATGTTGTGGATGAGGACCCAGCTATTCAATGTTCCCAAGATGCACTTGCAGCTTGGTGGTCCAGTCATCTTCTCCAAACCGCTCTTCTCAACTATTTCGAAGCAAGCGGGAAGGGCCCGGTGTCCAAGGCAAGCCGTGATGCATTCAAAGAGAAGATTCGGATGTCCCTTGATGTGGCGCCGGTGCTTTCCGCCGCGCATACTCGGGCACTCGTGATGAAAGCCGTTTTCTTCGAGCACAACCGCATTGAAAATGTTGGGGCGGTTCTTGCCGCGCTACCGAAAGAGAAGAGAAAGGGAAGTCACAGCCATTCATCCAACTTCCTTGATTCCTCTCTGCCCGTTTCCGTGCGGGATGAAATCTCCATCGCCGTGCGCTGTGCTATGATTGCCACCATTGTCACCGAACGGTCCACAGGTGGTGTCTCCTCACTACCTGACTCCTTCACCATGGAGAAGGCCGTGTCTTGGTTCAATCAGCTTCCGATTGATCCAGTCGAGCTTTCTCTCATCGGTTTCTCGTCTGTCTATCATCTCCTACACCTCCTCGCCTCTGACGTGGATTACATTGCGTCATCCGATTCATCCCCTTCGGCTCCAGCCTCGGAGGCGGCTATCTCTTCCGCAGACGACGAAGCCGAAGAAAAACCCCGTCCGAATCAAAAGCTCTCCCTCTGCCCCCGTGACATTCCCAATCTCGGGCGGGTATCAGCAGAGCTCATATATTGGGCCCGAAATGCCTACACCCCGGCTTTCTACGGCTTTTCATCTACTCTCGTCGAGGTGATTGTCAACTCGTGCACAGCAATCTGCCAAAATGCAGGCATCAATGTTGAAGATTTTGTGCACACCGCACCTGACAGGGCTATGTCTAAGAAACGCAGGACCCGTCGTCGCAAGGGAGAATCTCAGTCATCCGAAAGCGACGCCGATCAAGACCTGATTGACTATCCTGTCGAAAGACCGCCTCTCCGCCGGGCACGATCAGCTAGCAACGACACTGGGTATGGCAGCCTCTCTGTTGAAGAAGATGGAAGGCCAATACCTCATGCCCCTTCCAATGTACAGGAGGTCCCCAGCTGAGATGTCTAATGATCCTAGGACGGGTGTGGTGTCACTTATGCAAACCCAATAATGACGGCGTTTTCGGTTTTTGTATTTCTAATTGGTTATGGTCAAGGCCTTTTGGTCATGAGAAAAAGGGGGAATGGAATAACCCCAGAAATAGCGTATTTGTACAGGCTCTAGCGCCAACTAGAATGGCATTATCATAACATAGTTGATAATTGATATTTGAATGAATCCATTTGTGCTGTATGAATAGAAGATCTCTGGTCTATAGAGCCTAGGCTCCTAATAGAACAATTCTGCATTCAGCCTGTTCTCAGGAATCAGTTTTTACAGGGGATGGCTCTACAAGAACAGCGAGATTTGCGTATGTTTCCAAGTTGTCTCCTTTCTGACATGCAACAATCCATTGTCGGCATGCCATAGCCACCATAGAGGTCACAGCTCAAGGGATCTGATGATTCCGGTATCACACCGTTTAGTTATCCCGTTTTGGTATGTACTATGTGGTATTTATATATGTTTGGAGCAATCTAGACCTGAGGACCTCAGGATGTAACAGAAGTAGAAAAGACAATTACCAACTTCGCCCGTCGCCCTTTGCCTGTATCAGCTTCGGTGGTTTAATAGTACATTAGAGAGATAAGCCTCATCATTTGAGTGCTGGAAACAGTGCACTAAGTAGTATGCAACGAAACTGGAATGTAAGGCATCAACTTTATTTCGCCAGGACGCCAAGGCCACCAATCTCATTGCCGTGGACCTCCTGACTCCTGACCTGTAGTCTGGACTCTGTAGTCACGCCACTAGGTACTGAACTTTGACTCATCTGAAATATTCCGTGAAGATCATGATCATGATCATGTTCCTTTCTCTTACACATCGTGACATACTCAGTTTTCCTGGGGCAGCCCCGCTACGACCGTCAACTTACCCTGAAGCGGAATGCTTAGCGATGCTTGCGAGACTTGGCTTAATGGAGCTCACTGACTGGGCATGGAGGCCGAAAGAAGTCGTTTGGTAATTGTCCATCTGGTGTCATTCTAAACACACGGACCTCTACCTAGAATCTCTTGAACCAATTCAGAAGTCTTTGCGCCTGCAAGTCTGACCATAGTGTACTATGGCGTCATATATATAAGGTTCCAAGACTACTACGCTACAGCTTCCTCTAACTTGACCATTGTCTCTAATGTTGCAGTTGCATCCCACTGGACCGAGTGTCCGGGGTTCGAGTCTACGTTAAGCATCTTGCTATTGAGGATTCAGACAATTGCTCTACAAAGATCAAGCGAAATTAACTCTCTCTAGGAACCAAAATGGTTAGTTTTGAATTTCTCATCTCTTTGTTCCTATCTCATGACTGATTGGGACGAGGAATGCTGAAAGTGACAGCAGTGCAGGTATCAACATTCCGTTTCCGGATTGCCGAACAGTAGCGGCTCCGTCTCCACGCCTATCCCCGTGTTCTTAGAACACCCAAACATGCAAAGATTACACAGTCCGCCACACTATGTCGAGGTCCACATGCCCTTCGATTTGGTCATGACAGGGCACTTCCCTGATATTTGGAATTCCTCACCACTCAGCCTCGTCCATCATCTCCACTCAGAATAGAATTAGCGTTGCCAAGATCCGTTTCGCCCGTTTCGACGTTACACTGGCCATGTGAGACAATTGTCTACGCTTGCCTTGTAAACGTGAGGGTGGGTTCGTCCGTCTTCACAGAAAATAAACTTGCGGGGCCTCCAGCGGTCAATGACGGCATGTGTCTATAGCTGGTATGGAAACTAATACAACGCCAATGATGCCCACGTCTTCCTTTTTCCCCACGCGACCCGAGTATCCTTTATAACACTATCCCGTTTAAACCTTGTGTCCTCCCTTTCTTGGTCTTGAATCCTTGAGGGTTAAAACTCTGTTCATTGTGGTTGACGATCGACGATCCCTGTGCCTGTGGACCTGACCTTGAGCTCCCCTTGCCTGTTTAATGGCACGATGGGTGTGGAACTCAAAGGAAATGGCCGGGGGGAGCCGCCTATGAACCCCACGATTGCGGTCCCTCTGTTTGTTGTCGGCGGACTGATAGCTTTTTTATTCGTCTGGAAGACTGTCATTCGCATCAGCCATCGTCGACGATCAAAGGCTGCACGGCAAGGAAGCGACCAGACACAGCTGTGCCAGACAAGTCGGTTCAAGGCGGCCCTGAAAAGGCATCTGCTGTATGCCCCGATATGGGGCAATCGCCATAGTCGCGAATTCCGCTTCTTGAGGCTTCATATGGGATCTCTTCCGCTACGATTGGAAGTGATTTGCTTGCTGATCTATATCAGCTTGAACATAATCTTCATTCTTGTGACAGTCGATTGGTGGCTCAGTGATTACTCCAAGAAGATGTTCCAGCTTAAGTACGCCGCGGGCCATCTGGCCGTCATGAATACGCCGGGCTTGGTCCTAGGCGCAGGACGCAACAATCCTTTAGTCCAGCTGTTGGGGATCTCGTTCGATACGTTTAATTTCATGCATCGTTGGGTGGGACGGGTGATCACAGCCAACGCCGTCATCCACATGAGCGCCGTGTTGGCTGACAAGGCTTCTACACGTGAGTGGCCTTGCACATATACGGCTATCATTCGCTAACATGAAACCTTGAACTCAGATGGCACGGACTATGTTCTATATGTTATTTGGCAGAAGAAGCTTTTTATATGCGGCCTTCTGGTATGTGATGCAGCCCACCAGCACTTCACATGGCCATCTAACATATATCTCCGTAGGCCATCATTGGATTCCTTTTTATTTTCGTTCAATCTCTGTCGCCGGCCCGACATGCTTTTTACGAACTATTTCTTCACCTGCACATAGCCCTGGCTGTATTTTCCTTCGTGGCGCTCTGGTATCACCTGCAAAACCTACTGCAACAGCGTGTGCTGCTTTGCACCTTGATCCTGTGGGGTCTGGATCGTGCAGGTCGACTTGGGATATTGCTTTGGAGAAATCTCAGCTCGCGTCCTACAACTGCTACCGTCGAGGTTCTGTCTGGGTCAGTTGCTCGTGTTGATGTGGCCGTGGCTCGCGCATGGCGTTTCCGGCCTGGGCAGTATATGTACCTCTACATGCCGTGTCTGGGCTTGTGGACTTCGCATCCCTTTACGGTTGCGTGGTCGTCAACGGGTTCGTTGAATACGAACGAGAAGCGCGGCTCGGGTGGCTCTATGGATGCTCTTACTGGAGCCTCGGCGACGACAACCATGTCTGTTCTAATCAAGGGTCAAGACGGATTCACGAAAAAGTTGCTCCAGAAGGCAGAAGCCTCCGCCGAGGGACGGATTCAGGCTATGGCGTTGGCGGAGGGGCCATTTGGTATGGATTCCTACCCATTGGTTGTTGATATTTGAAACATGTTTAACATCTCACAGGTGGTATCCATTCTCTCACCTCATACGGTACTCTCCTATTGATAGCCGGAGGAATCGGCATTACCCACCCGATGTCATATTTGAATGAAGTTATCGCCACGTTCACGGAGCAAAAGACAGCTACCCGCAAAGTGCATCTAGTTTGGATCGTCCGCAGTCTCGGTATGATCAGGCCCACCCGTTCCACATAAATAATCGCCCACTAACATATGGAAAGACCATCTCGCATGGATCCAAACATTCATGGCCGAAATACTAGGGCACGAATCCCTAAGCCCAATAAACTCGAACGGGCACTCCTTCTTCCAATTCCCACGCCTCCTCCTGTCCATCAGCCTCCACATCACATCACACAAGGATGCTGTCGAGGAATATGTCCCTCAGCCAGATTCGCTGTGGATGCAATGTGCTCCGCCTGGCGTGCCGGTCAGCATCCACCACGGTAAGCCGTGTATGCAATCCGTGCTAGAGAAAGAAAAAGAAGACCAGATCGGTGCGATGGCGGTTAGCGTTTGCGGTCCTGGTGGCCTGGGTGATAGTGTGCGGGAGGCTGTTAGGAATGTACAAGGGGAGAAGACGGTTGATCTGTTTGAAGAGACTTTTTCATGGTAGTGACTTGTGTTTCTAGATAGCTTGTGTTTGGCGTCTTTCTATATATAATGTTTGAACTCTAATCAATACCCTGTGAGGTTTAAGAATCGGTCATAAACCGGTTTGAATGTTTGTTTTCGAAACCGACGTGTACATTATTACAACGTAGTATTTTGTAAATGCTTAATTGGATGGTATTTCATTACTCATTACACGCTCTATTTTGGACAGAGCCCGGTCTATCAAATCTTCCACGAGTTCCTTGCCCGGTCTGCAAGCGGCCTTCGCGTCACGAAGACCCTGCACCCATATATCCCATCTTTCGCGTTCAAAGCCCTTCCACCCGCGATCTGAATACAATTCTCCCGGTCGACCATCATATCTGTTGTATTTGCGGCCGTTGAGTACATTCTCCCAGAGTCTATCACCGGCACAGATTAGCCAGTAGCACACACCGAGCAGACCCGCCGTCGAGGCAATATGTTCAGAAGGAATGCGCTCTTCGAACACATGACGCAGTCCACAGAGTGCCATGTGCGATACATCCATAGCATCGCTGATCGACACCTGCAGGGAAGTATACTCAACCTCAGCCGCCTGCGTCACTTGCGCGAGGAAGATATTGAGCTTCGCCCATCTGATCTGCTGATCGGGTTCCATATCCGGGTCACAGATTTCTGCGAATCGACAGGTCAGCACTACAGAAGAAAAGTACAGAAACAGTTTCGCTTTCGCTTTCGCTTACGTGTCATCCGGTCTGTCCATATTTCGGCGACCCAGAAATTCAGCGACGGCAGATGTGACCAGACTCTGCTTCCATCTTGTGTTTTTAGGATCAAGCCCGTTGACGAATCAACGGCGTTGTACAGCTTCAATTCTCCCAGGAACTCAACCAGCGGTCCATACTGGGTTGTATCGATTTGCATAGCCAGCTCGATGATAGCTATGAACGTTACGGCGTCGGCTTTCTCGATGCTTCCTCCCGGCCCGTAGTCTTCCAGTCTGTCCATTGTCGTGGTGATGACCCATTGCACGGCATCCTCGACCGTGACATCCCCGTTGACAACCGCCTCGAACAACTTGAACTCCTCGGACTCATCGGCCTGCGTGAGCTTGAGCGTTTCATCCCATGACATGATGGATATTGGCAATTCGTTTTCTTTTGCGGAATATGGGCAGAGGGTGAAATTTCGAGTGGGCCGGAATTGGCTAGCGTGGCTGAATTAGGGCTAACCTTAGAAATCTCTTACCGATCGAGTTGAATCTATTAATAGGGAGTGTTGGAGATGGATATGATGAGTACATATATACACGAGGCAAGGGAATACCAAGGCTGGCAAGTGGAGCCAAATATTGGGTCTTGTCGATCTCTCTGCCCTCTCATATCTTAGTTCAAGCCCACGCTACCTCTCGAGAGAATACAATTTGCCGAACTTTACATTTCCACTTATAATCTATCTCATCTATTGAAAAAAATAAAGTGTGACATAATATAATTCACTCCTCACTGAATTCCACTTTCACTTTGTGCAGCAGCCCACTTGAAAAGTTCCGCGATCGAGTTACTCACAGCAGCCGTCCGAGGAATTTCATGTCCACCACCATGATCATAGGTGCGACGTTTCGTCGGTTCGCAGATACCGGAAAGGTGCACACCAGCCGCCCAGCGCGGATCCTTCGAGCCGTAAATATGCACCGTGGGAATATTAATGCGGTAGGGACTAGTAATCTCCTTCCGCACTTCATCCTCCGAGAGCCCGCCGTTTACCGTCTGAAGCCCAGTCCAGCGATCCGCACCCTGAGCCAAGAGCGCCGACGAGCCCGCCTGTTGAGCCAGCGCAGCCCGGGATGCAAGATCCCGATCGCGCGCCTCGGCCGAAACATGGAAGCCCATCTCCTCCAGCACGCTCAACGAGGCGCCACCGCAGATAAAAACCGCCGCTTTGAACGGCGGCGGGAGATGCGGTGTTTCTTCCTGGTGGAAGAGGAGAGCACTGGAGCCTAGCACGCAGCCCTGCGAGAACATGAGCGCTAGATCGTATGGGCCGTTCTTGGCGATGTGCTCAGTCAGCCAGTTGTAGGAGGCTCGGACGGATTCGACGCTATCATTTTCCCAGAAGGAGTAGTACGGCGGACTGTAGAAGATATCTATGCCTGCCGCCGGGTCACTCTTAAATGGGCCATCGATGAAATCAAATTGGATGTCATTGGGGAGTTTGGAGCGGAACGTGGCTGGGCGCGGTTAGTTGGAGAGTTGGTTTGGGACTGCGGGGGAGCTAACAGATCTGGGAGCGGAAGATAGCGCCACTGGTCCCTTTTCCGTGGAGACAGAGAACCTTCATGATTGTCTTTTTCTTGAAGTTGAAATAGAAGTCTGGGAGGAATTCTGTCGAGGAGGGGTCGTCTATGCAGATAAGCACTAACGTACACTAACCGACTTTGACGGTCTGACCCCGCGATATCCCAACCCCCGACGTCTTGTCCTGAATGGAGATTCGAAGACGGCGAATCCGTTGGTTTGGACTCGAATAGCTATATATACGTCTGATGGTTTTTCTCAAATTGCGTGAACCCTGTTTTTGCTCGTGGTCTTGGCTGATACCCCTTGCGCTAGCTAGCGAACCTCATTACCTCATACTTATACTGGCGTCAGACATCTCAATATAAAATCTCGAGAGACTGGAAGATATGGTCTTCATCGGCTGGTAGTTTGTCTCTCGGTCTGCTTCATCTATCAATGCCTGGTATATGTCTTTCTGGCACTTGATTCCTAAATCGGATTGCAGTTAACCGATTTTGATAGCAAGCTCGTTGAATGTGCCTATTGGTGCAAATATTATATTAAAAAGTCGACCATTCCTCTATCAAGAATAGACCATTGGGCTACGGTATATACATGTTTCTTTCATATATGCCAAAGCCATCCTTCGTTTTAGGGAATGGATGACGCAATATGAACACCCTGAATGCGTCCAATCTTGGCTGCACGACTCGTGTTCATGTCAATGATCCCTGTGCAATATCGAAGACCGGTCAAGAGACTGAACCAAGGCAGAGTATCAAAGGCCTGAATCGAAAGATGCCCAATTTCATGGGGGTTCTCCCGTAAAAGCTGTGTAGCGTCTTGATCTGGCATGTGTGGCACAACAATAAAACAATGAACTGTTCCAGGGGCAACGCTGTTCACCAAGGGCTGTGTAGAGAGGATGGCGGATAGACTGAGACGGAGTCGGTACAATATTTGTGACGATCAGTGATTGCCTTTCGTCATACTTCAGGTTTGTAATCAGAGCATTTATAATCAGAGCACTATTTAACTAACACACACTCTATATCCTCCCAATTCTCCAAATTCCCTCTTCTCAACTGCATTCTATATAATTGCTTCGCTTCGCTCCGCAATCAACTACCCATCATGAAGGCAGTCATCATCGCTCAGCCCAAGACCGAGGGTCTGGTCACTGATCGACCCATCCCCAAGCTTCGCGATGACTATCTACTCGTCAAGACCGTCAGTGTGGGCTTGAACCCCACCGACTGGAAGCACGTTGCCTACCTTTCTCCTCCCGGTGTTCTCGTCGGATGCGACTATTCAGGCACCGTTGAGGCCGTGGGCAAGGATGTCAAAAAGGATTTCAAAAAGGGTGACCGCGTATGTGGCTTCGTGCACGGCTCCAATGCAGTGCAGCCCGAGGACGGCACTTTCGCCGAGTACATCGTCGCCAAGGGCGACTTGCAGTGGAAGATACCCGAGAATATCAGCTTCCAAGAGGCCGCCACCCTCGGTGTGGGCATCAACACCGTGGGCCAGGGCCTGTACCAGAGTCTGAAGCTTGCCCTTCCCACCGACCCCATCAAGGATGCCACTCCCATTCTGATCTACGGCGGCTCCACCGCGACCGGTACCCTGGCTATCCAGTTTGCCAAGCTGTCGGGCTACAAGGTCCTGACCACTTGCTCGCCGCACCACTTCGATTTGGTCCGCAGCCTAGGCGCCGATGATGTCTATGACTACAAGGACCCGCAAGCCCCCGCTAAAATTCGCAAGGATACTGATAACAACCTGAAGCTCGTGTTTGACTGTATCTCGCTCGACTCCAGCGCTGCGTTTTGCGACAATGCTATCTCTACCGATGGCGGCGAGTACAGCTCTTTGCTGAGCGTCAAGATTAACCGTGCCAATGTGAACGACCGCTACACCCTGGCTTATACCACTATCGGCGAGGCATTCTCCTTCGGTGATACGCCGATCCCCGCCAAGCCGGAGGACAAGGCTCACGCTGAGAAGTTCATTCCCATTGTCGAGGATCTGCTCGCCCAAGGAAAGATTAAGGCCCACCCCACCAAGGTCGGCGAGCATGGACTGAAGGGTGTGATCGAGGGTCTAAAGCTGCTCAAGGAGGGCAAGGTCAGCGGCGAGAAGCTGGTCTACAATGTCTCCGAGACCCCTTGAATAAGACACTACTAGCTGTCTACCGGATGATTAGGGAAACACGAAGCCATGGTTATTATTCCCACATTGTTGAAACGAGTTTGATTTATCCCTGCATCCAAGTCGTATGTTCCCATTAACATTAGTTGAAATTGACATTGTCAATGTAGAATCTTCCTAAAACAGCCTTGAATTGCCCACTTGTCACCTGCCCCTCCTTCGTTATCTCAAATCTAATTACTAATCGAGCCATCCTCCTGCGTTTCGTACAGGGGGCCCCTAGCATCCTCGCATCAAATCCCACTTCCAACTAACTGTTCTCTTGCCAGCTCAGACTAGTTCCAAACCAATTGCGATGATTCTAAATCGAACCTTTGTTCAAACACATCTCGGGAAGCAGATCAAAACTGATCATTTAACGTTGACTAAACGTAAATTCTTCATAACGGTCTTTACCCCACTCCAGGTTGATAGTTGATATTGACATCGGCAACTGGGGTAGCTCCCCGAGGTCAGGCCAATGGCCAATTGGATCACTGTGTCTGCATTAGGTTTAGGGAAAAAAACATGCGTGGAGACATAAAACATACGTAGCCTTGTCTGATACCTGGAGAGATAATTGGTGTCCTTGACGGGATAGACGGACTGGGATTCGAGAGTAAGAATAGGTTGATCAGTAAATCATTGGCAAGCTATAAATGGACACGCACTCCGGGGCTATGTAGGTGCCTAGCACGATGACCTGCTTAGTAGTTGACATTGAACGTGGACTGCCTCAAGACTTCTCAGATGTCATTAGATTTATTGCCATGTTCATTTCATTTTAGGGTATGAAATATTAAGTCCCGGCGAAATTACATGCTAGTTAAAGACATATGAAATGATTTCATGCTGGAAAAATAGATATAGACGAGAAAATGAATGAATAAGAAGAGCACGTTGAACGCCTTACAGGTAGCAATTCATGACCAACTTGGTGTTAGATAGTTAGCCAAAATATTCCTAGATCACTTCAGTTCCATGCTCGCGTTAGTACTAAGTGATAGACGCGTAAGAATTACCAATCTTGCCCGCATCTCAGCATCCTCTAGAGTAAGGCCCCTCCCAATGCATAGGAGGTGGAAGACCGAGAAGGATTTGGTATCTCAGATCGTCAAAACCATACCGGCAGCCTCTATTTTGCCCATAGCAATACCAACATCAGCCCTTTTGAGAGCAGGTAAATCATTGACACCATCTTCCGTAATGAGACAGGATCGGTTGCTATCGCGCCGGATCGGTTCATCCTGATCTAGAGGGACCAACTCCATCGATCTCACCTAAAGGAAAGGTCCATAAGCACATCAAACGCTCACGGCTACTGCCTCGGTCCGCACGCGAAGAGGAGGAGCGAGCTCGCAATCAGGCGTGCCGGTTCGACCTCCAGTACAAATTACATCTGACAAACGGACCCTTATAGATTCATCTCGAGAAATTTGAGAAAGAGGCGATCCGTCAGGAGGCTGCCCGACAAAGTATCACCCAGGAAGGGGTCGGAACCTACCTCCGAGGCGCAAAAGCAGGAGGATATGAACGTTCTACTGGCCCAAATTCTACGCGGTGGCTACAGGTTCATCACGAATACATCCTGGAAGGATCAGGAGCCTACAATTCTTACCAGATCCTGGCAATCGAGAAGGAACTAACAACTGCCCAATGGTAGAAAGGGAGGTGGACGCTCTGGAGCCTGGGAAGTAATAGGGACACCCCGAATGGGAATGGGTCAGATGAGCTCCTTAAGACTGTACGGGGATCAAATGAGTAGTTCTGCTAAAACGATATCAAGGCGAGGCCCTCAAATCGTAGGCCTGGTTACGCAGGACTTCGCGGGGATATTCAAGACTCATCATCGGCCAGAGGTATCTTGTATACTATGCATAGCACGCAAAGTCCTTGCCCGCCATCCGATCGGCCGTGTCTCGTGGGTTTGGTTTTCTGTTTCATCAATATCGAGATGAGGAATAATGGTGTACCTCTGATTCTATGTTGTGAATTGTATAGACAACGGTCATCCTTGTGATGGCAGAATCAATGGATATTCTGTATGCGATTGAAGTTGCCTTTTGCTCACAATGTCTTTCAAAAATCAAAAGCACGAAGCTAGAACATGAAGAGCAATTTCCGTTGGTTTACCCACAGCACATATTTGGTTGTCATGGTGGACAGTAGTAAGTGCTCGTATGAGAAGACATGGTTATCTTCGAGAGGTTGATTGAAACTCCAATAAGTCTCAGACCACTTGACGGATCAAATGGATCTGTAGTCTGGAGGTGAATAGTAAGAATAGTAGGGATAAGGGAAAGAAAGCAACAATTTAGTTGACACCTCAAAGTAGTCGATACCTCAGAAATATATCATGGTCCAGCGACAAACAAAGTACCAAGTACAATCGCAGCTAAGGCGGCCAATCAAGAAGCGGCCCGCACATGAAAAATCGCAGTGGCAGAACAACTTTGCTACTTTGCTCTTCAAACACAACTTTGGCTTCCTAATTTTCTATCTTTCTATCTGTCCATCGTCAATATGGTCGGTCCGATAGCATCCCTCTCACAATTACATCGTTCCGATGGTTCGGCGTCATACAAATGCCCAGCCACCGGTTACAGCATTCTGGGCGCTGTCAACGGGCCCATTGAGCTCCCAGCACGCCGTGACGCATTGAAGCCCGAGGAAGCCACTGTGGAGGTCTTTGTCAAACCTGGTACGACAACTGGTGGCGTCGGTGAAAGATATATCGAAGGAATCCTGCGGTCTGTGCTAGGGAAAATCGTCCTTGGACGGGAGAAGGGCTTTCCCCGTCGCGGCGTGGTCATTACTCTGGCTATTGTTGGAGGAGAGAACGTGGCACGCGGTGACAATGTGAGTATCTCAGATTCCATTCGCCCTGCTTGTTGAACTGTCAGACTGATCTATCTAGTACCTTACTATCCTCCCGGCTCTCCTACATACTGGCTTGCTCGCTATGATCTCCGCCTCGGTTCCTCTGTCGATGACTTTCTCCGCGACCCTCCTTGGTGTAACTGAGGATGGTGATATTGTGCGGGACCCCTCTCCGACTGCCGCCAAGGCTGCTGTGTCCCTCCACGTTTTTGCCTTCTCCTCGAAGAACCACCTTCTCCTCAACGAAAGCGAGGGTCGGTTTGGATTTGATACCTGGGAATATGTCCGTGAGCGCGCGCTCTCCATTTGCCAGGGCGAGACCACCGCCAGCGCTGATGGCGACGTTGCCATGGGTGAAGGAACGGCCAGCGCCAGTGTGAGCGGTTTCATCCGGGAGACCGTGGAGGACCAGATCTACAGCGACTACGCCTACAAGCTGGATTCTATCTGAGGTGGATTGCGCCCGGCAAATTTGCGGAGAGTTAGTGAGACGTGTGTAAGGTCGCGGTCACCCCTGGGCCCCTTCTCTTGTGCACATGACTTCCCAGCACTCGCTATATCGCCCCTCTCGACTAGGATACGACGGTGCCACAAAACAGTGGATAGAGTACCACCCGGTTAAGGCACCGTCACCTGACTGCCGCTGCATGTACAACACGCTTCATTCACTGCCACAGGCGACAGCCTTGCGTGAGGCTTGTTCTCGGGTTCCTCAATTGTTGGATTCCGGACCCTGTCTGCTTTTGATGACGTTTGGTCACTCACTTGCCAAGTGATTTAGCGGTGACAGAACCACAGACTCCCAGGCGCAGTCAGAATGATGGCTATGCCCACTTCGAGTCGGGGTTGAGGAATACATGTTTAACCGACATTCTGGCAAAGAATGCACAAAGTAGCACGGAGAATGGAAGATCCAAAGAAATAAAATACCTATCATGATCTATGAGCATCCTAACGAGCCTCCTATTGCCGATAGATTGATATGACAGTGTAAACGTCATTATCTGCGCGCACTGCGCGCCTGTACGGATTTGGCGATGACTAGTAGACTCGCCAGTGAGAGGATTATCTGGGGAATCTGGGAATCGCAGGAAGCAATCTAAATAATCTCGTGTTTTAATGTGATGATCGAGGTCCGTGGTCTTCCTAAACAGGAATCCCATTTTTCTTGGATGTGCCTTGCCAATCCCAATTCTTGTCAATCTCTACCCTAATCCCAACCCACTCCAGTCCATCATCCTTGTCGTTATTATACCAAATAAGAAAAGGAATCCCCCCTGAAAAAACCCAAAAAAGAGTGTGGAATACGCTAGAAGCAATACCTGGGTCCACGACTGACGGGGGACAGCATCTCAAGACTTCGGATCCGCAAACCCCGTTACATCCGAGCACTTTTCCTGATTATCCCATCTTATTTACCTGCCGCATAAGCCGATGGCGTCCAGCCGTGATCATCTACGGTCTGACACACTCCCGAGTCTGTCTACAGCGCGAACGTCTCCCCCCTCTCTATCGTCCCCACCCAGACCGGCGCTCCTCCGAGATGCCCTCAGCATAGAATCCTTGTCCCAGACCAAGCCAGATCTCCCTGGACCCGACAACGTGCTACCTATACACGTATCCGAATCGGTTCAGGAAGCCGCCTTGTCGCTGCCTTACTCAACACTACAGCAGTTTCGGAAGTCGACTAGCCGGCGATCGAAGAAAGCGTTGTCCACCGACTGCATACCGCGACAGACAATCTTGAAAGCCCTGGCCTCGCGGGCTACGATTATCACCAATAATACCGATATGTCCGGTTCTGTGTCGAGTATGCTCGCGAATAAATCCGCTCAGACTTCCCCGCCTTCGGAGAACCGACCACGGCGGGGGAGCAATGACTCCCCCCAGAACATCTCGACTGCGCTATCGAATTTTCAATTGAGCGGATATCTCGATCGTTCACCTGCCGCGGCTCGTCTGATACTACAATCGCCATGCTATTTCCACCAACGCTTCGATGATGCTGTCAACATAAAAAAGGTGTTGGAGGAAATCGCCGACGACGAGTGGCTGTCGCATTCGCGACTGGTTCAGACAGCGACTGGTGTTCGTGAAGTGTCGAAGCAACTACAGCGACGACCTATCAAGCGAGCGGTGCGAAATGTCATGATTGTTACTAAGGCGCGTGATAACAGCCTGGTGCTCTTGACCCGGGAAGTTGCGGAGTGGCTACTTTCGACCGCAAGATACGGAAGTGAACTAGGAGTCAATGTCTATGTAGATGCGAAGCTGCGCAATTCGAAGCGATTTGATGCCCCGGGGCTGTTGCAGAAAGACCCGATGTTTGCGCAGATGTTACATTTCTGGACACCGGATCTGTGCTGGACATCGCCCGATAAGTTCGACTTGGTGCTGACCCTTGGTGGTGATGGTACCGTTCTTTTCACATCGTGGCTCTTCCAGCGCGTGGTTCCGCCCGTGCTCTGCTTTTCGCTGGGCAGCCTGGGCTTCCTCACAAATTTCGAGTTTGCCGATTACAAATCGCAGCTTAATGCCGTTATGGGCGAGGTGGGCATGCGCGTCAATCTGCGCATGCGGTTCACATGCACCGTATATCGGAAAGACCGGAGCAAGGGAGCAGAGCTGGGCGCTGTCGAAGAGGGCGAGCAATTCGAAGTACTGAACGAGCTCGTCATCGACCGCGGCCCGTCCCCCTACGTGTCGAACCTGGAGCTCTACGCCGACGACGAGCTGCTAACAGTCGTCCAAGCAGACGGCTGTATCTTCTCGACGCCGACTGGTTCCACGGCATATTCTCTGTCCGCCGGCGGATCTCTTATGCATCCATCCATCCCGGGTATCCTTCTCACCCCAATATGCCCACACACCCTCTCCTTCCGCCCAATGGTTCTCTCCGACTCCCACCTTCTCCGCATTGCCGTCCCTAAATCCTCCCGATCCACCGCTTACTGCTCCTTTGATGGCAAGGGCCGTGTCGAACTCCGCCAGGGCGACTACGTCACTGTCGAAGCCAGCCAGTACCCATTCCCGACCGTCGTGTCCAACAACAACGAGTGGTTCATCAGCGTCCAGCGTGCTCTGCGCTGGAACACGCGCGGCGCGGTCCAGAAGAGCTGGGATGGCGGCGAAGCCGAGGCGGAAGTGAACACTGATCCCAATGAAGACGAACAGTGGGACATCGACATGGACACCGTGCTCGCTGGTCCAGACAGCGGCATCGGTCCCAGCGAAGACGGGGATGCTCTGTCGCCGAGTCCCATGCGTCGGCAAATGAGCTTGCTCAATATGTGATGTTCTTGTGCATGTTAGCGATTTTCGATTTCCTTGTGCTCTATACCTTTTTTACCGTCTCGGTCTCGGCGTTTTCTCTTTTCATTTCTCCACCCAGCGTGATGAGTTCGCTCGGTGTTTGGTCTGCATTGTATCTATTGTTTCCGACATATCTCGAGCAGGTCGAGTATCGTTTTATATTTCGGCTTGCTGGTTTGCATTACATTTTCAATCCTCGCGACGAATAAACTTGCGCATACAATACAATACAGCAGGACTTTCAATCCTATTCCATACTGTCAATGTAAAGATACACGGAAGATATCAACTCCGTACATTTTAAAGGAAGGAGTAAACTACAGCAGAGCATGTTGCAGAATCTACGTAGGAAGAAATCACGATCATAAAACGTACAATATCATTCACCCAAGTCCGTATCTGTCGTAACCATTATAAAAACAAAATTATGTTAACTTTTACCAATCGCAGTGCTCAGCCAACAAAGCAGCCAATTTCTCCAAGTACTCCTTATCCACATCATCAAACCCAGAAGGCTCAGTGCAGTCGATATCAATAATAGCGACCGTCTAAAATGAGAACGTTAGTATATATATTATTGCCCAAAACCCGCTTGTGCCCAACCCCACCAGGAAGTGGAAAAAGTACTAACCTCACCATTCACCAAAATAGGCACCACAATCTCACTCCGACTCTCCGCATCGCACGCAATATGCCCCGGGAAAGTCAGCACATCAGGCACGACAACAGTCTCCTGCTTCGCAGCCGCCGTGCCGCAAACGCCCTTCCCGAACTTGATCTCCTGGCACGCGGGCTTTCCCTGGAACGGCCCGAGGAGCAGGATCTGATCGCCCGAGCAGGAGTATGTAGTTGAGATGATGACGCCGCCGTACCCGGGTGCGCCTGGTAAGGGCGGCGAGGAGACGGGCGAGGCGAGGGCGGGGAATTTGTCGTCGCGGATGTAGAAGCCGGCCCAGTTGACGGCTGAGGAGGGGGCTGGGAGGGAGCCGTAGGCGTGCCAGAGGAGGGAGGCGACGTTGGAGAGGTTGCTGTTGGTTGTTAGAGGTTGTAAGGTTTCGAGGGTTGTTGGAGCTGACTCACCTAACCCAATTCCGTTGGCCGTCTAGGAGACCTTGTGTGGACAGCAGGAGCTGTTCGTATATTTCGGCCTTGGAGCTGCCGGGAGTGAAATAGGAGGAGTCGGCGTGAGGCTGTTGATGTTTGTTAGCTCCTTGGGATCTGCAGGGTCTTCGGTGTTCTAGAGTCAGGAAGTTCGGCAACATACCATGATGATTTAATAGGTGTAGGATGTATGTGCAGAGATGTATGTGCAGTGTAGAGAGGAGATGAGAATAAAATGGAGAGGAATTGACCAAGTGGCTTGCTGGCGTTTTTTTCTTTAAAAATGGCAGAATCGCCGAAGCGGGGCTCTTCCAAGACGTTCAGCTCGAAAAAAAGGCTTTCGTTGTCCTTTGGATCTTTTCTTGGCCTTCTTCCGGAATTGCCTCTTGTTCTTTGTGTTTTTTTTTAACCCCGACAAACCCCGAATTGTGGTATATGCCGGATTGTGGATGGAAACATGGCCGTTGGTGGGAACTGCCGTCCATTCGCCTCGACGGAGAGCCAAGAAAGGCCAAACTCCACAATCTCGCGGGGTTAACCGTGTGCGAGCTCAACTCTCAGATCTTCCACTATGCAATGGAATCAATTGGTCGACTCCACCTCCAACCAGACGTCGGATGCGACTCGGAGAATTGAGATGTCCAAGAGTTGGAGTCAAACTTAACACTGCAAAGAACGAGCTCCTCCGTCTTCACTTTCGCTTTCTCCAATTGACTGAACTTTCTTCTTACTCCAAGGACAGATAAGAAATAGTCGAGGCCTTGCGCTAAGCATTCTATCCACATGGTGTTTCTCGATCAAGGGGTTGATCATATCATTGACTTTCGCCCAAAGTAGAGATCGCACCCGGGCGATAGACGGTCTCTTGTACTGGAAACTATGGACGCTGCGTCCTTGGTAGCCAGGTTCCACCTCCTCCGTACCTTTGATCCAACCGTCGGAATAGCTGGAAGGCTCTTGGATGTGGATTTCATCGGGAGTAATACGAACAACCGGACCTAGAAAGTATCAGATCCAATATCTTTCCCCGGAGATACCAGACACAGCGTACCAAACTTCCGGTGCATGAGGTCAATCTCGTGGTCGAAAATGCCCGGACCCCAGACCGAAAAGTAGATCTCGTACAGCCCGCTTGCGGCCGCGAGACGAGGCCCCGGGAACCTACTGAGCTTGTGGAAATGAAGCCGGTAGATAACCATGACTAGGTTATAGGCCACCGCACTGCCTAGCAAGAAGTAGAACATGATCAAGCTTGTTATGAAGATGAGAGTTAAAGAGTCTGGTACATTTCTACTATAGGAATGAAGTCTAGCCCAGGACTGTTCTCTTGATATAACATTCGACGATGAAATCTCTACAACACTAGACCGGGGCTAAGGCCATCCCCCCACTACCTGCCCCATCGCCACGACAAGGATTCACTTGGCCAAGTCCATACCGCATGTTATGTTGTCTACCGCATATACTTCTCGGCAGTCTCCCCGCAGCCCTCGGGCCCGAAACTCCAGACTGAGAAACCTAATCGCCGACAAACTTTACAATGTTCCTGTCCGCGACCAATGAGAGCCCTAACCTCGTTGATAATCACATTAATCAGCAGTATCGGTTTAATAAGCTCAGTCTCCGTCCGACCGCCTTTCACATCGAACGTGTCCGATGCACACCGATACGGATACTAGTGCTGATCTAGTGTGGCTGGTGGGTTGAGGCTGTCAGCTGATTTGACGACGCCAGGAGTGGGGGGAGGTCGTGGATTCAGACCGCCAGTTGGATTTGCGCGGCCCTGCCACAGGGTGATCCGTCGATCTTCGACTTTTTTTTTTCTTCGAAGCGTGACCGTTGGTGTGATTATATCGGTTCTGCTCGTCCTTGAACTGGGTGCTGTGTGTTTAGAGGCAAGGTTTGGACTATTGTTTCCCTGCATATGTATGCACATGCGCCTGTGAGCACAATGAAGTAATGCAGTAATGCTGTCAGTGGCAAGAAACCAGTGCGATAAGGTTTTGGACTGCTGGCCAAAGGCGTTGGCACAGGAACTGGAAGTGAAGGAATGTGAAGGAATGCGAAGGTGGTGTACTTTGTCAAAGGGCTAGATGGGAAAGATGCTAGTCTAGGTAGGGTTTTCATATTAAACGTCTATGCTTCGTGCGAGCTATTCTTGGAATAGTGGATAGCAACGATGCCGCATGTCTCACGTCCATCCATGGATATCAGCAGATGTAAAATCGAGAGCACAGGAAATGCAATACTATATCTTAACCATATGTCGCTTTGATTTCATTGCTCGTCGACATGGATAAGCATTTAGAGTAGTCTATAGTAAAAGCTTCATTGTGGTCTACTCCACTCTACCCAGTCGCTGTGATATTAACTTTCCTGAAACGCACTCAGCTGACGAGAGGTAATATAAAAATGAGATTGCAAGGATCACACCATTCAAACAACCGTTGAGATATCAAATTGCAAATTAGCGCGTTTGCTCTGTGTTTTGCCCTGGTGGGGTACGTTATCGCCTAACTATATTGTGGCCTGGCTTTGAAGGCAGACAGACATTATCAACTCCTAAAGAATGTCCAGAATAAATAACCTAACACCTCCTCCATTTCCCATCGCCCAATACTTCCCTCTGCGCCCTTTCTCATTTACACCCTAAGCATTCCGGTCTTCATTCACAGAGCTGGAAACCCTTTACCGGCCCCTACACCGAACTGCTCTTATCCCCCTCTTCTGCAGCGGCTAGGAAGAAAATGCCACTCCCCTCGGGCTGTGGTGTATGCGGCAAGGATGATAGAGTTCTCCGCTGCTCCGGCTGCAGAGTGATGCTCTACTGCAGCGTCGAACACCAGACCGCGCACCGCCGGAAGCACAAGTCCGCGTGTAGCGCAATCCGCAGATGTCGCATTACTATGGAGAATGAAGAACGGGTCCTACGGGACCACCCCGATAATATCTTTACCTACGGCATCGGCCATTTCTGGAAGATCCACGAGACCCGCCCTTACATGCGCTACCGCGCTGCTCTTTCAGATACCATGACCGCCGTTAACCATGTCGAGTCGCTCCAGAAACAGCTCAACATCCTGATAGACAATCTGTATCTCTCCCGAGGCGACAACATGGGCTCGCGGGACGTCATCCCCAGCCTGATGATCCGCCTCCAGCAGGACCAGGAGTGCTACGATTTCCTGAAGTGGTGGGCGACCACCGGCCAGCAGGACGACTATGACTGGGGTAACAATACCCTGCCGTACCTGGACGTCAGGAACGCCAATCCGCTCGAGCCCGTCGATATCTTCTGCGGCAGGTGGATCGATCTGCCCCATCTCGTGGCCGTGACTTTAGTCAAGGTCAAGGTGTTGCAGGTGCTGCAGGGGCTCCTGGAAGACATGGGACGTCCGGATGGTATGACGCACATGCCGGAACTCGGCTTCTGTCCGTCGACTATCAGCAATAACCCCAATATCATCACTTGCGACAAGCGCGTGGAAATCGGGAGACTAAAGGCGCAAATTCGCGCTTTGTACAACGATGTCCACAAATTGAACGCACATTTCTGGCCGGCCCTGATGAACCCAGGTAAGCATTTGGACGCTAAGCCTATGAGGTTTTCGGTCGGGAGCGTCGAACAGATGCAGATGGCTTTGAATTTTACATATGAAGCTTGGGACGAGGCTCCCGGGGCTATTGCTATTATCAAGAAGTGCAGTGAGGGTAAACTTTGAAGTTTCCGTCAAAGAGATATTTCAAGGTTAATTAGATGCGAGGATGATGAAAGCGGGTTTTGAGCATTACACGGGTTAAGTTTGACATTTAAGATCGAGGTTGTTTCTACACTACAGAATGAATACTCGGGATAATCCCTTCAATGAAATTGAGGTTACATAACGTGGATTGGTAGAAAAAACTTCATTGATTGTAGGTAGTAATCCTAGTTCTTCTACGAAGAAACCTAACTATATCTACAAGAATAGTGGGTGCTTATATAGCCGTCAACGACGTAAGACTTCGATAATCAGATTCACAATAATAACAAGGCCGTATATTGAAATAACACTAATTCAACAACATACCAACCCAAGCTGTCACAGCTTAGTCATAGTTAGCTAGTTAGCACCCCCAACAAGGGGTTCATAATATCATCATCTTCCCCACCAAGCTTACTTGCCACATTTATGGTAGCACGTCCTGGTTTCATCCAGAGTTTTTTTTCTTCCGAGAGGATCTCTCTCGGGTTTGTTTTAACAAGTTCGACCACCTCAGGGGTTCCCCTGTATGCTAAGGTCAGAGGTCACCAAGCCTGGCACGATCGGCGGTCGACCACGCTGTCGATCACAGTGCCAAGCCGCTACGGTAAGGCTGTCGATCATAGTGCCAAGCCGCTACGGTAAGGCTGTCGATCATAGTGCCGAGCCGCTACTATAATAATCCATGGATAAGCGTACTCGTCGGGCCACCTAGCTTGCAATCCAGTTCGACAATTATCGCCAGGAGGCACGCCCCTGGTCAGGTGATTTCGACGCAGATACACTTTCCCGCGTTATCATTATCCTGACCCCTTTACCTACCGGGCCCGCCAATCCCTCAACCTCGCCATCCACTTCTGTTATCCTTCCATCTTCAGAGGATCTATTTCCACCTTCCTGGCCTATCGATAGGTCTATACTTAACAAGGCCGTTAAGGATTTCCTCCGTCTGACGTCTTACCTTGCCGTTCTAAGTCCTATAACCCCTCTGTCGAGTAAGCCTGCGTGTCCGCTCGGGAGACCCTGACCTAAGCGAACTACGAGTAAGCCTCCTAGTTTACCGGCTTCTATACCTTAATCTTCGACGTCTATATTAGACTAACCGACTGCCTAACCTACTGCTGTGATATACCTTTCTATACCCTAGTCTTTAACGCCCATTTTAGACCGACCGACTGCCTAAGCTACTGCTGTTATACGCTACGCGTATAGGCCCGCTACTATACGACGGTAGCCTCGTTTTAGTCCCTAGCTAGATAGTTATAATAGTAAGTTTTTCTGAACTAAGGACGAAAATTCTGTACTATAGGCTAAGGACAGCTACGTAGACCTTCTACAGGACGATTAAGCGGAAGTCTAGTCTTTAGAAGACTAATAAGCCGAAGTTAACTAAGCGGAAGTCTAGTCTTAATAAGCCGAAGTCGACTAAGCGGAAGTCTAGTCTCTAGAAGACTAATAAGCGGAAGATAACTAGGTAGAAGTCTAGTCTCTAGGAACCGAATAAGCCGAAGACGACTAAGTGGACCTCTACTCTTATAAGGCCGGTATTAAATACCTGACCCTAGAACGATCCCTAGTATAGTTAAGAGTATAATTAACTTTACGTTTTTATAATAGCGAGGCTAGCCCTATAGTAGGTCTATTGAGCCTACTATAGGAAGCTAAACTCTCTGACCTTCTGCGAAAAATAGTAAATAATAGAGGTCTGGGTCCTAGCTGTAATAATAGAAATTAGGGTCCTGGCTATATAGGCGATATACTAACTCCGGCTGCTTCCCTACTATTACCTAGTTTCGATATAGTATAGTTTATAGAGCTTATTGAGAAAGCTATATAGATAAGCCTTCGGAATAATACTAATACTCTTCGCGGGCCTTAAGGTAACTAAGGTCCCTAGGGTAAGTAAGGTTCCCTAGGCTAATTAGCTACTACTAATACCTTATAGAAAGTATCTGAAATTAGTATTTTCGATCCTTTAAAGAGTTTTAAGGATAGAATGGATATAGTCTAAAATCTTTATATCTACTCTAATATATATATATTTATAGATTATATAATAGATCTAATATTCCTAAAGTCAGAAGCTATTATCTGAGTGAATATCTATAGCTATCTATAAGGTAATATATTCCGATAGTATTCGTAGGAGCTGACTATAGATGAAAAATGCCTTATAAACTAGGTTCTACTTTAGGATAGATGGTTTTCTATAATAACGCGGTATTTTAGACCTAACTGTACCGAGGCCCTTCTCTAGCTTAATAAATATATATACGAATAGGATAATATATACTAAGGCTGTACCCTAAGAGAATATATATAGGGTATATTATACCTATATAAAGCTATAGGTATAATAGATATTCTTAACTAGTTATTACGAATTCGCTAGAACCTAGAGCCTATACTTCGTTATAATATCCTAGAGCTAACTAAGACTACCTCGTTAGTCACTTTTATAAATAGCTTTAATTACTACTATTAAGACTAGAAAGATATAGTAACTAAGCGCTAGAGTTAGTTAATTACTAGGTTTAGAAATAATAGGCTGCGATAGGATAATTCGGCCCTATATTACTAATAAGACTAGCGCTAAGGCTACCCTTAGCGCCTATATGGCTATAACCGCTTACTAGCCTAAGACTATTAAGGTCTATCCTAAAGCTAGGCTAGATATAGATAATAATAGGCTTTAGCGCCCTGTGGCTAGGCTTAGTAGATTCCTTAGTACCTATATTAAGCTATAGGAGCCTAATATTAGTCCTATTAGTATTAGCCTTAGAACCTAGTATAAAGCAACTAAGGCTCCTAAACCTTTTAGAGATAATAATATCTATAGTAGGGAGTTTAAGCTTAGTAGACCTAGAATAATCCTAACTACTAATAGTCTAGCTATAATAGCTCTAGGAACTCCTAGTATACTATTTAGAATAAACCTTAGCGGGTATATTATATAGATATAGATACTAACTATTATTAGTTAAATAACTACTCCTAAGCTAATAATAATAGCCTAAAGGAATATTAGGATAATATCCTAGTTAATAATAATAATTAATAGGATTTTAAGGATAACTTTTATACTAATAAGGACCTATATAGTGCGAATTTTACTAACCCTACTAGCTTATAGGATAATAACTACTAATCTAGTTTTTAAACCTAGGCTGATCTACCGGTATAGGCCTAACTATATATAGTTAATAGTAAGTACTTAGTTACTTATTTATCCTATTTATAGGTTTTTAAGTTAAATACTAAGCTATATTAGTATCTTAATAGCTATAAGCCTTAAGCTACTACCGCTATACTAGCTAAAGCTATCGCTAATTTTATAAATCCTACTTATTATATTATCTACTCGGCTAGATAGACCGACTATATCTCTAGCTATATATTTCGATCCTAGCGATATATAACAGCTATAGTTAGACTTAGAAGCCCTAGTAAGTTAAATACTTACTACCTTAACTCTAGATATATTATAACTTTAATCGATTTAAAGCTAGTAGTATCACTCTAATACCCCTAGTACCCTATTAGCCCAATTTCTATAAGTAGGATCGGTTCCTAATACCTATCTAACTACTATATTATAATTTAAGTTTACTTCCTAAATAAAGATATAGCTGTAGAGCTATAAATCGAGGCCTATATTATTAAGGACCTCTGTACCTAGCTTCTTATTAGTATAGATATTCTAGGACTAGAAGGGTTTATACTTGATTTCCTATATTCCTAAGCGATTATTAAGTCCTATAAAAACTTGACTTTTCTTATTACCTTCTGCGTAAAACTATACTATATAAGTAAAAGACTAGTCTATATTTCTTCTAAAATTAAGGTCCCTCTATACTAGGTAGTATAGATCCCTATTATTATAAAGTCGATTTTACTAAAGGATTATAACTTCGTTTTTAAGCTAGGTAATAATAAGTTTAAGATTCTAGTATAGATAGTTAATATTAGTTTTATATATATATATACTATTAATAATACCGACTAAATATAAGTTATTAGGAAGAAGGATTATATAGGCTAACTTTTAGAGCTAGACTTTATATCTACCTACTAAGTTTCTACTAAAGTAATACCTCTAGTATTATAGTCTTAAGTAGTTAAGCCTTACCCCCTATTAATTAATCGAGATATTTATAACTCTATTACTATCTATCTAGCTGCTATTAATAACTTACCCTAACTACTAGATAGACTTCTTAATAGACTTCCTAATACTATTTTTATACTAGATATACAGAAGGTCCTACTAATATCTATAGCCTATACTTAGCTAGGATATCTATTAGAAATAGTACTACCTAATAGTATTATAATCTATAGAACGCCTAAAATAGCTATAGTACTCTATAATATTTATAAGTAATATAATATTTAGTCTAACCCTAGTATTATAGATATCCTATAAAATAAATAGATAAGACTCCTAATAGTCCCTAGTTTAAAGCTATAGTATTTATAAGTCTATAGATAGGTAAGAGAAAGCTAATAAGTTATTAATAATATATTCGATACTCTATATACTTAAGGAAAGATATTATTTACTAAATACTAAGCCTAGGGTATAAACCCTATTTTTATTATATAGAAATAGATTACTTATATAGACGATAAGGGTAATACTAAGCTCTAATGGGTCGGTTATACTATAGTTAATAACTGCCTAATAAATAAGAACTTAGTTCTAGACCTATACCTATTGCTAGGATAAGATAAGATTATTACTTTAGTAAAAGGTAAGCGTTTTATTATAATTATAGATATAGTAAAATTCTTCTATTAATAGTATATCTACCCTAACTATTATAGCTACTAAGCTATTATATTATACCGCGGTTAAAAAGTTCTCTATATTATTACTATAGGTAATTTAAACTCTATCGCCTATATATAATACTAGATAGATAATATACTCTGTATATTTTAAGAATAGTATTAAACCTATATTAATAATATCTTTACAGTCGGCGATATACTTAACGAGTATATTACTAAACTCTACCTACTATTTATAAAATTAGAGGAATTTAATATTACTTTAGACCTAAAGAAAGTATATATTAGGTTTCTAAGTTTAACCCTACTAGGTAAGGATATTAACTCTATAGGTATATTAATAACTATTAAGAAGGTAAAGGTAATAACCTTACTAGTTTTTCTATATATATATAAGTAGCTAGAAATATACCTTAGAATAATAGGTAATCTTTACTATTATATTAAAAGCTATATATAGAAATCGGAACCATTCTAAGTCTATAAAATAAACTTACTAAAAGGAAGCCTAATTAAAGGCCCTTAGTACTAAGTATAGAGTATATAAGCTATTTTTAATAAACCCTCTTAAGCTAAGCTCGAGAGTTTTTATCTACTCTAGGCTGAGTTCTATAAACCTAAATAGCTAGTATACTATAATCCTATATACTAGCTCTATATTAATACTAATAGTTTAAAGGAAATAGGGTATAGTACTATAATCTATTATATAAAGATAACGTTTACTTATAAGGACATTTTAAAACCACTCCCTACTATAGAGATCTAACTAATTATATTCCTTAGCTAACTTCTTATAGATATAGAGAAGAATTACTAGCCTATTAAGCTTAAGGTTTCTACCCTCTACTAGACTCTCTATAAGGTATACTACTTAGTAGAGGCCTATCCTAGCAACCTTCTAGTTATAGTATATACCGACTATAGTAGTACTATAGGTATTACTAAAGTAATAAACTTAAGTTCTATTTCTTTAGAATACTAAAATCTTTGTTTAGTCTATATATCCTAGTTTATCTAATAGTTTTGCCTATATATCTTCTATAGACTAGGAAAAACTAATAAGATTGCTAATACTCTTTCCTACCTACTATATATAGACCTATTAGTTCCTGGTATATAAGATAATCTTAAGGATATCCTAGTATTATATATATTTAAATAACCTATAGTAGATTAACCTATAGTATACCTCCTTATAGTATCGGTACTTTAGCTAAGCGATAATACTAAGGATTGTATCTTATAAGGATACTAGTTAGATACTCGCTAGTTAGCTCTAATCAATACTCTAGAAAGTATTAACGCCTAGTAGGATCCCTAAGTTAAGAAGTTACCCTACTACTTAGAGAATAGCTTAATTATTTTTATAAATTCTAATAGTAAGGAGAGTCTATATCTACCCTAATCTATAACTTAGGAAATTTTTAACTTAGTTTATAATAAATAGATATATTAGGGTTTTGATAGAGCTTAGTATAAGCTTCGCAGTATTATATTCTATAAAGGTACTAAGCTCCTAAAGTAGTATATTAAATATTACCCTATCTATTTAGAGTATAGGATCTGCTGTTATCGCTTATATAGTTCTCTTTAACCGATTATCGCCCTACTGATACCCTTTTATACTATTACTTTAGATCTAATTATCGCGATATCTATTTTAACTAATAGATATAATATAGCTATAACTATAACTAATAAGTTTACTAAGTTAATAGAAATAATACCTAGCTATATAGATTAGGATAGTAAAGATTAGGTACTAGGTACTCTCTCTTTCTAATAGATAGCTAATTAGGGGATTCCTATAATAATTATTAGCGATTATAATCCTAAGTTTATATAAGGCCTCTAGAAAGTACTTTTTAACCTTATCTATACTAAGTTATTTTTTACTACTGCCTATTACCTATAAACTAACAGTTAGTTAGAATATACTAACTAGATAGCTGAAGTTACTATATAGTATATAATTACTACTTATCCTAACGAAGATTAGCTAAACCTATTACCTACCCTCTAAGCTATACTAAACAGTTTAGTTAATATAATAATAAGTTATTTATCTTATAAACTCTTATATAGTATCGAACTACGCTACCCTTAGTCGCTTTTATACTAAGTTATAGCTCTTAATATTACTATATATATAGATACTAAGTATTCTACCGCTTAGGCTACTATATATATAAAACGCTAATATAACCGCTATTATAGGTAGATTTTTTTTAATATTAGTAACAAAGTCTATCTTAAGCTAGGATATAGATATAATATACTATTAAACTAAGTTTTACTAAGGTGACTATAATAGTGTTATATTAGGCGTTTCGAAGTACTCGAATATATTAGGAAGCTTACTTATTATTTAAATATTCTAACTAAGTTAAGAATCTACCTAGTTATTAGTATTATATACCTAGAACCTGCCCTAGATAGTAATAACCCCTAGGAGTACTAATTAGATAATAAATACTACCTAACTATAGATAAGCGTTTCTCTAAAGATATTATCTATAAGGTTAACTGTATTCTTACTAAGTGTATTATTAATATACCTAGTCGACCCTATTATAATAGTACTAGGTATTAAATCACTAAGTATCTAATCCACTAGAAAGGCTAATTAGCTAGGGATAACTATTAGGTATAGGAAGAGGACTATATTAGATATAATAAGGCTATTAAAGACTTTGAGGAGTGTTAGGGTATACTCCTAGTAAGCTCCTAAGTACTATATTTTCCTTACTTTATTTTTACTTTCCTTTTACTTTTATTACTATCTATTCTTACTACCTTATATTACTTGACTCTTACTTCTAACTCCTACTTTTACTCTAATTTAAGTTTTTAACTCTTATTCGACTATTACTTACTACTTAATATACCTATTCTATTTTTCCTACCTCTATTACTTCTTTTTTTATATTAACTATTCTCTTTCTTATATACTAGATTTATTATACCGAAAAGAAAGGTATTCCTATACCTTAGTCTATTATAGGGAGTAACTAATATACTTTACCTTCTGGGATATATATTCGATAATTCCTATATAATATAATCTTATAATACCGCTTATACTAAACTAGAATTAGATAGGCTAATCTAGACTAGTAACTAGGTCCTAGTTATTATAGGTAGTAGACTATCTCTATAAGATATCGCTCAGTTGCCCTTATATATAAGATATAAGTATAACCTAAAAGGAAGGCTAGTACTATCTAATAACTATAACGTTCTACTAAGTAATAAGCTTATTTATATAGCGATAAAGGAACTATCTTAGAAGAAGTATACTAAGTTCTATACTATCTAGGATACTAACGGTAAACTATATACTAGTAGGATACTATAGGACCCTAACCTATAAATCGACTTCTATAGTCTCCTATATATACTAATCTAGAAACGTTACTATATATTTGTTAGCCTTTATATAGCTGTAAAATATAGCTACCTAATAGTCCCAAAGGTAGATTTAAAGCTTAAAATCGAAAACCTAGTTTTTATAATTAGACCTATTATCCTAGGTTATCCTTTTATAGAGGATATAGTTACTAACCTAGTAGTGGTATTCTAAGCCTACTATACTAAAGAATAAGCCGAATTTCTATACCCCCGTTCTATAGTATACTAATTATATAACCACTACAGTTAGTATACTATACTCTAGAAAGCTAAAACGAACTTAAAGATACTAGATATCGGCTTAGATAATTACTACTATATTGCTATACTCCTATAAGGACTAAGACCCTCCTATAGTTTTTTCTAGGAATTCTCTATATAGTCTCCTTTATACTTAGCTGAAGTACTATCTTTTACTTTCTCCTAAATAGACCTAAAAAAGATAAAGATTATAGACCTAGTTTAACGCTTATACTAGAATATAAATTGTCTAACTTAGTCTAGTTACAGTACTTAGTAAGAATATTAGCCTACTATATAGGACTAACCTAGCGATGTGATTAGCGTTAGCTCTTCTACTCTATTCTCTTTACCGGATATTCCTAAACCTTAGAGCCAATTACTAGCTATATAAAGCTAACTATACCGAGCTGATACTAAGGAAAAGATCCTCCGTGATTTCATCCTTCCCTATAAAGGTATAATAGAGTATATAGACCGGGTACAGCCAGAGATTAAGGATTTAAAAAGGTTATACGAATATATAGCTAGATATCGCTAGCTATAACTCTAAGAGGCCGCTCTAATTAAGAAGACCAAAGCCGTTGCCGCTGGTACCCTTATGATAATCTCGAACACGCTTAGCAGTTTCCTGGATATTTAGCGCCGAGCCATCAGACACTGGGAAAACCTGTTCTACCGCCTCTGCTAACTTTAACAAAGCGCTGCTCCTAACGACTAAGCCCAACCAGGGAGCCCGTTACTGCTAGGCGATAAAGAACGTGGTAACCACTGCGAAGCTCCTCTCGAAGCGGCTACCGAGGGGCCACCGTACAACCCCGGGCGTGAATTCACGCCCTCAGACATCTACACTCCGCCCTGGGCCTGCGATAACTGACGGCGTTTTTCGTTTTCTTATCATTTTTTATTCTTATTTTTTATTGAAATTTCCTTTTTTTCTCAGCCGGAGGCCGAGATTTTTTGAGACCCGGCATATATTGTCACAGCTTAGTCATAGTTAGCTAGTTAGCACCCCCAACAAGGGGTTCATAATATCATCATCTTCCCCACCAAGCTTACTTGCCACACAAGCCTTCCGATATGTCAACCCGTACAACGTTGCAGTCCCACCCGCGCCACCCGTAAACTTGACGGGTAACTCCGTCCCCAAAACCCATATCTGCCCCTCACCTAACTAGACCAGTCGCATCCCACCCACCACGATGGGAATGAAAGCGCGCTGCCAATGCGGCCAGATCCAATTCACCACGCCAACCGACAAACCCCTAAAACTCTGGATCTGCCACTGCACCGAATGCCAGCACCAAAGCTCCTCCGCATTCGGCATCACCGCCACATTCCCGTACTTCGAGCTCCCGGAGTCCGCGTCGGGTCTGGTGGACAGCTACACGCGCGTCACGCTCAAGGGGCGCGAATTGGAGTGTCTTTTCTGCAGGGGGTGTGGCGCGCGGCTTTTGCATCGCTTCCGGGATGCGGTGCCTGCGCCGGGCGAACAGCCGGCGTTTTCGGCGATTACGAATGTTAAGGGGGGCTGTTTGGAGGATTTGGATAGGGGGATGATGAGGACGGCTGTGCATATTTGGTGTCAGCATGCTGTTGTTGATATTCCCGATGGTGTGGAGAGGTGGGAACAGGAGCCGCCGAAGCCGAATCCGTTGGTTACTTAGTTCTAGGTGATGGGAGGTGTTTTGAATTGATTTGGTTTTTTCGAGCTGTTGATGGATGGATGTATGTATGTCATATATACACTATTAGGAGAAGAACATGCCTATATAGTCGTAGTCTACCCGACGATGGAAGTCCAGCCGTTATCAATAGCGATGGTCGCGCCGTTGATCTGGCCGGCGCCCTTTCCATATGTCATGTTCACACAGAACCCTGCAACCTCATTCACGTCGACGGGAGGAGCTTGGATGGCATTGAGGACACCGATCATCTTCTCATAGCCCCCCATATGCATTCCCTTGCTAAACGCATCCGCGATGTTGGTTTCCATGCCGCCCATCATCAAAGCATTGCACTTGATGCCCTTGTTGCCATAGTACGCAGCCGTGCTCTTGGTCAATCCGACCAGACCGTGCTTGCTAGCCGTGTAGGCAGCACCTAAATAAAGTCAATCTCAGATCATCATCCAGTAGAGACCTCAGAGCATACCACTAGCCCATCCAGCCTTCCCAGCAACAGAAACAATATTAATAATGCGCCCATCCGGCTTCGGCTGCGCCAGCATGTTCCGAACAGCCAATTTGCTCAGCAGAGCCGGGGCAGTGAGATTAATCGCCAAGACGCGATCCCAAAGCTCCATGTCCAGATCGCCGATCGGGTCGAAGTGGTCCATGATGCCGGCGTTGTTGACGAGGACGTCGATTTTGCCGTATTCGCCAATCAGCGTCTCAAACAGGCTCTCCACTTCGCTGGTCTGGGTGATATCCGTCTTGATGGCCTTCAGGGGACCCTTGGGGGAGAGTTCGGCTGAGGTCGCTTGCAGACGTTCCTCGTTCACATCGCAGATTACGACGTTGGCGCCGGCTTCGAGGAAGTGCGTTGCGATTGCTTTGCCTAGGCCGCCGCCGCCACCGGTGACGAGGCATGTCTTTCCTGCGAGGATTTGTTCGGACATTGTGAGGGAGGACTATGATAGATAGGAATAAAAGTGAGTGAATCTCGAGTGAGATTGAAGACCTCGTTTAAATATTTGTCCATTTTGGCGACGGGAGGCCTTCTACCCGTTCTCCGTTCATATTGGACACGGTGGAGTCCACTTTTGACCTCGAGAGTCGGCTCGGGAGGGCGCCTTTTCTGGGGTACGGTTTGCCTTGAGGACATCGGACCACTCATGGCAGTTGGCGTTGCCGAGCGGTAATGTTGATACGGATACGAGTCTCCATAGTCTGGACGGGATCGGTAGTTGTATGCATGTTTATAAAGGTAGAGGATGAAGATCAATCATGAAACTGGACCATTTCTGCGTTGTATTGAATGAGCCTCGAATTCGATTCGCGATTTAAGCCTCTGCCTAGCCTGGGATGTGTTGGCCTATAAAGGGGCTTGCAATACACATCCGGGTAACGGGTGAAACATTGATATCACGTGAGATTGCGCGGAAACGTGTCTATCCGAGAGCCTAACCCGGTTTCCTGTTTGGTGTGTCTCTCTACTGTTCATGTATGGATCTTGAGAAGCCTCGTTGATAGCCCGTCATAGCTCGTAGTATCATAAGTTGGGTTCTAGTTTGTTCTTGACCGCTACTTTGGGTGATTGGATGTTGATTTCAGAGGGCGCGTGACCTCCTTTATGTACATGGAGTATAGAATCTGTGTCGGACTTGACTGTATTGGATCCATACTTATGCAGAATCCTCCTTCCGTATTCATATTTATCTTAGAGTCAATTGATCAGCTTGGCTTCAATTGGACAAAAAGAGTGGTCTACATCGTTTAGCTATTGCGGGCCGATGATAGGCCTAATCCCCGGACCACGTGAGATGCATGTGATCTTTAGCATCTGATTCCCCGGAATAACTATTAATCCCCTTGGATCCCCACTTCTACCTTTGCTCGCCCAGGCAAAAAGTGCTGGATCAGACGACTCCTTGCTCTTTCTCCTCAATCCATCTACATGAATCACCGAATGCCATCATGAAGTTTTTCGAAAACAATTTCACCTACGACTACTCCTTCCCCGCCGTGTCCCTCGCCTACTTCCTCCGCTATCCTAACCCTTATTCCCGCCATGTCCTCACCACCGATGTCATTGACCGATACGTCGACCCCAAGACCGAGCGTCTGCACACCATCCGACTACACCTCAAAAAGTCCAAGATCCCCTCTGGAATTCTAAAGCTTCTGCCAAAAGGCATGGGCGGCTCAGACAGTTCCGGCCAGAGCTATATCCTCGAGAAGACCACTGTTGACGCCAAGGAGGGGTGGATGGAGACCGAGTCCCGCAACATGGAGTGGACGGGCATCCTGAGCGTGGTCGAGAAGCAATGCTACAAGCGACTCCTGTCCCAGGAAGACCGCCTGGCCCTCGATGGTCTCGACAAAAGCGAACAGACTCATGTCAAGACTACGGTTACCTTCCGCTCCCGACTCGGTCAGGGCAAGCTGCTCGGGAAGAAGAAGCAGGACACTGGGGACCATGAAGAGGAAGAGCCTCGCAAGGGATTCTTCGCGTCCTTTTCCACTGCCGGCATCCAGCGGACTATTGAGCTCATCGGTGTGAGTCGGACTAAGGAGGCCGTATTGAAGAGCAAGCAGGGCATGCACATTGTCCTTGAGCGTCTGCGCAGTGGCGGTGTTGTTGGTGTCCTGGAAGGCATGCGCCAAGACCGAGAGGCAGCTTTCGGACCTGACGGTCCCTGGAAGCGTGTCTGGCTGCACGGCAAGGATCGTTCCATTGAGAACGACAAATGATTGACGTCCATTTCTGATTTGGACTGTCAGGTTTTGGGTAATCTACCAATCATTGCATTCTGGTTTCAAGCGTGGAGTTCTGGCGTGGGGATGTGATCGAAACTCTCCCTCCAATTTTGATTGTTGATCTTCGAATTTGTATATGTCTAACTGTTTGCATGGGGCAAAGCCTCGGGGATGTACATTATGTTAAGGGGAGCATGTTAACGCTCATTTGGTTCATTGTACAATATGCATCAATTTTCTATCTTTGTGTTCTTGGATTTTTGGATTTTTTTTCTCGCCCCTGCCGGTGTGATATTCTATGGAGCTTGGCGAACTGGTGGTCATCGAGTGTGTCGCTTCCGATTCGTCAATAATACCACTTTCGCCGAACGGTCTTATGGTCCATGCGACCACACCGCGACTTGCTTCGGGGATACGACCTGAAGCCAAAAGTGTTGAAGTATGTATATGTACCTACACAACGGGCCTTCTAATTTCTAACAGAAGAAAGTTTCAATCGCCTTTCGTTTACCGTCAATTCATGTTTGTTTAGTATAGTATGGAGATCAAGCTGCAAGACAGGATGACCGACAACGCGCATTGTTGACATGCCACACCTCTTGCCTCTTAAGGCCATCGACAAGTACGGCGTGCCCGGCACTCAGTCTCACTCGCAAATGAATGACCCACTTGACAATTTAAAAAGGCACAAAGCGCCGACGTCGAGAGATACCTGTGGCTTAACTCCGCCGATGACAGGCTAGATCACGCGGACTGAGTTCGATGAATTGCAGGCTGTGAAATGTGTGACATTCGAGAAGTATTGTTTTGGACTCCCTAGCCTAATATACGCTCGGCTTGTTGGTTGAAAAGTCTGTCCTTTCCTATTCTAGGTCCCTACTCAAAATCCAAAATCAGTTATCTTTCCTATGTATCGAATTTTCGAATATTCCATGCCCAGAATGTTGGTACTCCATACATACCTGAAAGTTAGAAGGTAAGCCGGCATTCCAATTAATCTTGTTTCCGAGGGATTTCTCCCCGAGCACGGAGTAACGTGAATACGGAGGATTACTGGATTAAGTGGACTCCGGTGTCTCGCGATAACACAGCCGAGTCAGCCAAGAACCCTCTGGCTGAAAACATGCGAACCCGAGATCGCAACGTCCAATGAGAGAGTGTTTCAGACGTTGAAACCAAATGACGCAGCGAGTGCCAATTATTTCAGGCTTTTTTCTTACGTCAGAGGAGCTATCACCGTCGAGCCTATCGGAGCACAGGCAAGGATCATACATATCTGGTATGCATCACGACGTGCATATCGCACAGATCTCATCCGGGTATGGATTGGGTGTTGTGTTATTATTATTGTCAAAGTACAGAATACCCTTGCTAGCAATTCAAACGTCTGGAATGAACATGAGGTCATGCAAATCCGGGAGATCTGACCTTAAACGCAGAAAAGGAAAGGATCGATAGAATACCAATACAATACCAATACACCGCAGTGCCAAGTGTGAGGCATCGGTCGCATCTAAGTGGCTGGACCCTGCTTTACCCTGTGGCTGATCGATACCAATAACTTCCTCTTTGGGACAGCAATGCGGGGACTTCTGGTTTAGCGCTGAAAATAAGATTCCCTTTCCAATCAAGGGGGTACATCCAGGAGACTTGTTGGTCCCCTAAACCCACAGGGTGCAGCAGGTACCTCCCAGGTACCCAGCAGGTACCCGAGTTATCCCCCATCACATCGCTCTCACAAGAATGCGAGAAACCTGAAATAATACATACAAGTCGCAACAATCTGTATATTTGGTTTTCTCCTTGGCAAGGGCTCGGCACTTTCTTTTCCTTTCTTTTTCCCAAGTTCGACCGGCAGCGCCAATTGTTCGTTCTCCCTAGGACCCCGAAATAACAATCAGACCCTTTTTTGGGGGGCTTTCCACTGGCACTAGCCTCATTCTCTTCAGACCCTAGTAGGTATTGCGGGGACCCGTTTCCCTGGCTTCCGTTGACGGCCTTTTATCAGTTAATCTCCCACCCTTTATTACCTCCTTTCCCCGTAATGACCTTGCCCTACCTCTGCTCTCGATTATCCTGACTTTGAGGGCCTCCGCGGTCACTCTCGCTGGACATATATCCTGGACATGGCTTTCCACCTGAGCCTATCTCTAGCCCTGTTGGTGTTACTACAATCGGTCTCCGCTCAGTTCTGCTCGTTCTGGAATAATGGCTGTATCGACTCCCTCGCTCAGACCGCAATCCGCTTCGACCTCAAACCTTTATTCCCGGACCCCGTCACGCTCTACTACGGCTTTGATGCCAGTTCCTCCGGCAAGGGCGAAGGCCCCATGACCAAGACGGCGTTTTGGCTGGGATATCAAAATAATAATATCAACCTCAGTGCTGTCGACTCAAATCGCACATCCGAAATCGGTCTCAGGATCGGCAATCTGACCGGCACCCCTTCTGGCGCGAACAATGGCTGCGACGGTATCTGGGGCGCTGATTGTTCCCGTGATCTGAAAACCGCCCTGCAGAATGCTATATATCTTCTTGCCGTGTCGGGCGAATACTATTCCAAACCTCTCGAGGCCGTTCTCAACAACATGTTGATCCAGCCGCCGACGCTGACTTCGTGCCCGCCGCCCACTCTCGACGTCGCCGCTATTCCGGTCCAAAGTATGTCGATTAATTTTCTGCCTAGCGTTATGTTCTAACTTTTCTAGATTTCGCCAGGGAACGAGTCCCCGGTCAGAACGTTACTATCATGCCACCTGGCTCGGGCGCTTGGCCTTGGCAGGTCTGGTATCTCGATCACATGAGCGCCCACAAGCAGGCTTCCCAGGTGGCTGTGGGCATCATCAGTCGCGCTCCTTCTTATAATAGTGCACCGCCAGACAACCCAAACGATATTATGGTTGAACTCGTCTGTGTACAGGCCCCTTCCAGTGGATCGTCCAGTGGCTCCCATGATTAGACTGGCCGTGGAGTCGATCTGAAGATCGGCCTCGGGTCTTTTCTTTTCTCTTTCTGGGCGGGTGACACTACGCCGTTGATCTCTGGCGCTCTCGATAATTAAATTGCAGTCTTTGTCCATGCTCGCCAGGCCATGGTGTTCCGACAAAAATGCAGTCCGAGCAAGATTCCAGGCAACCATTTTCTTTGGCAGTGCATTCCATGACTGTCACGGCGAATACATCAGCGTGCAATTTATCTATCTGTGCCCGCGGTGCCGTCCTTAGCAAGTTCTGATGAACAAGCGCAAAGTTGATTCAACGCCCGCGAAGAAATGTGGCAATCCAATCTATGCTGTACAGCGACATGGCATTACAATTGATACTTGTCGCTCGCTTTGGAATCACTAATTACTCTTCATCGCCGAATTGAGTCCATCACCTCCGACATCCAAAAGTCAACAAGCTCAACAGGCTTCGAGCACCCCGCCTCCAGGATCCTATCACCAGCCTGCGCTCAACAGCACGCAACCTGTCTGGCTCTCAACTTCTCACACCCACGACTCTTCTCTGGGTGTTACTGATCCGCTGATCGCCATCTGCATCCTCTGCTTCCCCCAATTCCTTGGGAATGCCAACAGGGTAGTGTTCTTCCTATTGATGTCCTATATGAGCACGACAGATTGTATCAGTCTGCTCGAGCCAATCGGACTATTGCTGCTCTCCCGCACGGATACACCATTAATCTATCATCTGGGAGTTGACCCGCTTCCCACCGCTCGCTATCGGGTTCCGTGCATGCATCTTCAGTCGCTGGCCCTATATCATAGTGGTCACACAGAACAGCTTGGACGTTAAGCCTTCGCGGCATGATTGGTGGGATTTGGAATTGGGATACCATTGTTTTCATGTATCTAAAGAAAAAGTCCATGAGAGACTGGCCACTCAATGAGTTTATGCTAGATAGGAAGCCACTGGGCTCGAAATAATATAATTATACTAGGGTTGTCAACCTCACTTTCCTCTTACGTACGAAAGTCCACTTCCACCTACGGCAGGGTTTTGAGTCCCTTGCGCGAAGCCTTTGGGCCCATACAAATCCCGGCATCTCTATAACTATCTCCATGTAGTTTATAAGACTACATTGTTTACGTTTACACTATTTGGATTAATCATAAGACTTTATATTATTGGTCGATGAGTAGGCCTAAGTATATTCAAACAAATATATCCATCTCCTATTTAAACCTTCTCAGGTCTTTTTCAGGTCTTCTCCATCAATACCCGCGCGTGAACCTCCTCTCCCTTGGTCCTATCCTTGTCAAAGTGGTGCTCCTATAATTTACTACCTGTCTTCTCTCCCTCTTTTCGCTTATTTTGTGTCACTTCCCACAGATGAATTCAACTCCGTCCCTATCTGAATCTGCCTCGGTCAACCCCATCGACCAGGCCTCGGAAGTAGATTATAACAAACACTACCATCACCCGGTCTGGCCACAACGCTGGCACCATCCAGACTTCACCGAAAAGGCCATGGCAAAGTGGAAGGAAGAGCCATGCTACAGAAACACGGCAGATCGCATTACCCATCGATTCCTAACCCAACGATTCCCATGCCATTTTCCTTGGGGATATATCATCTATCGAACAGTCTACACGCCCGAGTCTGAGAAATTGTGGCCGATCGCCATGGAAAAGCTAACCCGCGTGATGACTACATGGATAAAGGGTGAATTGAACTATGGGGATGACCCTCGCCCCGAGCATCTGATAGAAGAGTCCCACAAGGACGTGATCATCTCCGACTCGAGTCGTTGGGACGGTGCCGGTATCGAGCAAGTTCGCGGCCATTTCGCTCAGTATCTGCGTGAGATTAAGCAGGAAGAACACTGCGAGGAATCTCGCTTTGCTGTCCGTCTTGTGATTGATGAGAGATCGTTGAACTCGCTTGTTGCGACTGATGACCCTGACGACGGGTTTGTTGGGGTCGTTGATGGACGGTATGACCCCGGAAAGAGGTATGATTCGCCTTCTGATTGTGGATATATGAGGGTGCTGGTCTGGGCGTTGTGGCCTCTCTATTTGAATCTCCAATTCGATCATATGTGCGAGCTGTGTCCGAATGCCCCGGATGGGTGGATTCCTGTCTATGATGAGGGCGATGGGACGGCGCAGGATGAAGATGGAAATTTCATTCCTAGGGAATTTTTTCGGAAGCGCCCTGAGGGATTGACTCAGCGAAGGCGTGGGAGAGGGTAGCTATACTGTATAACGAAAGTCATTGAGACCGACGATGCTGCTCCGATCCTACCTTCAATTCCGCTCCTGTCGGTGTATAGTAGAGAATCAGTCTTTTATTAGGATCTGATTATATTAACCCCGTATCATAGCAATCCATTCCCATATATTAACAAGAAACATTGAGATTCATGGCAGCTGGTTAACCCGACGGTTGGCGCGGCCCAAAACTGCCGTATCCACCCAGACTTTAGATCCTAAATAGCGTGTTCAGACTCAAACCAATTTAATATTTGTACAATATGCAATTGACTTGCAATTGAACATAGTAAAGCTTCGACTGCCTAGCATCTAGCTAGTATACTACATGAGGGCTTAGGTACAAAAAAGAGAAATCAGAGGAATTCCACATCCAGGAACTAAGATGAATCAAGCAATGCCGTGTAGATCTCTGCGCCACGGGAAAGGCGACGGATGAATCCCATAGGTATAGACCACCACGTGCATCGGACCTGCGATTATGTTGCGCAACAGTACATAAGTATGTAAATATGTAAATACCTCTTTTCCTCTTTGCTTATCTCTCATTCTTCTCTGCTGTATTTCATTCGCCTGCAGTAATGGCGCACTGTCTATCCAAGATGGCCCTGGCCTTGCTGGGGACTACATCTCTGATCTTGAACCTTGCTGCTGCTGTCTCACTCCCTGGTGACGCGTCCTATGTGGCTGCTGCTGGGTTTCCGACCTCTGTATTCTCGTATGATTACTGATAGTCTGGTAGCTTAGGCACATATGCTAATGTGAATGCAAGATCCTACTATGTTTCCCCGGCCCAGCCAACCCAACAACCCCAGCCGATTATCTACGATCCTGTGTTGGACCTCACCTTTCCCTATGAGTTGACTGATCCCGACAACATCCCAGACAATCAAGATGAGGTCTACTTTCCTATGCCGCGAACTCACATGTCTGCCAAAAAGAGGTATAGGCTGTTTCAAGAAGCACTATCCAATGTGACCAACATCATCAAGTCGAGTTCAGAAGACAATTGCACCAAATGCAAGAACGCTCTAGCCGCAGCGAAGCCTGCAGCATTGCATGCCCCGACCTTTGTCCCGAACGCCATGGTCAGCCTGTGCAAGGCTTTTGCCTTCCATGCCAATGAGACGTGCGAGCAAGATTTCGCCACAAACACCTTTGGTGCTATCTGGACGCAGGTGCTGGCATACGCCGATGTAGAAGGATTGGATGGTGAATACATCTGCCATTCTCTCAGCAGCAAGTTTTGTAGTGCGCCAACTACCAGCCCGCTTGACACGACCAAGCTTTTCCCCAAGCCCAAGCCTGCAGATGCCCAGGTTCCCAAGGCAAGTGGCGAGCGGGTCAAGGTACTGCATCTGTCAGACTTCCATCTCGATGCCCGGTATGCCGTTAGTTCTGAAGCAAACTGCACGTCTAGCCTCTGCTGTAGGAGCGACAACTCCAACGACCTTTCCGAAGGCAGCCCGCTGCTTTCTGCCTCTTCGTATGGCTCTTTCATGTGCGATACCCCATATGACTTGGGTCTTGCTGCTCTGCAAGCTGTTGGTCCTCTGACTGGAACTGGCAAAGGAAAACACGACGAGCATCTTGCATGGACGCTTTATACTGGCGACCTGGTATCGCATGATCCGGCATCCCAGATCTCCAAGGCATTGACCCAGTATACAGAGACTAGTATTAACGATATGTTCAAGCACTATCTCTCTGGTCCTGTCTTTGCGGCACTTGGAAATCACGACACCAGTCCTGCAAATATCGACTCTCCTCACAACCTCCCTGGCCGTCTGGGAGAACAACAAAGCTGGAACTATGAGCACCTGGCTGGACTGTGGCGCCATGAAGGCTGGATTAGCCGTGAGACCGCCGATGAAGCGAGAACGCATTATGGCGGATACTCCGTGAAGACGCACTACGGACTGCGCATTCTCGCATTCAACACAGGTATGTTGCCATCCCATATTTAGTATTCACCCGCTCACTCTCCCAGACTTCTGGTACCGAACCAACTTCCTAACATTCATCAACACCACCAACCCGGACAACTCAGGCGTATTCTCCTGGATGATCGAAGAACTACAAAAAGCCGAAGACGCCGGCGAGCGCGTCTGGATAATCGGCCACGTCCTCAGCGGCTGGGACGGAACCAACCCCCTCCCCAACCCAACCGATCTATTCTACCAGATCGTAGACCGCTACTCGCCACACGTAATCGCCAACATCTTCTTCGGACACACCCACGAAGACCAGTTCATGGTATACTACGCCAACAACGGGACTGCGCAGAATGCCGATAACGCCCTCACCACCGGCTGGATCATGCCTAGCATAACACCCCTGACAAACCTCAACAGCGGATTCCGTCTCTACGAAGTCGATACAGGCGACTTTAACATCTACGAGGCATACACCTTCTACAGCAATGTGTCTGAATTCCCGGCTCTGGAGCACACGGGTCCGACATTTGAGATTGAATATTCTACCCGTGAGGCGTACGGATCCGCAGCTGCGTGGGATGAGGACGCACCGTTGAATGCGACTTTCTGGCATCGGGTTACTGAGGCTATGGAGAAGGATGTGGAGCTGGTTAGTTTGCATAATACTTACCAAGGGAAGAAGAGTGTTAAGAGTCCTACGTGCACTACTGCCGCGTGTCAGGAGGCTAAGGTCTGCTACATGCGTAGTGGTAGTGTTGCGTTGGGTAGCCAGTGTCCTCAAGGGTGAGTTTTGTGGGTGGATTTGATTTATGAATTATACTGACTTTTCTAGGTATGGATCTGTGCAAAGTGCCTTTGGGGAGAGCTAGTGGGGGTTGGGGTTGTGGGCTGGTGGTGGTTGAGCATAGTTGCTGGAGTTGAACTTTGATTTTATCCATACAAGTATGCAGTCTTATCTATTGCAATGGAAACACTTCCAAGGTTGGAATAATGCTACGTAGACGGGCGACTAAGTATGCTATGCCATCGGCATAACCTTCATTAGTTAGAGTTGCCATGGGGCATATACTTGTGTATCAAATAACTGCACTTAGAGTATGTATATGGTAGACAAGTTGATTCAATTCTAGAGATAGAGATACAGTAGAAAATGGAGGTTCATCGGTCATGTCGATTTTGTCACTTCTGACCCAATGCAGCAGTGCCGAACTTAGGACGCCTACCCGTGAGAAGGCTCACCAGGAGCAGACTGACTACCGGTAGTAGAAAGAGCAAGATTTAACACATGAATAGTAATGTTACTTGCGTCCCGATTGCATAGCTTTGTAGGCGTTCTTGCCAAACCATGCAAATGAGTGTTCCAGTATGGAGGGAACGGTTCCTTCTGTATGAAAGTGCGGTCCATGCTCCGTTCCTTCCATGCGCAGAACCCGACGAGTCGAGTAGCACGCAACTGGGCATACGATAAGCACGTGTATCCCGAGGAATATCCGGAAACGACTGACTTTCTAGTTTTTTGAGAGTCGTTTTTCAACTGCTTCGAACTCACAAACTTGCATGTCCCCTGAATGTAGCTTGGGACTTGGGCAACGGGATTGATTCTTAGGACATATGGTTAGATTAGACAATCCAGAGGCTAGCGCAATATGCCAGCGTCGGAAGTTTGCTATAGCCAACCGTCTTGGCGCGTGCCGCATCGAAAATCACAAAGTCACACTCATTGCCCTGGAAAGCCAAGATCGTTTGAACGGATAGACCAAGCCAGTTGTTGGCACATCTGTCCGCGTCTTTCAAATATCTCTCGGCCCTTTCGTGCTGCTAGCTAGAATCAAGATAAGCTAGCGAGCGAGACGATTCAATATCTGAAAGAGTCGAACAAACGTGCCAATAGCTGGCTTGATCTATCCATTCAAATGATCGAGATTTTCTAAGGCAATGAGTGTGACTTTTGGATTTTCGATGCTGTGCGCGCAAAGACAATTGGTTTGTTGCGTTGAGTTAGATTCAGGAAAGCCATGAAAGTGTTGTTTTCACTCTCATAAATTGGCGTGACCTTGACGTCGACTGCAAATTAATTGCCTTGCTCGCGTCCAGCCATTTCGTTCTCATGCCCTGCAATGGCCACATATCCAAGACCATATAGTTGTGGTCATTCCAGAAAGCGATGTTTGTTTCCGCTTGATATCTGGACGGTGTCCCTTTGGTGTGTAGTCAGGTTGGAACAAAGATTAAAACGCAGCCACGCTGGTCCAAGGATAGATGCGAATAGACGAAGGTATCGATGGTTGAGTTGAATAAAAAAGGAAGATGGGTGGTGATGAAAGCGAAAGAAAGAATTTGTCAGGAACCTTTGTGGGCAAACAATGGTGGTGACTCTCAGACACAGACAGTGTCGACGAGATAAGCGAGGTTATGCACCTTATTGAACAAAGAGTGCATTCTAAAGAACAATCAAAGGAGAATAAAAGAAAAGACCAACGAGGAGCCGAGATGGTTTTGTGCGTCTCGTGTCAAACAATGCAAATGCAGATATACTCGCTTATGCTCGCTTAGTAGGAAGGAATGTTTGCTTCCCACACAGGCAAGAACGACCCATCGATCCTTCAGGCCGTAACAACCGATATGAAAGTAGAATTAGGACTGAGATGTCCGGCTAAGAAGCCTCAAGTAGACCCAATACTGGCCACAGAAAATAGATCTGTTGCAGTTACGCCCCAGGAGGCTTGATCCTGAGATGCGAATGAGAAGAAGAAGGATCAAGCCTCCTGGGGTGTAAATGAAAAGAAGACTGAGATGGTCTGGCTAGGAAGCCTATAGTCAACATATTTTTTGTGTGAGCCCTAAGATGCTTGATCCTAAGGTACGAATGACAGGATGAAGGATCAAGGGATGAGAGCTGATGACCGAAGAAGCCTAGGGGTGGAGGGTGGACGGGTATTTATACCACCGCAATCAACCAGGCTCGCGCGTTGACTGATGACTTGAATATCCATGTTCGTTTGCTTGGTTTCTATATTGTATAGTAATCCGTATTACATTATCATTGAGTGCGAATATAGACGGGGTTATCCTATCGATTCTGTAGTTCCATATTCAGCGAATAGATTGGACATATATTTAGATGAGTTGAAGTAAGTTTAGAGTGAGTCTAGTAAGAGGAAGTGATATCGCATTAAGAGAGATACTATATACAAGCATATGCTCCATGGTAACTCCATAGTATTGGACCAGTTTTTCTTCTTTCTTTCTATATAAAAAAGTTATATAATAGTAGTATCAAAAGGCTCCAAATAGCAGTATAGGATATACCAAAAAAGACACCAAAAAAGACATAACAATATAAATCCCATAGTAGACAACCGAATTGTGTCGGATAAAGATTGTAAGGTGCTATAGCGCATACAGTATAGGTATGGCATATAGAACTGAAAGCTATACCTGAGTCTGTTCTCTATCTTTTTACATAGATTAAGTAGAAGAAACTATTTTATCAAAGGTTAAGGGTTCCATAGCTCAGTTGGTTAGAGTGTGCTAATAACGTCAGAGTCGAGGGTTTGTTTACTTTTTTTGTTCTTATTCTCTAATCGGAATAGAAGCTTCATTCTTTTCAATTAGAATATAGAATTCAATCATCATTCGGAGTTGCGTCGAGGATCGCACGAACATTGAAAGGGCCTTCTCCGGCATCATCATGCTCGATACTTTCAACGAGGGCCTGTACACCAGTGGGGTTTGAGGTTTCGGGATCAACCGGTTCTTCCTCATGTCGATCTAGCACTGTCGCGGTTTACCCTTGCCGATCGCTGCGTTTCGTGGTGGAACCATCGTGATTGGTCGGTTCCGTCTGGTTCAGGAATAAGGTTGTGGGGTTGAAGCTGGACCGGGACCAATCGCAATGATGGTCCGTACAGTCAGCTTCGGAGATTTGGGGAAGGGAATGACTCACGACCTCGAAAGGGAAGGAACGAGTCTCGACGAGTGCCACTAAATTCTAAAGGTCTCCATCGTACTGCACTGTGATGTCTGGGGGGTACCTCGAAGATTGCTGCTGTGGCAGAGCTTATTCCGCAACGCGGACGCCTTGATTGCCGACCTTACCATAGGCTCGTCGATTCGAATCTCCTCCCTGTTGTTGGGTAGATTGATCGCCGTCGATTCCACACCCAGTGCTTGCAGTGTCGTACATATCGGAGTTCCGATCCTAAAACAACGGGCTAATTTAACCAGTATTGACCGATTGCTACTCGCCGGCGGGGGGCCGATAACGCGTGGCTTTAACCTTTTTCGTCACTGGTTCCTCGGCTCTTTGCATTCAGGTACGAAACAGAAGTACAAATACCGTCGGCGAGGACGGTTGTAAGAAACGGATGTCAATGGTTTGTTGTCAATGTCCTATTATACCATTAATATAATACTCAACTCTAGCTTTTGCAATACTGACCTTCAGTTTCATATATGATCCATTTAAGGTACCGATAGTATTCTCCTTCTTTGATTCGTCCAAGACAACACACCTCCATTGGATTGGACTTTCCATCGGGCCGGACATAGGTACAATCGCGATTAACAGTGGCATCAGAGTTTGCGGGGGTCCCGCCTGGCAATGCTCCATCATCCTGGTCTTCTCCACCAACGTCGAGGTCGGTATCGAATGAGACGACAAAGTCTGGCAGAGGCGTGTCGGAAAGTCGCGAGATCCGACGTAGAACATTCCACACCATGCCAGCATAATCACCATACCGCAGAAGGAATTGGACTTGCCTGACCGTCTCTGCTGCATCACTCACTTCCGCCCTTCGATCCGGCCCGCCATCATCTCCAAAGGATAGCTCATCGGGTGACCCCGATGAGCGTTCAAAGGTTCGACCGATAGCCGTAATGACCTGGGTAAGTCCGTCAACTCGCGGAGCGAAGCTCCATCGGAAGTGGGACTTGACAAACTCGGTGCAGACGACGACGAATCACCAGCTGCAGCAAAGAACCCCATGTGACTGGGTTGATATAGGAAAGCCATGAAAATGTTCTTTTCCTTCTCATAAATTGGCATGACCTTGACGTCGAGTGCAAAGTAATTACCTTGCTCGCATCCAGCCATTTCGCTCTCGTATTCTTCAATGACCGCATATCGGCGACTTCAGCTATGCCAGCCCGTAGCATATGCTCTCGGGATCCATGGTATATTTCGCCGTCTTCCTATAGTGACTATTAGTATTCAGGTCTGAGTGATATCCTTCGAACTGCTCTCAATATAGGGAGGGATATCAATTAAACTTACTCTGCAAGTATCTTTCAGCTTCTGGAAGTGAGTCATAGAATTAACCACAACCTGCCCGACGAGGTATAGGACGTAAATGATCCCAACAAGACTAACGGTGTTTGGCAGATCATGAACGTCCTTTATCCAGGTATTGGGCTTGCTAGGGTCTCCCATCTCCTGGGGATATAAATGAAAAGAAGATTGAGCTGGTCTGGCTAGGAAGCCTATAGACAACGTATTTCTTGTAGTAAGCCCCAGGAAGCTTGATCCTGAGATGTGAATGAGAAGAGGAAGGATGATCAAGCCTAAGGATGGAAGGGTATTTATACCACTGCAATCAGCCAGGCTCGCGCGTTGACTAATAACTTTAACATCCATGTTTGTTTACCTAATTTCTACCTAGATTGAACATATATTTAGGTGAGTTGAAAGTGAGTCTGAGAGGAAGTGATATACCATTAATTCAGTTCAGGAGAACGAGTGCATATTACCAAGATACTAAGTACAGGGAAAGGAAAGAAAACTATCTGTTAAAGTTGACCAACAACTTACAAGACTCGGCAGCTCATTCGAACTGCGTACCAGCTACGCCACAGACATAATCATTCCAATCCGCATCAAGACATCTTCGAGCCATTGCTTCTGCACGCATTGGGTTCTTCACAAGCCAGTACCACGAACCACACCTACCAAGGGCATCAAACACGGGACTTCTTGATTCTCTAGACGGGCCCTTGAGACGAAGCGTCAGCTGAAGAAGGTAGTCAAGGGCTTCGTCCGCCTTATAGGCAAGCTACCCGTCTCACGGACGGCTTCACGGCATCCCCGACTACAGCGAATAGCGAAGGCCCGGCGCCGAAGACGCCGTCTTCAAAAATGTTGTTCCACACCTTCTCGTCAATTATTTTTACAGGCCGGGTATTTCTTAGTGACCCCCATGGTACTATAGAACGCGCAGAATAAATGGAGGTTAAGCTAAGTAAGATAGTTGGGAGCCTTACGATCGATCATTAGGCAGATAATGGTGCTGAATATCCCTCGGGCGCACTACGCACTACTAGATGGTGACTCTCTTTTGTTGACAGCATCTATTAATGGTATGGAGAGCTAGCTCATCGACCAAATATTCAAACTGCTTACTCTTGTGCACTGCCACGTCAATGGCAAGTCTCAACGAGATGATTGGTTGAACATTGGAGCCAGCTTTGAGGCTGTGAATTTTGTTGCATCTGCAGGCGCGCATAGGGGCCAATCAGGTGTCCTTCTGCCTGCTGCCTCTCACCGATACTGACGACGTTAGCCACCCCTGACTTTTTGACCTGCCTTATATTTGCAGGTTACCAAATCGAATCTATCGCTTCCCCATGCCGAATGCTAGGCCGCTGAATAACTCCCAACTCCTTGATTCTTTTAATCTCTATCACGTCCGCCCATACCATACGAGGATATACTGCGTATCTCCAAGCGATCAAGTATTTGAACGTTTGAGATAGCCCAAATAAGGCTCATTGCCCGACATGGCTGAACTTGTGCCTCTCTCCCGCCATCCCGGAACACCAGATCCCACGGCAGCTCTTACACAAGCGTTGGAGGCATTTGAGAGTGTCCTCACGAAGGAGCAAAAGCAAGAGTTTCATATGAGCAACCAAAGTCCAGACATTTCTAGTGTTGTTACATTCGTGGCGGAGATTGATGCCAATAACAGTACTAAGACAAAGAGAAGCGTTGCAGTAAAGCTGTATAATTTTCTCGAATCGACGCAGAAGTTCACTACCATCGTGGACACATTTGTCAGCTCTAATCCTCAAATCGCCGGTCTGATTTGGGGAGGTTTAAAAGTGGCTATCCTGTCAGCAAGCAATATCTCGTCCTATTTTGACAAGCTTACAAGCATGATCATGGCAATTGGCAAGTCTTGTCCAAAATACCAGGAATTTGGTCAGCTCTACCCCGGATGCACCGGTCTCCAGCGCGAGTTGTGCAATTATTATGCTATCATTGTTCGAATTTGCATTAGAACAATGGAGATATCGCGGCGGGCTCCATTTTCCCAGATCTTATCGTCTATTTTCAATCCTTTCGAATTCGAGTTCCAATCACTCCTAATTCAGCTCGAGCAAGCCGCAAAACATGTGCGTCTAGAGATTACATTAGCCGCGAACCAGGCGATCGAGGAAATGAGGAACCTTCTGCATTATGAAACCCAAAGGAACAGGTACTTCCGCCGGCGCGCATTGAACTTCCATGAGCAAAGTCAGAAGGAGTACACACAAGCCAACGGATGGCGCCTGAACAAGTTGAAAAGAGAAAACTCGAAATTGAGATCCACCATCAAAGATAATCTCTCAACCATCAATTTTGTGAAGCCATGGAAGCAGGCTTTAAGGCAGCGCGTTTCTTCTACGGCAGAGTGGCTTCAACAGGAAACCACCTTCTTTCGGTGGAAGGATTCTCAAGATAGTGCCGTTCTCTGGTGCCCAGGTAAAATGGGTGTGGGAAAGACGACACTTATGTCCAATATAGTGGCATATCTATACAGATCACGGGAGCCCAATGATGTTATCTCATACAACATCTGCTGTGCCGAGGAAACGGCATCCCTATCGGCCAGAAGCCTGTTTGGAACAATCGCCCGTCAATTGCTAGATTCGCAAATTGATCTTGAAGACAATGCCAAGCTCCGAGAGCTCGAGGATACCAGCGGCTGTCTGGACACAGAAGATGTTATCGACTTGCTTCTTTCATACCTTGAGGGTAAGAAGCAGTATTTCTTGATTCTCGACGGGTTGGATGAATTTGATAGCGCCGAGATCAAAAAGGTGTCATCAGAACTAGCTCGGTTATGTAAAAGCCGTGAGAAAAGATTCAAGCTGATCTGCGCCGGTCGGTACGAGCTTGAAGAGAAGCTTTTCGGGGTTTTCAGACCTGACTTCACTATCCCAATCACGGGTGTAAACGTCGAGCGGGACATAGATCACTATATTTCGACTACCCTCGGTCGCTGTCTCGAGGAAGAAGATCTGAAATTAGGGGATCCTGGTCTAATAATCAGGATCTCCACGGCATTACGGGAGGGATCCAATGGCATGTAAGTGATGAAGCATTCAATTCCAATTTCCAATTTCTTCTTTAGTTCCCCTTGAAATTTTCCATAGATTACGGCCACAAACAGTTTTTTTTGATATATATTGTTTTCGCCGCCCTCCACAAATGATAACATATGCCATTGCTCACAGGAAAATTAAACAGGTTTCTCTGGACTCGTTTGTTCATCGAAGACCTCTGCGCCCAAAGTTGCGACAACGACATCATAAATGCCCTCAACAATCTTCCACGTGGCTTGTTGGAAATATTTGATCGCAGGATATCTCGGATTTACGATCGACAGACTAATAACAACGCGATCAAGGTGTTGCAATACTGCGGTGTCTTCAAAAAACCTTTGACTGTCATGGAGTATCGAGAAGCGCTGAGTCTTTCTCCCGGACAAGAGTCCATCGAACATGGGAAATTCCCCAGCGATATGAATCACGTTTTCAGCGACTGTTGCGGCTTGGTGTATATTGACGAAGAAGAAGACACTGTCCATTACGTTCACCAAAGTGTCAAGCAATACCTGTTTACCACCAACAGCGCACACTTAAGAGAATTCGACGTAGAAAAACTCGATCGACATCTCGGGTTTCTCTGCATGACCTACCTGGATTTTTCCGACTTCAAGCGTCAGTTGACGAGAGCCGACAAAAGCTCCAATACTCGACTAAACCCGATTCAGCTTGGTCTCTCGCGCATACATAGTCATAATGGTGCGACCAACCAAATAGCACTGAAACTGCTGTCTCGTCGTCATCAGCTGCAGGGCATTAGTGCTCGAGAACTTGAAAACAAAATTGAAGCGCTTCGCAATGAGTTCAAATCCCCCGGTCAGATCCCGGTACAACACAATGAATTCCAGTTCCATGAATATGCCGAGACAAATTGGATCTACCACACAACGCTCATAAATCCTGTAGTGCACCAGAAGATATGGAAGCTCTTCTGCCGATGCATGGAAGACGATGATATATCGGCACAAAAACCATGGGAGCCCATGCAGCGGGACCAAAAAGAACAAAGCCACAATTCAACCTCAGTTCAGGCAATGATTAGTTCCGGGCATCTTACGCTGTTGGTCTACATTATGCAACGTCAACCTCACAGTCTCACAGAGGAAGCGATGTGTGAAATCTTGAAGGGCTCCCCTATGAAATATCGCTTTCGCTTTACGCACTTGATCGTTGCAAGAGGAAGTTCCCTTGAGGTCTTGAAATATGGGGTGTTTTTTGCTGCTCAATCAGGTTGCATCTTTTCATTGAATCTTTCAATTCGAGCTGGAGCCGACGTGAATACTATTCTTGACGACTGTTCGGTGCTAGAAGCTGCAGCAGGTGGCGGCCATCTCAAAATTGTGGAGCGATTACTGAGCGAGAAAGCCGATTTTGCTAGACCGATTTCTTCACGCGGCAAAACATGTCTACATTTAGCAGCAGCTGGTGGCCATCTGAAGATTGTCGAGCGGTTGCTTATGGCGGCCGAGGAAATCAACTCATTTGGGACACATGACAAGGGAGGCATAGCACTTCTAGCCGCTGCAAAGAGAGGCCATTTGAAAATATTAGAGCGACTGTTAGCAGCCCAGGCGGTTCATCATATTCCTGCACATAGGATGATCGGAGAAACAGCACTCCAAGGAGCAGCGGCACACGGTCACTTGGAAACAGTAAAGAAACCACTCGCAGCTGGGGCGGATTTTGGATATCAAGAAACAATATCCTCGGCTCTTGAGGTAGCAGTGGAGGGTGGTCACTTGGAAATAGTGGAACGACTACTCGAAGCTCGGGCAAATGTTAAGAGAAGTGTGTCCTGGGAAGTCTGGGGGGCAAGAGCTTTCCAATTAGCAGTCATAGGCGGCTACTGGAAAATTGGGGAGAGGCTCCTCGCAGCCCGGGCCGAAGTCGCGGTGCCTGCGTCCGGATACGACAGAGGAAGAGCATTGCAGGCAGCAGCGGAGCGTGGCCACTTTGAAATGGTGAACGTGCTACTCACAGATCAGGTGAATTTCGACGCCCCTGCACCCGGAGAGATGATGGAAACGGCAATCAAAGCAGCAACACGAAACGGACACTCTGTTGTCGCTGGGAAATTGAAGCAAGCTTTATTGTTGATTGAGCAGCTATAAGAAGACTCTCACGGAGACATAGAAAGTGGGTTTTTTACCAAGACGAACTACCAAATTCTAAATTATTAAATAAGATCTATATAAAAGTATATAGGGTAGTAGACAGTAGTTTAGCGGGGATTGTGTCGGATAAAGATGTAAGGTCATAGCGTGTACAACATAGATATGGCATCGAATTGAAAGATTCACTGTGTTCTCTCTCTTTTATATAGGTCAAAGTAAAATAAACTACCAATAAGGGTTCCATAACTCTCTTGGTTAGTGTGGTGCTAATAACGCCAAGGAGGGTTATGGTTTCTCTTTTACTTTTTATTTGAATAGAATCTTCAGTCTTTTTGTTCGAATTAGAATTCAATCGTAGAATTCAATCATCTCAGCCTTATCGAGCCACTAATCGTAAAGATCGACATCGTCCAACAGCGCCGTTCCTAGAAATGCCAAGCCTGTAACTGTCAATGAGGGGAAACCCACAAACTGGAAATGGAACCTGAATCCCCCCGTCTCTTCCAGCAGAATCTTCAAAACTGGTGTGAGAAAAAAAAACCCAAGTGGATCAAAGAACAGCAATGGAGGCCTCATTCAAGGAAATCCTGAGCTAGTCGAGAACTCATCATCGACCAGAGTGCAACCACTCATGATTTCATCTCCGACATCCCACCACTGTACATGCAACCGAGTCCAATGAGGCCGCTGTATGCCGGATGCATGACGTATCGCCACCTTTAAGGTTTTGAAGATGTTGCTTTTCCATGTCATCACTGAGCTCCGGAACATCCGATTCATAACGTCGACGTTTTCCCAGAGCTTTTATATACTGCTGAATCGACCTATAGGCTTATTCTTTACTCGACTTCGCCATCCTATACCCCTCCAACCAGCCTGCCTCCTCGCGATCTAACGCGACAATCGGATCTAAATCAACCTCGACCTAATCTAAATCTACAAAATGGGTCTCAGAGGTGTGCAGCTCGGTCTCAGAGCCTGGGAGGTGAGTGCAATTGCAATGCGACAGCTAGAAGCTTAAAGCTTGAAGCTATAAGAATCCCAAGTTGAATATAGTACTGACCCATTACAGTTTGTATTCTCCCTGCTCGTCATGGCCCTCGTCGGTAACATGATCGCTGAAGCTTTCGCCGGCAACCCAGCGACCGTAAACTACTCCATCTATACATCGGTCTTCTCGATGTTCACGTTGTTCTACCTGGTCCCAGCCTCGTTCAACATCGACTGGTCCGGCCACCCCCTCATCATGATCATCATCGACGCCCTGAACTGCATCTTCTTCTTCTGCGCTGCCATCGCGCTCGCGGCGAAGCTAGAGTGCCACTCTTGCACCAACCACGTAAGTTGACTTGAATGGATTGCAAATATAAGACATGAGAGCGAACGCTAACTCCCTCTAGGAGTACCTTATCAACAATGAGATCACCAATGGCTCACACAACATGACCAAGCGTTGCCGTGAAGCCCAGGCCTCCGTTGCTTTCCTCTGGTTCGCCTGGGCCGGCTACATGGCCTCCGTCATTGTCTCCGCCTTCATGGCCCGTTCCTCTGCTGGTCCCTCGCGCCGTACTAGCCGTCGCGGCGGTGCCCGCCCCAACATGACCCAGGTTTAAATGGGTCGTTTGTCATGGAAAGCGGGCGTGGTTTACACTCGGCCTGAGGCTTAGTTGCTATCGCTCGCCTTGTCGCGGTAATCTATCTACCTGGTAATTGATACTGGATCATGGCTATAGGTATGGTTCTGGTTCTGCTTAATGGCGTGAGTTGAGCGATATCGGTATATGTTTGAGGTGGTTGACGAGCTTAGGGCTCTCGGTCTTGGTTTTATGTCTTCCATGCTCATGCTCTCATGCCTGCAACGATTCGACGGAAACGCTGCCTCTCTAGTCTCTGCTCGATCATGAGAGGGATGTTCTGATACTTAATGTGCTACTACTTATTTCATTAATAATTATTTGTTTTTCATCGTCTAAGGGTTTACCTGGCGTTGACTCTTATTTTACTTTATGATCTTAGACGTGGCTTTCAGTGCCGTATGTCCGTATAGTTTGACATCTCTGGTTATTTAGTTGTAAATATTTACTTAATTCTCCAAGTCATGGATCTCTGACATCCTTATAGTTATGGTTTGAGCTCATCTTCTCCGTATGTTGCATCCACAATTTTTATAGATCACCTGCGAACATACATAGGTCGCATAGCATGCACACATATAAACAAATAACAATAGCCCGACCGTATATTATGCAGTTCTATTTTACTCCAAATCCGTACATGAGGCTCTGATACTAGCTTTGCTAAGCTGATGGTTCCAGAAACTCCGGCAGGCAAGGGTTGACTCATTCAAGGTCCGCGCGCAAGACACGCACAAAGCATATTAGGACTTCTAGCAGAAACAACTATCCATCTTGAATCGAACTATTGAATCTTCACGTTTAAATTGCTAAGCTAGGGCTTAGCGGGGCAAAACTCCCCTCCGCTCCACCCAAAGAATTTCTCCAGAGCTTCCGCCCCGACACTTTTCTCCATCCCTTCATTTCACAACGCCACCAATATGCCTATCCAGTGAGACCGTCCTTCAGTCAGCTTCAATTTGCGACCGCTGACCCGCCATTAGCTACCTGATTCTGCTCTCCCGACAGGGCAAAGTGGTATGCCTCGTCACCGACCCAACTACTTAACACCTGGCCGAAGCCGCCCCAACTAACAACGTTTCCCTAGCGCCTCGCCAAATGGTTCACCACTCTCTCCCCCAAGGAAAAGGCCAAGATCATCAAAGATGTAACCCAGCTGGTGCTGTCCCGCCGGACGCGGATGTGCAATTTCCTGGAATACAAAGGTGGCTACCCCCGACCCGACCCCTACCCCCTATCGCCGACAAGCTGGAATTGGACTAACATGGACTCCATCACTAGACTCGAAAGTCGTTTACCGTCGCTACGCTTCGCTCTTCTTCATCGCTGGCTGTGCCTCGACCGATAATGAGCTGATCACCCTCGAGGTGGTGCACCGCTACGTCGAGCAGATGGACAAGTACTACGGCAATGTCTGCGAGCTGGACATCATCTTCAACTTCCAGAAAGCATACTTTATCCTCGATGAGTTATTGATTGCAGGGGAGATGCAGGAGACCAGCAAGAAGAATGTTCTTCGCTGTATCAGCCAGCAGGACAGTTTGGAAGATATGGAGGTGAGTTAAGATGTCTTTTTATTTCCATTCATGGGTATTGTTTGGCACTTTCAACGAAAAGAACCAAGAACGGTGCTGCTGGCTATATTTGGGCTCTTTATCTCCCCCCCCCCCTTTGTCCAGCCATGGCCAAGTTTCAGCCGGGCTAATTATTCCCCAGGTTGAGGAAGATGTGGTCACCAAGATCATGTAACGCAGCAAGCAGGATTCTTGCTCCTTTTTTATTTGCGGGCGTACATAGGAGTTTTTCACATTCACCATACTAATCAATACAACTCGTTTCCCCCAGGCTTCGGAAGACATAACACGCAATTTGGACGAGATTGGGCTGTGAATTAGCCTGAATGGGCCTGTTGGCCTATGAAGTTGCCCTTTCCATGGTTGGACTGCTCGTGAGGTCAGTGCGGGTTCCTACTGGGCCACGCCTGCCCACACGTGACTGTTTTCGGAATCCCTCCCCTCTCAGATCATCCCCGGATAGGCCCATCCCCTCTTGCTTCATCATCTCTTTGTATACTCCTCATTTGACATTGGCGTTGACTTGCTATAAGACTGGCGATCTGCCCAGTGTAGTTCGTGTCCCCCTTATCCCAACCCTCTTTGCCGTTATCGCCCATCTACATCATCGGATATCCACCTTCGGTTCAATCACCCGTTGCGGTAACACCACTTTCCCTCGTCTTATCTCTCTCTCAGACCTTAGAAGAGAGACCTGAGTCATTCTTTTCGAACAGCAGACTGTGACAGGTCATTTCAAGCTCCTTATCGGCTTATCTGGATACACACCCCGGTTCAACCTCACGATGAAGGTATGCCTCACGGTCGCAACCCAACGTGTCTTTCTCTCAGTTTACTCACTCTCTCATGATATAGTTCCTCCCACTTCCAGACTTCGAGGACGTGACGAGCTCTCTAAATTTCGATACGACCGACTGCCATATCGTCGGCGGCTGTGATATTTACACCACCAAGGCGGCACGCTCTGATCGGAAACTCTACAACCATATCGAACAGTCGCTCGAGGCTCAATATGAATCGGTCCTTCGTTTTTCGGCTTCACTTTCACCTCCTAATGCACACGATGCCGCCGAGGCCCTCAATCTATCGCGTTCCAGCCCGTTCGGACCCCTGAGCGACCATTCGAGTCGACGGACCTTTGCCTATCTGATCGCTACTCTGAACGCAAGTCACCCGGATTATGACTTCTCACACGTCCTACGCCCCACTGATTTCCGACGCGAACGGAATTTGAAACGCGTCATGAACACGGTCGACTCAACGCTGCTCAACCTGCGACCGCGCGAGAACATCAACTTATCACCGGCATCCCCTGCGACGCTTTCTGGATCATACACAGCAGGATCATCTTCTGCCTGGGGCCCACGGGTGTGGAAAACGATAGATGAACACATGTCGCTCAAGGAGTGTTCGATCTACTCATATTCACCGGAGGAGGACCCTTCCGATGCCGATGACGGAGCTATCTGGAGTCTACATTTCTTCTTCTTCAACCCGATTCGCAAGCGCGTTTGTTACATCTTCCTACGCGCGATTCCTATACTCAGCCACACCCCAGACGAGATGGCGACTACGCCTACCGGGAAGCGGACCTACGACGACGGATACCTCACACCGGATCTCAGCTCTAGCAAGCGTGCCAAGTTTTGGTTTGGAGAACGCGCTAGATCGAACCTTATCTCCAGCGACAGTGATGATGAGATGGACCGCCCTCCGAAGACGATTCGGACGACCGATGACTACGACACTTATGTGATCAGTGACGACGAGGAGAATATGCCAACCAACCGTCGGGGAGTCCGCGCGATGAGTGAAGAAATTGCGGACTCGATGGAGGTCTAGATATATCAATGACTTGGCTTTATGCTTTTGCTTTTGTTCGTTTCTTGTTTATCTTCTTATGGCCCCGTTGATCGGGTATGATATTTCTAGCTGGCGGTGTTGGGTAAATGTTTCTTTCTTTGTTTGAATGGCGCGATTCCTTGCATGGTTTCTTGTTCACGAGAGGGTATTAACATACTGCCCCTCAACTTTCTGTGACTTACTCTCTAATATCACTATGTCTATTTTTGGATTTGTGCTGTCTTATGCAGATTTATCAATGTTAGGAAGTAAGCCTTTTTGTTGCTTTTGACTCCTGATATTCGTTTGGAAGCTGTCACTGACAGTAAACAGTCATCCATATGCCATGACCAGCACCGAAGCCCAGGGATCACACCATCCTATGTCAACCCTACAGACTCTTCTCGGGTCAGTTGTTCCAAAGGAGCAAGACTAAGGGCGTCCAGACCCCTCCTCGCTTCGCTGGCGACAGGTGGATTAATTGCAACGCCCAATGGAAATACGGGAGGAGGCCCGTTGTTAGGTTTGTTGACCACCACGACCAGGACATACGTAATTCCACACCATATCTCGATCAACCTCAAGAGATGACATGACGGTCCTCCGGTGACAGAGTTCCTCCATAACGCATGGCAAAAGGCATTAAATGGCTCTTCCACGCTTCAACTCTCTGGGGCCGTTTTCCCTATCACATCGTTCTTGTCAAGTAAACAAGCTGTATTGACTCTGAATCTCTGATCAATACCCTTACCAACTCCTCGTGGATAATTGTCTGAAATAACCCAACCTAGAAAAACCAGAAAATCACTCACTCGCTCTGAGTCTCTATATATATATATACCTGCCGGTTAGTATGGAGCTGGGGAAGTAGGATTTGTTAGATATTGCTATGTAGGCTTGTATTTTTGATCTCACCTTCTAATGTCCAGTCAGAAATAATAGTAGAGTGGCTCTATGTAATCATCTAGCGCATCGACCTCTAGTTCGTACCTGCACGTCTCATTTGGGCATATAGATCAGACACGTGGTCCGTGCATTGGAGAGCTGTCCATTCTCTCCCTTCCACTCATCAACTTCCATTTGAATAAACTCATACAATTCATAAGATTCATCATGGCCGACGACGCGGAGCGCATCAAAGCCGAGAAGCTGGCCGCAGCCAAGAAAAGGGTAATTCCCCGCGAGTGACAGATGGCGTTGTTTTGGTCGCTAACTTGACTGTTGTTCTCTAGGTTGCCCAGCTCCAAAAGAAAAAGAAGGCCAAGAAGACTACCACCGGAGCCGACACACCCAAGGACGCAGAGGTCTCCGCAGAGACAGAACCTGCTGAAGATGCCCCGAGCCCAGAAACACCGCAGGCAGACACCCCCGCGGAGGAGAAAGATGAGCCGGTCGCGCAACCCGAGGCCACGGCCTCCGAACAAGCAGAGGAATTAGAAGAACCAAAGTCGCAACTTGCCGTTGATACAAACATCGAGTCTCCTACTGAACCGATGCCTCCAGCGCCCACATCTCCTGGTCCAGACGCCGAGCCGCTGCCAGTCCGGCTCGATACACCGCGCGGCAACCACGGCCGACATGCCTCACTGTCAATCCAGTCTAAGATGCGCTCGTCTTCATTCCGCAAGACCTCCGTCTCACATGGAAGCGTCTCCCCCTCTCCATCTTCTGCTACGCTCAAGTCCCCTTCACAATCATTACCGCCTCTAACCGGGGACGGGGAGTCGGTTCACGAAGTGTTCCGCAAACAGTCTACTAAGATTGAGGAGCTTGAGAAGGAAAATAAACGCCTGGAGAAGGATCTCTCGGAAGCAACTCTGCGCTGGCGCAAGACTGAGGAGCAAGTGGAGGATCTGCGGGATGCGAGTGTTGATTCCGTCGGGTTGAGGGAACAATTGAAAAACGCAGAGGAGAAGGTTGCAAGCATTGAGTCGTTGGTATGATATCGTATTTTCCGTGGTAGCCATATTTGCTAACCTGCGAAATAGAAGGAGGAGATTGCTTCTCTTCAGCGACAGAACTCACAACTCCAGACCCGGTCACATCGAAACACAACTACAACCGAGTCACCGCCAGCCGACCTTGTTCTTCAGCTCGAGTCCAAGTCAGCCACTATTGAATCTATGGAGTTGGAGATATCAAATCTCCGCGCCCAGGTCGCCTCCCAAACGTCCTCTAACGATGCACATGAGTCTCAGGTCGCAGCGCTAGAGGAGAAAGTTTCAAAGACACAATCAGCACTAGATCAATCCCAGCGTGAACTGGCAGACACCAAGCAGGCATTGACGCGGGCCTCCGAGAAAGCAGTCAAGGAAGGCGTTGACAAGACATCCACCGAAACTCTGGTCAAGAACCTCCAGCGTGAGATTGAGGAGTATAAGAACGAAAAGAGCGAATCTGAAAAGAAAATCGAGACGCTCGACAAGAAACTCCAGGCAATAGGCAACCTTCACAAAGAAACCGAAGCCCGGCACCAAACACGGCTACGCGAGAGCGAGAAATCCGACAAAGAAATCGCTGTCATGCGGAAAAAGATCGCTAGCATCGAAAACGAGAACCTGCGTCTACGCGAAGAGAGTGATCGGATTCGAACTCGCCAGACCAGTGGAGGCGCAGACGATGAAGCCCTGGACGAGCTCGAGGACGAAGAACGCCAGCGTCTTGAGCGGCGAATCCGCGAGCTGGAAGGCGAGGTCTTCGATCTGCGCCGCGGCGTCTGGCAAGAGAAGCGCCAGGAGATGGAGTACTACCCGGATGATGGACCTAGCGCTGTCTCCGGTGACGCAGCGAATGCATTCGACGACGTCGATCTCGTCGGTGGACGACCCGACCATGCGCGTCGCCGCAGCATGGCCCAGCAGCAGCAGCACTCGTCCTTCTCCACAGTACTTTCTAGCGGCTTTGCTGCCTTTACGGGAGTTGGTGGAAACCGCGCTCAAACTTCATCCCCTCATCCCCCTGGTACCCGTGGTAGTCTCGAGCTTGTTTCCGAAGAAAACCTCGATGACGAGTTCGATGAAGATGCATTCGCGCGTGCGCTGGCCGAGGAGGAAGCCCGGAAGCGTGTTGAATGGATGCGCGATATCAAGAGCAAGCTGCGTGACTGGAACGGCTGGCGTCTGGATCTGGTCGATAGCCGTGCCGGTGCAGAGGGTGCTGGCGTAGGCATGGGGGAGATATTTGAGGTTTAGTTTGCATGCATCATGTATGCGGGATGTACGATCAATTACTACTTATATACCAGGTCGAACTCGACTTCCGAGTTGACCAATGAACTTCGATGCAAAGAGTGAACTCCTGATGCAATTGACGTAGGATATATGATGGAACACGATATAATAAGACAAGGAAAACATTCGAAGTGAAACAACCAAAATAACCTCAATCCATAGAAGACTTGCCCGTCAAATACCCCTCCGACGACCTATTCTTCCTCCGACCCCAGACCTCCCTAGCCCAACTAGAAATCTGATAAAGCCAGCCACCAGTAACCAGCACACCAGAAATGGTGTTAATAACCCTCACCACCAGCGACAAGAACCCGGCCCTCTCCTCGCTGACCAGCAACAGGATCGGCTCAATGCTATACTTGAAGAAGATCCCCGGCACAACCATCGGCGACTCAGGGAGCACGGTAGACTGACTCGTCGCGGCGTACTGGTTCGTGAAAACCGTGTTGCGTCCGTGCCGCGCGGCCGCCGTCTGCGGCGAGTGCGTGTACGCGTCCAGCGCGCCCTTCCCGCGACTGTACAGCGTCGGCACGATCGAGAGGAAGTACTGGAACTTGTAGTAGTGCTCCTCGCTCTCGGCGATGGTCTTATCGAGGGGATTCTGCAGGGTCGGGTAATGCGGGCCGAAGGAGAGCTCGGTGATCATGTGGGAGAAGTTGAATGCTGATAGCTGTTAGCGATGCTGTAGATGGGTTGTGACAAAGTAAAACACATACACGAGTGATCTAGATGCGGCGCGTTCTCGCGATACCCATGTCCACGAGCCGTGATATGGAAGTCGCCCTGCACCTTGTTTCCCTCGAGGCTGCCGTAGATGCGACAAGAGTCCGGGAGGACACCGCGGCGCATACGCGGGCCCTTGGCGAACTTGCGGCGCGGGTTATGGCGCACTTCGCCGAGGACGTGGCCGACATGGGCGTCGGCTTCTTGCTCGGCGAGACGGTCTGATTCTTCGTGGGAGAGGGTCTGGTATTCGTGGGCGCCGGCGTTGGTCTCGGTGTTGCGCTTTTGCATCCACAGGAGCCAGTTTGTGTCGTCGCGTTTGAGGAGCTCGCCAGCTAGGATGCGGTCGCCGGCTGCGTCTTGGATGTTGACGCGGAGCTGGTCGCAGGGCATGTGCACGACTATGTCGAGGTTGAGCTGGAGCTCATGTGAGACGCCCTTTTCAACGCTGAAGTGGTAGTTTTCGGTGCCGCGCCACCAGGTTTTTAACTCGGACCAGCTGAAGATCGTGCATATTATGAGGATCAGGACGGTCCATTGGCCGCCGCTGCGTGTTGGGGTTGTGTAGGAGGCTTTGGTTTTGGCTGGTGGAGGTCGGTTAGCTTTTGTTTAGCTTGAATCTCGAGGGTACTCACGAAAGGCGTCGAAGGTCTTCAGGGCAGTCAGACCAGGCTTGCCGCCGAAGGAATCTTCGTCCAGGCCCTTAGATTCGAAGCCATTCATTGCGAATCAATTACCCATAAAGGCCAAAGTTGTTGTAGAAGTGGAGTAACTAAGATAAGGCGATGAGGCCAAGTAGCCCGATTGCCCAGTGGGGATAATGCCAGTACAACAACGTGCATTCTATATCGTGTCTTTAACGTGTCTTTATTATTCAGTCTCTTATTTATAGAAGTTGTAAAACTAAAAATCACATGGTCATTAATTCAGCATAGACGCCACTTGACAACGTTAAATCGCTCTACCCATGAGCAACACATAAACTCTTAAGAAATGCAATAAGAGGTAACAATGTACAAGGGACCACACATGGCCCTAATGGGGTTCATCAAGTATAACAAAAACGAAGGAAATGCATAAGCAAGAGCAAAACATAAGGTATAAGCGAACACTCAGGTCATCAGAGGCGCAATGCAAATGCAGGAACAAGGGGGTGTAACATGAATGCATCTCAAGGAACAAAATGCTAACATGACAACCACCCGATGCAAGGATGAGAACGTAAAAACAAGGATTAGTATTACAGCGCATTCAGAAAAAAAAACGTGCAAGATCATTTCCTCTAGCGGCTGGTCAGCATCCCATCTCTGGCCCCGGTTCAGGTTGCTGGCCTAACTCACCAGGCTGGTCGCAGCCGCCGCAGTAGCGAGGTCGGGCTTCCCGCTGATATTCCGCGCCGAAACGCGGGGGAGCGCGGACCCGACAGTAGAGTTGCTGGACCCTCGCTTGCCGGGGCTGGACGGAATGCCATTCACGGTCGAGTGTCGCTTGCCGCTAGACTTGACCGGGGAATTGGCCGAAGCATCGCGGGTACGCATGAACCCGCTCTTCAGAGTTGTGCCTGGAGGATCTGGGAGAGGACGAGGCCCGGACGTGACACCTCGCTTGGGGGGCGAGTTTGATGCATACATCCTGGGCCGGGGCGCCTTGACACCAGTGAGGAATTCGTGTTTCAATGCGTCATGGGGCGAGAGTCGACGAGCAGGATCCCAGCGGAGGCAGCGAGTGATGAAGTCAAGGAAGGCTTCATCATCACATTTCAAGGCCTGTCGGAGCTCCTTGGAACTTGGACGACGTCGGCGGCCTTTGGATGAAACTGTCAAACGCGGCTTGCCGAGGGAATCAAAGAACAACTTCTTGCGTGAGCTCTTCTCAATGAGATGCTTTTCCGGAGGACCAAAGACCTCCATGATGCAAGCAAGCTGTTCTTGCTCATTCTCGCCTGGGAAAATGGGATAGCCAGTGAAGAGCTCAGCCAAAATGCAACCTAAACTCCACATGTCTATCGGCATGCCATACGACATTCCGAGGATGACCTCGGGCGAACGGTAGAAGCGACTTTGGATATAAGTATAGACCTTTTCATTCTCAAAGCAACTCGAACCAAAGTCGATGACTCGAATTTCAGAGTTCAATGGGTGAACGAGAAGGATGTTTTCAGGCTTCAAGTCACAGTGAATGACCTTCTTCGCGTGCAACAGCACAAGACTGCTCAGCATCTGTTTGGTGAAAACACGGATCAGCTTCAACGAGAAGCCCCGGAATTCATGGGCCTTGATGAATTCATAAAGATTCATGCCAAGGAGTTCGGTCGAGATACATAGATGACCACGGAAATAGAAGCTTTGGGTGAAGTTGACCACGCTATGCTTCCCATGAGGATCCCATTCCTTCAGTTTCTGTAGGAGGTTGACCTCAATCAGGGCTTGTTGGTGGAATCGCTTCTTGTTGCGGATGATTTTAATCGCAACCAGAGCTCCAGTCTTGTGATCAACGCATCGCACAACCTGGCCAAAACTACCTTTACCCAGGACATCAACAACTTCGTACCGGTAAGCCAGATGGTCGCCGACGACGATGTTATAATCACCACGGTCATCATCGTAACCGAAGTTCGCTGCACTGGAGTGAAGATCTCCAACATGTTTCTTGGCGGTCTGAGTACCGCAGAAGTAAATATCGCGATAATCAATGATCTCACCGCGTTCAAAGATGTTGAGCGCGGCCATCTTCAAGGCCTGGGCGGGACTGACACGATCCTTTGGTCCAGCCTTGCGCCGCAAGTCGTCTAGCACCCGCGCCGCCTTTTCAAAGTCTTTGCGTTTGGCCCCAAGTCGCTTCATCTCTTCATCTGCAATAATCACATCTGGATCAACAGTGCTGTCGGTAGACCGGGGGGCAGCGGCAACACTAGATCTAGCATGATTGATCATCTTATGAACAGGAGAGATGTACGAGCTCTGCACACGTCTAGAGCGGTCGCTTTCAACCGACTCATTGGAAGGAGTTGGCTCCAAGGCGAGACTTTTCTCGCTGCTGACACTTGGTTTCCGAGTCGTCGCATTTGTGGTATTTGAGATAGAAGACTGGCGGCGAAGAGTGAGATATGATGGCTTGGGATTAGGGCTCGTCGAGTTGACAGAAGAAAGGTTACTCCATGTTGCAGAGGCTGGAAGTTTGGGCGGCGGCATAGCATTGTACTTGGCTGGATCAGCATCGAATTCTGGCTTGTGGGGCTTCGAGTTGCTGCGAAGCCGTGCCACCTTAAGCCGGTCTCGAAGAGAGGTGCTGGACGCAGCGACAGTTACACTCTCAGGCTCCGAAGGTGTCGATATCTGGCTGAGCCGTTCCGGGGCAGGAGTGATAATGGCAGTTTGAGTTTGAGGTCGTGGACCATTCAACTTGTGTGCTTGCGTTCGATTCGAGTAGTCGGCGCTGATCTGTTGGCGGAGATGGTTGAGCTCAGCACCGCTCTTAGGCAGCGTGTATGAGGCATAAGGAGAAATGTTCCGAGCTGCGCTTGGCGTGTCAAATGACTCAAACGCGCTGGTACTGCTAGAAGCTCGAAACGCGGTTGAGCTGACGGCAAAGTGAGAGGTGCTGCTTCGTGCCTGAGTGAGGGGCAGTTGGTCGTCTTCATCACGGTACCAGAAATTCGCCTTGGATGCTGTCATCGGAGTACTGGGCGTCTTTGAAATCACTTGTTTGGAGGGGGTGTGAGCTCTGTGCTCCTCGTCCCTGTCCTTGAGTGCCTCGATTTTGGCTGCCATGGGTGTGCCCAGAGGCAATAAGTTCAGCGGGGGCAATTTCAAGGGCTGCAAACCCTTTCGTCCTCCCACAATATTAGTAGTTCGTGTTCGTGAATCAGGGGTTTTCGCTTCTACAGGGTCAACCTTGTCGACTTGGGCTATGGAATGCACTTCGGAGTCTGAATCTTTCAAAATGTTCAAATCCACAGGAATACTTGATTTCCTAGGCGTGGGGAAGACAGGTGCATCCATTTCACTTTTGGGCGACTCGTAGGCCTTAGGGATCGCTGGAACCGGTGGTACCTCTTCCCCGTTGGGATTTCCTTCTGTGCGTGGCTTGGGAGTCGGAAGTCGAGAGGAAGATAGATTTTGGGACAGCCGGTTTTGAAGAGAGCCCGCAGAAGGTCGCACTGAGTTATAGCTGGTGCTTGAAGAAGCAGACAGCCCCGAACTGTACGACTTTCGATTTGGGTCAGGCGTGGTTCGGTTCGAGGAAGGTGTGACGCTTTTCCTCGGAATTTGAGAGGGAGATTGAGTGGATGATATAGGGCAGATGGGAAGAGGTTCTGTCTGGGTGGGAGGCGTATTTGGCATTGGAGGAGCAGGAGGCGCAATCGACATTCGCTTCAATCGTCGTGCGTCAGTGGGACTGATCGTTCGAGCACCAAGTCCAGTGGCATGTGGCGGCATAACAGAAGCCCGCTTAGAGGCAGAGGAAGGAGTCGCTACGGCGGCAGAAGAGTTTCTTACCGGGCTCCGCACAGCATTGGTGGAATTTGATCGTGTGTGGTCAATGTTCCCAGAGGGAGTGAGAAACGGACCACGAGGTTCCCTTGGGCCGGGCTGGAATGACTTTGCCTTGAGGTTTCGAGCAGCTCTAGCATCAGACTCTGGAAGTCGAGGGCGAAGGTGATTATTTGCCGCCGCGGTATCGGTACTGATTTTGCGGGCACTTAGGCTGGCGCGTCTGGCCGAAGCATTGGTAGGCGCAAATGCCCCAGAGCTGATAGATTTGCGCGGACCCCTTGGAGCAGCTCCGGCAGACGGCTGGGCTATACTCTGGCGGCGGGCGCGGGTGTTGGCCGAGGACGCCGTGAGCCCTGCCGCAGCATTCGGACCATTCGGACGTTGCACCTCACTCTTTCGTCGAGCGGAAGCACCCCGTGCACGTTCCGATACGTTGGCCGCGTACGTGTGGCTTTCCCAGGGGTTTGCCGGAGGACCTGTTTCACGATTCTCACCCGAACTGCTCGCGGGCATGGGAAAGTTGTTCAGGCTAGGCTCACCCATGATGCTGTTATGGAAATCATCAAAGTTGACCGGCGCTAGTAAGTCCATGTTGTCTGCATGATTGGAATCAGCCTTTGCCAGGTTGCCCACGCTCGTAGATCGAAGGTTGAAGCTTTTGGTCGAATCCATCGTCGAATCGACAGACGAGGTATTAGAATGAAGGTATGGACTAGGTTTGCTAGATATCAAATTAGTTCAGGAGTCAATTACGAGAGCAGAACTAGACATACCTCCATCGGGAACTATCTTGTGGCCGTGGGCCCTGAGGAACCCTATCACGAATTGACAGTCTTCTCCTATTTATCCCACCCGTGCGCGGACCAGCGACCCCATTCGATGTGTCAAAATGGGTATTCGAGGGGAAGTGCGTGGAAGCCGACTTCTGCAGGAGCCTGCGGGCCGGAGCCTCTGCTATTTCTTGTTAGTATCTAGCTGCACCTTCCCGACATCTCAACTCTTACCTCCGGAGCCCGAATCATCATGTGAGGGATTGTGTGATTGTGCTTCGGTCCGTACTTGACCCCTCCCCAGTGTTTGCGGCTTTGTTGGCATTGTTTAAGCTCCCGCGTCTCTCAAGTAAAGTCGGAAAAGGAGACTGGACCGTGCCAGAGAGGCGATCGCAATTGCATTCAGGAGAAGTGCGAGGTCTCAACCAGGAGATACTTGAGCACCGTCGCGCGACTCTTGAAAACAGTTACCGTTCCATTGCGAGTTGTGAAAGAGCAATAAGGGCCAGGAGGTTCTCTTTGATAAATAATTTTGGGGGGAAGCAGGGTTGCTGGGGCAAGTCCACTAGGGCGGTAACTAGAGGGAAAAAGTTGGGGGGGAAGGTGGATTTTATAGGGCACCTGGTCCACAAAGAGAATTTTGGATGAAATCGAAGTGGGATGTGAAGAATCACATATAAAACACATGTATATCTGAAAAAAAATCAAGTACAAGAAAGAATCAATGAGACCAACTTGTTCTTCTTCGTGAACTATCGTACCTCGAGGTTCCCCTGATACACACGGGATTATGTCAGCCTCTTTCCCGGCAAAGCATGTGCTTGGGGCTGATCGTATAATTGCCGACTCTCTACGGAGTACGGAGGACTAACTACTTCTCTTCCCTTTTCACCTCCTCTCTTCTTCCTGTAGAATCCCATGTCTAGTCATGGATGGATTTACAGAAGCACTGAGCGACATGCCCAAGCCCACAAAACGGAATAGACCGGGTTCGCCAGATAGCTCGCATTCGAGGTCTTCCTCTCTATCCAAGAACTCACTGCAAGACCGCCTATTTACAAAGTATGTTTGGAATGGGTTTGCTCCTGGGTAAATCCGATAGATCCGTGTTCCAGCTGACGATCGCAGGCTTCTCCAACAAGTCATCCCAACGGACGATGAGGATGAAAATGATTCAGCGGGAGACAAGGTCTTTGCCTCTCCTCAGAAACCGGCTTTTAGTTTGCCTGTAATGGCAAACAATTTCCGCCGTTTCAATGCAAGGTAGAATCGAATCGTCCCATGTGATATCCTACCGAGGCTAAAACTACTATAGAATCGGTGTGGTATTTCTGTTCCAGAGCCGTGTTGAGCAACTATTCACCTGGGACACACCAAGTCATACAATCTCCTTCCTTTTTGTCTACTCTTTCCTCTGCTTAGAACCCCATCTCCTTTTCGTTTTGCCTCTAGTGATTATCTTACTGTTTATAATGGTGCCGTCCTTTGCGACTCGTCATCCACCACCTCCAAGCACCTCGACGTCCATCACTACTCCTTACTACTCCTATGATGGGCCAGCGCTGGCACCAGCCACGACTATTAAGCCAGCACCAGAGACTTCCAAAGACTTCCTTCGGAACATGCGGGATCTACAGAATTGCATGGCTGATTTCTCAGACGCCCACGATGCTGCCCTCTCTGTCTTTGCGCCGCTGACGAATTTCTCCAACGAGAAGCTCTCTTCAACTCTATTTCTCGGATGCACAATTGCTATAGTAGTATTGTTCATCAGTGCGCATCTGCTGCCCCTTAAGCTTGTGCTGCTTCTTTGCGGCAATGCACTGGTTCTTTCCATCCACCCAACGGTGGGACACTTCCTCTGGAGTTTGATGCAAGATATGAATGGAAATTCCTCAGACAAAGAATCGGACAAGAATGATGGGTTCGGCTCATCGGTCTCTACAAACCCATCCGCAGTGATGTCGGCTATGGAAAAACTCGCAGATATCTCCTTGGACACATATCCCGAGGAGCGGGAGGTGGAAATTTTTGAGCTGCAGCACCGGGCCGCAGGAACGTCAGAGTCTGGGTGGGAGAGCTTCCTCTTCAGCCACGCGCCATACGACCCGCTATCACCATCTCGCATTGCCGGGGACCGCCCTCGTGGATGCCGATTCTTTGAGGATGTCCGTGCCCCGCGTGGCTGGGCTTGGAAGAGCAAGAAGTGGGAACTCGACCTAGACTGCCGTGAATGGGTCTTGGAGCGCATGATCACTAGTGTTGGATTCGAGGTCCCAGGCGTGAATGCGGAAGGCAATGCCATTGTCGGAGAAGTCGGTGGTTGGGTTTGGGACTTGCCCCCGCCTCGGCAAGAACCAGGGGACGATTTGACGTCAGCCTACGGAGACCTACATGACCCACCATCTCCCAAGGAAACCAAGGGCAAGGAGCAGGAGAAGACGCAACGGGATTGGGAGGAAGGGACTGCATCCTACGGAGTGGGAGAATGGAGACGCCGACGATGGGTACGAGTGGTGCAACGAATAAGCCTCCCGCCGGCCGGGGGTGTCACCTACTCGACGCTCAGCAGTAACAACTAAAGGAACAGTATAACGAATCCAAGCGGCTCAGTCGCCGTCCAATAATATTTACTTCGGGACGCATTGCATCCACGTAGACACTTTTGATAAACAAAAAAATATAAACGCCAGACTCGCCCTAACCAGATGCTCTGAACAAATGAAGGCATTACGACTGACTCTTCTTCCACTTGTTAAGTCTCCTCCGCAAATCACCCTCGCTCTGCTGCATAGGGTTCAGTTTGCGGTCACGAGTCATAGCAGTGTAATTATCCCCGTGCTTCTCAATCAAGCGCTGAGCCCACTCGCCCTCGCGCGAGCTTTGGTACCGCGGCTTCTTAGCACGGACAGTCTTGCCCTCCTGATCGGCCTGGCGCTCGAGTTGTTGCACAATCACCGAGTCTGCGAGAGGATTGCTCTCGCCCTTGCTTCCCAATATGTCGTTCAGAGGGTCGTTGAGAGGGTTGTTGCGCGAGCGCAGGAGGCCCGCCACTTGGATGTTGTCTTCGTCGTCGTGGATGACACGCAGAATCTTGCCGGTCTCGGGATCGCGCTCGACTCGTGTCTCGCCGAGGTCGAGCTTGGCTGCGGCTGCTTTGGCGCTGCCGCGGATGTGCAGCGAGTTCTTGTTCTCGGGGTATTGGTCCTCGTTTCCGGGAAGGCGTTCGCGGCCACCAGATGGTGCGTTCAGCTTGTGCATCAAACCAAGGCGCTGGTAATTTTGTGTCAGGGTCAGACCACGATCCCTACAGTTGTTAGCTTTTGTATTTTTCAAGTTGAGCAAAATGTGCATACCAGTTGTCGGCGATGATCTGATTTCCCAGCACATTGATCTTCTTGTGGCCGCTCTTGAGACGGCTGTCCTTGGCCCGGGCCATGGAGCGCCCGGAGCGGGCCTTCTTCTTCTGCAAAAGTTTACCCATTGTGAATTGTGAAGTGAGTGTGGAGGTCGAATTGGTTCTTCTTCGCTGGAGTCGGCGATAATAAAAAAGCGTTATCGAAACTTTTTTTCCGAGTTTGCAAGGCTTGGCATGTTTGCTCAGTGTCCCGCGATAAACAACGATAGCGGCTCAGCTGTCCACGGGGATTCTACTTCCGTGGGTATACGGAGTATTGCTTGTCACTTTACAGCACCCTGGCCAATTCATTCGCAATGGCTTCTCGCTTTTTTCCATCACGCAGGACAGGCATTGCCCTTCTTGCAGGATGCTTTTTGTTCTCAGCCTTAGCTGCAGCTAATGTTGGTCCCGGAGGGCTCTCCGTGGGTCAGATCGAGGAGCAATTGCAGGTATGCTGTACAAGTACTGTGTGTCCTACATGTAAACTGACCTGCCACAGAGCTGCCCACTAGTCGAGTCTCTCAATGAGCACAAGCGTGCAACTCGTCCAGAGTCCACTAGCTTGACAGCGAAGATCTTTGCTGTCCTCTTCCCGAGCACCCCAGCCGTGAACGCGCTTCTGGCAACTTTGTATATCTCCGGCCCACCTAGTAAGTATTCCCTCGGTACTCGTGATATGCCTCTGCTAACTGCTCTAGACTTCCTCCTGGCACTATGCCCACCCAACATCGACCCCTCCTCTCTGTCAGTGATGGTTGCATTTGCCGTCGGCGGCTTACTTGGCGACACCCTCTTCCACCTACTCCCCGAGATCTTTGTCGGCGAAGCCTCCCCCGACCACGTGAGCTTCGTAATGGTCGAGCCAAACAAGAACCTCCTTCTGGGTCTGGGAATCATGGTCGGATTCTTCACCTTCGTGGCAATGGACAAAACCCTGCGCATCGCCACTGGCGGCGAGGGCGGTCATGACCACTCGCACAGCCACGCGCACACAGAACCAGTCGATGCAGTTACATCCGGAGCTGACAGCAAGAAGACCAGCGGCGAGCTGAAGAAGCGCAAGTCTGCTGCCAAGGAGTCCGCTGAGGTCGTTCCCGAGAAAGAAATCAACCCCAGCGTCAAGCTTGGCGGTTACCTGAATCTCATCGCTGACTTCACCCATAACATCACTGATGGCCTTGCTCTTTCCTCTTCTTTCTATGCCTCACCTACTATCGGCGCGACGACCACTGTGGCTGTCTTCTTCCACGAAATCCCCCATGAAGTCGGTGACTTTGCTCTGCTGATTCAGTCTGGCTTCTCGAAGCGCAAGGCCATGGGCGCGCAATTCGTGACCGCTATTGGTGCGTTCTTGGGCACTTTTATTGGAATCGCTGTCCAGGAATTCGGTGGCAATGGCACTATGTTGGATGATAGCAAGTCTGCTGGTCTTCTGGGAACTAGCCTTACTTGGGGTGATATGCTTCTTCCGTTCACGGCGGGCACATTCTTGTATGTTGGCACCGTGGCTGTGATTCCGGAGTTGCTGGAGACTGGCAAGGATAAGGGCGTTGAGGTGCGGAAGACTATCACGCAGTTCTTGGCTGTTGCTCTTGGAGCCGGTATTATGCTTGCGTAAGTATCCATTCGCCCCGCCATGCTTTCCAGGCACAATATCACTGACACGCTTTATAGTATTTCTTGGGATTGATTGTTGTATCGGACATTGGTATATGCTGGTATACACCGGTAATATCATACTGTGCCCAGCACTGTTAGCCTTGGCACGACAAAAGTTCATACCTCTGGCTCGTTGAAAAGGATACATAAGTGACGAGTTATAAATAGACCAACGCCTTGCTACTAGATACTATGGTGCTTTTTATGTCTCTAATATGATTCATTTAAATTCAATCTTGCACGAATAAGTAACGTTCATTGAACATGGAGATAGCCATGTTAGAGCCAAAATAAATGCACAAGAATCATCAAGCCAGCAACGCCCTTGGTCCTTGGAGCTAACTCCTCTCCAACATAAATAGATACCCACTCATATTCCTTGGTAATACACAGAATAATGCAAAGTCAATTTTGAGACCTGGGGAAACAACCATCCCAAGCACGTATGAAATAAACCCCCTCAACAGAGAGACGGACACGGAGCTGAATGTTGCTAATGAATCTCTCGAATGGCCCAGAGAGACGAGAAAGGCGTCGAGACGCGCACAGCGCAGTGTATGCAAGTGAAATAGACGTTAAACGAGGCTGTCAACCATTTACTCGTTATAATGGTAGACCTGCAAAAAAAAAGAAAAAGCATGTTAGCAAGATTGTCCCCATCTCTGCAAATGCAGATTAGACGAAACATACGAAGTAATCCGGGAGTCCAATGACCTCATATCCCAGTCTTCGAGCCATCTTCGCGAAGCCCTCCGTCTCTACAAGATGGAAGAACGGGAAGGCAGGGAACATGGCCCCGTCACGATGCACGTCAGCCTTGACCATCAGGGCCGTACCGCCCACACCGTCAAGAGCAAGCATCCTCTTCGGATCCAGATTTTTCATATCTGGCAAGTACGCCATCAGGGTACGATACGTCGGCATCTCCGCGTAGCCCTCCAAGAGGATCTCATCGGGCCCCATATTCGCAGCGAGGTTCTGCGCAATCTGGCTATCAACCCAAGAATTGAAGTCATAAGGCCTGACATCCCAACTCTTCTTCGTGGAATCGTAGTAGCGCTGGAAGCAATTCGGCACGATAACGGGCTGATTGAACGCCGTCAGATCCTGAATGAGGGTATTAGGCGTCTCGACGACGTCACTGTCTAACCAAAGCACCCACGAGGTCGCAGGGCCGAGCGTCGTGAAGACGAGACTGTTCCTCGCGCGACTCATGGACTCGCGGCGCTCCTTCTGCGCGGCCATTGCATGGCGGGCCTTCTCGTCCTGGGATTTCAACGGCGGGTCGAAGTCTTGGCGCAGGATGCTGATGCTTGCGAAGCGGTTGTCGATTGGCCCCGACTGCGTCTTGGCAATTGCTTTTTCCAGAGCCGCGACTGCGGCGTTGCCGTCGCTTGTCTTCGGCGCGATGAAGCCCAGCGAGATCAGCTCGTGCGGGTAGCTCAGCTTCTCGAGGTTGTCCCAGTAGCCTTGGTAGAAGCGGGCTAGCGGGGTGAGGATGAGGATCCGCTCGCCGTTGGCGATGGAGTCCGCGGTGCTGGTTAGGCTGTTGAGGTCGTAGTGCACGACCGGCGGGGCGGCCTTGAAGCCATCGCTGCGGACGGCTTGAGATTTGAAGAAGGGTTTGGTCGGCGGGGAGAGGGGGTGTTCGGCGGCGTTTTCCTGGCGCTGTTGGGAGCTGGCGGATGCGGAGGTTGCGGAGGGAGTTGAGGGCGAGAGCATGAAGCATATGAAGCCAAATGCTAGCAGCGCTGCTAGCACGAGGCCGATTGGGCTCGTGCGGCGCATGGAGCGTGCAACGGCCATGGCCGATCAGCGTTAATTCGTTAAATTGGAGATTTGAGGCGTTGTCGCTGTCTGGTGAAACCGTTGACGTGGACTGCGGGACTGCCTCAGGCACTAAGGAACCAGATTCAATTTGCCTCAATTCCTCCCCTGCTGACGACTACGGGAAATAATGTTGACGTGAAAGAGAGTGTAAGTTTTAAAGAGAACAGCTATGGATAATGTATAAGTTTTATTCTTTGCCTTGTCCGGAACGAGACAGCACCAAGACAACCCATGTCACCTCACTATCGAGGACCCTTCGGCGGCCGAGCTCACAATCCCAGCTGCATGGCCCAATTACGAATTGGGATTCGCTTAGACCCTGGAGTATCTCCGTGCTATCTCGGGATGCTTCAAGGAGGGCCCCGAAGAGTCTCATCGCCGAATGCGGCTCATCGCTACAGAGCACACATTCCTGATCGCGGACTACCCCAAGCCGAGATTAACTTCATCGGAGACAAATCATGCATAAACAACGGGTATGTTCATCTAATTTATTATCTAGCCATGAAAGTTCTATATGTAATCATTTTGGGTTCGTGTTCTCCGTAGACCGTGAAGGAGTTAGGGCAAGGTCCGCATCACGGCTTCGAACGCAACCAGAGCCATAGCATTCGCCGGGAACGCCCTAAGGAAGCATGGCACGAAGCCCCGCCAGTACCCTCTCCACCCACGCTCGCGCCATACGGCGATCGCAGCGTCCTTCCAGCCGCGGAACTGTCGCTTGCCGTCATTCAGCGCACCACCCATGGGATCGGTCATGATTCGCTGCTTCACGACATCGGACGGGTAAGAAGTGAGCCAGAAGCATTGAGCGGAGATACCACCGGCCCAGAAATTGACCGCAGGGGCGGACAACTTGGTGTTCTCTTTGAAGTAGCGAGTCAGGACGTCATAGGAGCCCCACCAGAAGAAGAAAAACGAGCGGAAGAAGATTGTCGCCCAGAGGCCGCGGTAGAGGCCGCGGATGCCGTGCGTGCGAACCTGTCCATGTTAGTCGGTGGGTGTATATGTAATGTAGTCATTGGCACTCACCATCTTGCGCAGGCAGTCGATCGGCCCGCTGTACATGCGCTGCGATTTGTCGGCGGCGTATTGCACTTGCAGACGTGCCTTGATGTGCTCGACGGGGGCTGCGATGAAGCTGACCGTTGTACCGGCCATGATACCTGCAATGCCATGTCCGAAGCTAGGGAGAGTTGCGAGGTCTGGCTGGTAGCGCGAGAAGGGGAGGTAAGAGCGGAGGTGAGGTTTCGAGAAGACATTCTCGAGTAGTAATCGGCGATACAGAGTCAAGGAGCCCAGCATGCTGCAGACAGTCAGCATTATTCCTATTATTCCTCTTGATACCGCGGAACACCCACATAGAGTCCATCATCATCCATCCGACCAGCGGCGGCGTAGCTCCCTTGTAAAACCCTTGTAACCCTTCCTTTCGCAAAGTCTGCAACGTGCAATCCAACGGTCCCTTGAACTGCACATCTTTGCTAGTTTGCAGGCGAACCTTGACGGTATCGAATCTGTGCGATTTCGTTAACAATTGACCCAAGGCGAAGGGGTTAGTTCAGTTCTGCATACGGATGGCCAACTAAAAAAACAAAAATTAGCTTCAACCCCAACTCAAACCACAGAACACTTGAACCTACCACTAAGCTTCGCAATTCCCGAAAAAACACCCGCCACAAAGCCCTTGTAATTCGACTTCGATGTCCCAGACTGAGCAAGCGCGTTCTCCTTCTGTTGGCTCGTCATCTCCGAAACAGGTAAAGGCGCCGGCGTCGATGACATCGTCCAAGAATCGAATCTCGATCCCAATTTCCCCAATCTCCGATCCTGGATCTGGCGATCCAATGCGTCACGGAAATGACGCCTGCTGGACTCGTGGGGTGCTCGTGCGCAACGCGTGGGCGGTAAAAGCGAACCTTGGAAATGTGATGACGATGCTGATAAGGATAGAGTGGTTTGGGGTTGCTGAGCTGCCAAGGAGGGTTTTTGCAAGCCGGCGCGTCTTGTCTGGGGAAGCTGGGGTATATATATGAACTGCAATGAGGTAATTGAGGAAAATATTAACGAGGGGAGTCGGTATGATAATCGCTTGGGCCCCGCAGACTCCTCTCGGGGAGAGTGAGTGTTCCTCCGAATCGCGGGTGATGCCTTAGGCGTGAATTGGAGATTTCGAGCTACAGTTTGAGCTAGCCCTAATGGGAGTAGTAAATCTGGGGATTAGCTTTGAAGGTCTGCATATCATCCCTGTAAGATTTGGGTTATCGGGACTGCTGATCTCGAAGCGACTTGGTGGGAAGCCGGGTGAAAGTCGTACAAGATCAAAAAAAAAGGCATGATAAAAATTCATTGTCTAGATTACTAGAGATTACTGGAGATTAGAAAGGCACTCCAGATGGGCTACACGGCTGCCCTGGCGGGCTGCAAGTGAAGCGGATATGATCTAACAGACACCTCCAAGTGTCAAACTAGCATGTCCACTACGCCTCAGGGGACTTGGCTTACGACCGTAACAATTAATTTTGGAAGGACACGTTACGGCGCCAGGTTGGTAGCTGCCACGGTGGTGTGGTCAAACAAAGGAGGATGAATAATATGTTTGATATTGAAGGTTGAAACTTGGATGTGCCAAGGTCCGAGACTGGACTAGAGCGGGGTATAATTTAGATACATGATGCCGTGATGCAAGATCAAACACAGTAGTCGGCCGACGCCGAGGAAGTTTGACCATGAGGGGTAAGAATGACGAGATAACAAAAAGGAGATGAAAAAAGAGATGAAAACCAAAAGACCCATGCACACTGTATCAGCCTGGAGTGAGCTCATTTGTTCCCGAATACCAATAAAACAGATATAAAATGAACAGGCAGGAAGAACCTCGGGGGGTTCCCATTTCTCTAATGGATAATAAACAAAAACATTTTGATGCAGAGCCAGGGTGGGACAGTCTACTATCGGCCCTTGGCGGACTTTCGCGCCATCTGTCGGGCCATCTCCTCATAGGCAATGAGCTTCTCCACCAGCTCAGCCGGAGGGCCGGAGTTCTTCGGGACATCTCGCGGGATCCGCTCGGATGTGTTGTTCATGGAGCCATGGGCGAGATAATCACCCGCCTCTAGCGCCAGGGGCGTGACGGGACCCGGACTAACCAGAGGATCCAAACGGGGCGCCGAAGGACCTTGGTGGACGCCCTCGATGTATTCACGGTACTGCCACATCATGTCGCGTGACCCGGCTGCAGTGCGGTAGGTGGACTGCCGAGACTGGTGAGGAGATGGAGGCTGCGCTGTAGCGTTGTGAGAAGTGCTGCTCGACTGATATACGGCAGGATGGAACCGGGGCAGGCTGCCGAGGTGGAAGTTCTGGGTTTGCTTCACTTTGGAAGGGTTCTGGGCACGACAGCGAGTTGGCTGCGGAGAGTTTGAGCGCCGTGGGGACATGATAGGTGAGGCAGCAGGGGAGTAGTAAGGTGAGTTATCAGCACGCATTATTGCTGAGGATGGCAGCGGCCGCGATGGATACCGACGGACAGGCCGGATTGGAAGTATTTGTCGGGACTTGGCGGACTGAGACGCACGTTCCCAATCGTCAAAATAAGATTCGTGATCGAATCGACCCGTGAGTGGTGTCACTGGAAGATCCTCGTATAATGGACCGGGGCGTCTTGGGATAGGAATGGGTCGTGTGGATGATAAAGTAAATGAGTCAAAAGTGTCGATCGGACTGGGATCCGGGTAACTGGGCCGAGGCGAAGGGGGAGTATAAGTAGACGAAGTGGCCGTCAGATCTCGCAGAGAGGAGAGTGACACAGGTGTGGGGTAGCCGTGTTTCGTGATCAGACTTTCAAGATGATCTCTTGGTTGGAATGCGGAGCGTCGATACGAGGCCGATGATAGGCCTGGAGATTTGGGTTAGTATGAGAATGCCACATGTGTTGAGCGAAGAATGCAAGGCGTATCGCGATAGCCGACAGAATATGTTTTACGAGTCATAGAAGAAATATCGAACCCGAGGTATAGGCTAGGAAAAAGACAAAAGCCTGGAATTGAGCCACTTACTTGGTGTAAATGAACTATTACGAGACGAGAGGTAGATGGAAGAAGAAGAAGAAGAAGAAGAGAAGGAAAACGTAAAAGGGGAATCCGAGGGAGAATGTTGCATCTAATTGTTTTTTCCCGGTTAGTGTGCATGAAGCACTTGCGGGGGGAAACTCCACCAAAGAGTCAAGAATAGAACAAAAGAAATTGCCAATGACGACAAAATACAGAAAAGGAGGCACAAACTGGGAAACCCAATGAAACGAGACCAAAAAAATAGAAATCGCGTACTTAGACGAGTCCGAGGACTCCGATGCCCTCACATCCAGACTTTTCTTTTTCTTCTTGGAAGATTGGGGGGACGGGATGACGAAGGTGCCGCTTTTAATAGTGGGACTGCAGGGAACTCCTTTGCCCTAATATGTTCAATCTCTTCAAGACGAGTGAGAGAGAAAGGAGACAGGAACTAGGAATCGTCCTTCTTAAAAGCTTCAGGCCAGGCACCTGTGAAACCAATATCTCACAAGGTACCGAGTACATCGCTCTCCACGCGCAGCCGCCCGGTGACCCAGCTCTTCCCAAGGGCTAGACTTCAAAAAAGACAAAAAATTCACTTCTTCATATCACAAATGGAGATAATCAAGTTTAGATATAGCGGGAATGGACGCCCAAAACAAACAAAAAAGATCAAGATCCCCGTCCAGTCGGTGATTGACCGGGGTGTCATGCGTCAAGTTGGTCATTTCTGATTCGCACGCTCCTAACTCAACACAGTGACGTCCCGACTAACTCCCAACTAAACAGTGATTTACCCAGTCATGTCATCCGTCTACTTCCTCTGCTGAAGCTAATCTATCCCTGAGCTGGATAGGAGATTCTATCCAGCCAACCACCATCCGTGTTGCCTTGCTCCGCCGCATCACCCGACACCTATCATTACGCGTGTAGGGAGGAAACCGTTGACGCTGACTGGCTGGCGCAATAGGCTGAATCTCCCTTGAACTTGTTCTAGGTGCTTGATACAATCTCATGATGGCCTGCGGTGTGAGCATGTCTTGCATTCCCGTCCAAGCCTCCAACCATCCAGCTATCTCTTGAGCAGTGGCGCATTTGGTTAAAAGCTGTATAATTGCAGACCTTTATTTAGAAAGGTTAAATCTTATATTCAAATGAGGTATTTGTCTTATCTTCGTGTTGGACCATCATCCCCTAGACAAAGTAACATCTAAACGATACGATGACCCGTTAGAGTCAAATATGAGCTAATAATAAAGGTACAAAAGCAAAGGCAACCTACACATTAGTCCCGATTGAGCTAGCTGCATACTGGGCTGGCTTTGGTTTCATACTATCGCGTATTTTGCCCAGGTGCAAATCTAGAGCTGATCTTCTTCACCTCACCCACTGAGAGTCCCTGAAAATCGCAGTGGCGAATAATATATAGATAATAGTAAGTATTTCTACCATTCCTACTAGAACGTAAATCGAGGTTGCAGTAAGTTTCGGCAGTGGTGCCCTTTGCCCCTGCATACTCTTGCACCTTCCTGCTGTACTCTGTACTACAAGAGGAGTTTGAAACCTACAACAGAGTATCGAGGAGCCCATAGTCAAAATTAAAATCCAAGTCCAGTCCAAAAACAATTTATAAGACCATAGCCTCGGCACTTCACCCCCACCACGGGAATAATCCGACGCAGTGAAACCAACCCCAGCATAAAACAAAGAACGCCGAGACTGAGCAAAATATCACAAAATATATACAGCCAACAAAGCAAGCGGGGATCCCTTCCCACAGAACACGACAAAAGCTACGTGTCAACCGGACCCCTTCGGAGTTCCCACAGTTCCAAAAAGCCGATATCAAATCCCAGTCCTTCTCCCTCAACCAAAACCATCAATAACGTGCGATTATCAAAAAAGCCACCAACATCTGCAGCAGACCGAAAACACAAGCTTACCGGCAGAATCTCAAACATGAGTGACACACCCGCCAAAGTCTACTTCGTTATCCTAGGCTATTAACCGACGGATGTCACCAATCATACGGGGTGTGGTCCGTCGGTTTACGCATTTGGAGATATACTCGATAGTCCGGCGTAAGGGGGTCGGATATACGGAGTAGTGGCTTGCAGGCCCGTCGAATAAGGCGTTCTTAGCGGCGGCTTGCTGCATGGAGTCTCGGGTCGAGGGGTGGTAACCCCGCGCATCCACGGGGCAAGGTGGGTAGTGGTTGGTGGGATGGAGTAGGTGCTTATTGGGAGCTAGGAAAGTGGGCTGGTATACTGAGTACGGAGTAGAGTACAGCGCATCTCTATCACTTTGACTGAGACTGTTGGGCTGACGGTATGCGGGAAGCCGGGGTGTCCTAGTAGAGTGTCTCATTTCACGGGAGAGAAATCATCGTGATCCTTGAATGACGTTGGCTCTAGACCGTCGGTTTTTTTTTTTCGAAGATGGATACCGTTCTGAGATAGATCCCACAACAGTGGGATCTCATAAAGTGCCTAGCCACGCTAGCGCATGTGGATCCAACATTTGCCCCATCTTGGGCATAGGTAGAAGTGTAGGTGGGGGATTTGGGTGGCATCCGCTTCATTTGATGATAGTTGATTTCCTAAAGCAGAAGACGATTCCGAGTATATAGACAAATATGATCGAGTGGTTGTGTTTAAGGAACCAGCCATACGTATCTCCGACATTATTTATGATTGTTTCTTTGAATATAGAATTGACACATGCCATCGATACCAGCCATAGCTAGAGGAATAGTAGAAGCCTCAGCTTCAATACGAAACTGCACTACATATTATACATCCAGGCTCGTCTTCCGCGTCTATCGAAACAGCCATAAATACAATGTCCGCACTGCATGCGAGAAAAAGACGAGCTATATATTCGCTGTTGTAGCCAACACATACATTATACGCGAGATACATGTCATGAAAGCATATAGACTACAATAGCTTTGGGCAGGGATTCTAGATCGGTGCATGATAGGCAGGGGGCTGCCAAGTCTGGATCCTGTGCTGTTCCAAAGTAAAAACTGCATTCCGATGTTCGTCAAGTGATGGCCGGTGTTTCTCTGTGGAATGTGTCTCTTACTAACTTGTGGGAAGGAATGTTGATCTTAAGACATATGATCGGCGCTGGAAGATGGACGTCATCAAGATGTCTTCGGGCTGTTCATTAATTGTCTTGGGAATCTGGTGTGTCTTAATACTAAGTTAGAAGGTCCACGATAAAATGTGACTAACTATTCTCTGGGAGTTTGAGTAGTTAGTCTAAATCCCTATAGTACTTGAGTTAAGGTTACCTGGTACAGGCAGGCGTTTATGAGAACCTGCCTCGTATAATTTAGCCTTTATTGCTAATGCTGTTGAGAACTCCTTCGCTGGCTTTTTGGATAGGATAATGCGACCTTTACGTCCTATGGCCACCTTTCCTACATTAGTAGGTAGAAGCCGAATTTCTTCAACTCGTTACTATCGTGGGGGGCCTGAGAAGCGTCTATACTATGGACATAGGGATGAGTTAAATTTGGTTTAATCTATTTTTTCTGCAGTTTATAAAAAGAAGTACTAGTGGCCTTGGAGGAGTGAGTGTCTTAGTATATACTTCCGCCGGATCGGTCTTGATGCACTCTGTTTCCAGATATAAACTTTGAATGCAATGCAAAGACAACAGAGATGCCGACCTAATGTAATAGAGAGTCTCACACTTTTATCAACTCAAAATCAATTTATCAAGACAGCAATAACAAACACAATAACAATCACAAAGAAAGGCTTTCGCGGGGCTAGGACTGGTCACCTGATAATGTATCAAATCGACCAATCAGAGTGCCCACTGATAGCGGGAATCCTGACTCATCCCGCGATATTGGAGAGGGGCAGAAGAAATTCACGATTCTCTCAACCGAAAATAAAGTGAGAACCGGCCTTTGACTGATACAATTGAACACCTGGAACTGACAATTTGTACCAGACGAAGAAGTAACTATGGCCAACGAAGCAATCCAGCCTCCGGCGCTCAACTCCTTGAGCATCGACGAGAAAACCCCAGAGACCAAGGCCGTTGGCCAGATCGTTACGCCCTTCGATGTCTCCGGTGGGGTCGATGAATCCGGCAAGCTGTTGCCGGTCGATTACGAGAAGCTCACGAGGGAGTTTGGAGCCACACCCATCAATGCAGCTCTATTGGAGCGCTTCGAGAAAGTGACTGGCCACCGGCCACACCGTTTCATGCGCCGGAGTATTGTGTTCAGTCACCGTGATCTGTCGAAGATTTTGGATAAGCATGAGAATGGCGAGCCATTCTTCCTCTACACTGGCCGTGGGCCGAGTAGTGATAGCATGCACGTCGGACACACTGTGCCGTTCGAGTTCACCAAGTATGTTTAGTCTCGATCACCGGGACATTACTAGAACTAATCCAAATGTAGATGGCTCCAGGACGTCTTCGATGTTCCCCTCGTTATCATGATGACCGACGACGAGAAGTTTATGCACTCCCAGAAGATCGAGATTGAGGACTCCAAGAGATACACAAAAGCAAACGCCAAGGATATCATTGCTGTTGGATTCGATATGAAAAAGACCTTTATCTTCAGTGATTTCGAATTTATTGGTGGTGCTTTCTACGAGAACATGTGCCGCATGGCCAAGAGAATTACAATCAACCAGGTCAAGGGCACATTTGGGTTTAACGACAGCAACAACATTGGCGAGTTCCACTTCTGTGCCACCCAGTCCGCCGCCGCCTTCTCTACCAGTTTCCCCCACATCTTCGGCACCGAGACGAAGAAGGTGGCATCGATTCCTTGTTTGATTCCATGCGCCATTGACCAGGACCCCTACTTCCGCCAATGTCGCGAACACGCAGAGAAGATGAAGTACAAGAAGCCCTCTCTCATTCACTCTATCTTCCTTCCCGCCCTTCAGGGACCTGGATCTAAGATGTCCGCCAGTGTCGACAGTTCCGCCATTTTCATGAGCGACACGCCTAACAAGATCAAGAACAAGATCAACAAGCACGCTTTCTCAGGTGGTCAGGACACCGCGGAGTTGCAGCGCGAGCTGGGCGGCAACACCAAAAACGATATCCCATTCCAGTACTTGACATTCTTCCTCGAGGACGACGAGGAGCTGGAGCGCATCCGTGCCGATTACGAGGGTGGCAAGATGATGACCGGCGAGATCAAGCAGAAGTGTATCGCTGAGCTTCAGAAGTATGTTCAAGGGTTCCAGGAGCGCAGAGCACAGGTTACGGACGAGATTATGGCCGAGTACATGCGTCCTCGTCCCTTGGAGTGGAAGGGGAATCCCAACCCAGTGGTGATTGAGAAGGCTAAGAAATAGACCTGTGATGGAGCATTTTCTGGAGCAATCATGTTCAAAAATACGGATGATTTCATAGCCTTTTGATCAATTTATCAATACCATTCAAGTATCGACTCGTCCACATATACGGAGTATACCTATCGAAGATATACTAAGTATGGGAAATTCTTATTTGACTATGACCCCTCGGATGAACCCCCTTACGCCGTTGCTCAACCAACACTCCTCTCCATCCACAAGCTCATCTCGGGAAATGGTGTGTTCTAAACAGAAACCCTGAGATAACGCATACCTCCGTGTTGTACCTGCATTGCCCCCACTGCTGAGCGGAGGCGTGATCCACATATGGTCCCGCAAGAAGTACGGCGTAGTGATGCTGCCTTCCATAACCTCGCCATCCGGGTTCACAACCAGTACTTCGGCAAGGTCTGTCGGGGAATTAATTCCCGCCCTCTGGCGCGCAGACGTGTAGTCATCCCGCGCGGTGGTTTTATGTGTGGTGAAACCTGAAGGAGTTGTTGATTGCGTATCGACATGGACGTGCCATATTGGTTCGCTTGGGTGGGTATGTAGAGAGGGAATGAACAAACTCATTAGATCAATGCTCGCTGTTGGGTTCGTCTCAACTCTCGCCTTCCCCTTACTGTTCACTACAATTCGGAGTCTCCACGCCTTGCTTAGGTCCGAAATTGACGCGTCGAGAAACGCCTCGAAGTCTTGCAGGTCTTGCTGCAGCCAGTTTAGAGCCTCGTCCCATTGGAAATGAGCCGCTGCGGCTGTGAGCCGGTCTTGGTGATAGGCGAGGAGGTAGTAGGGGGATTTTTGAGGATCGGGATAGCTCGATGCATGGCGACAGGCTGCGTCTGGAAGGCTTGGGTCAAAGCGAAGGGAAGAAAAGATCTCGAATGATTCTGGGCTTGAGGAGTTCTCGGTCATTTTTGCGACAGTCAATGGCGTAACGTCGTTACTGTGGTCGCCAGGTCAGTGTTGCCAAATAGGAAATGAATTCACAGATGTTACTTCGGATGCAATTCGAAGGACAAAAAGGGAAGAGTATAAGAGATAAGAAACCTGATGAGCCGACTCTGTTTAATCCGGATATGTTTTGTGGAGTGTTACCGGCGCAGTGCGCGTGATTGGCCGACCCGGTCAGCGGAACCCTTGACTTTTCCTCTGAGCTTCATCATTCCCGAACTTCCCCATCTCTAACTCCTACTGTCGAGGTCTGGTAAGTGACCCCTTTGTCTTCCATCTCAGTCTAATTGCGCCAAACATTGGATTGAGTACTGACATCTGCCCACATTTAGAACTAGTCGCGTCGGTCCCTTTGCTTTGCACATCATGTCGAACGAACTGCCGCTACCTACGCCCGCCCAAAATGTGGTGCTCGATACATCAAAGCTGACTGAGTCATCATCGGCATCAGTCTGGGATCGCATCACCAGCTGGGTCTCAGAGAACAAGGCCGTTGTTTACACCATTGCCGGTGTTGCCGTTGTCGTGACCGGAGCGGGTGTTGTCTATTACCTGAACGATCCCCGCAAACCCACTCCCTCAGCACCCAAGAAGAGCAAAAATCAGCGACGAAAGGAAAAGAAAAAGGCGGAGGAGCAAAAGGCTGCATCCGTGCAGGATGGTAGGTGTTCTTGTTCAAACACGGTGGTCGTATGACTGACCAGATTCCAGAGTCTGTCAAAAAGGCAGAGGAGCCTGTCGAGGAGCTTCCCGAAGTCGATGAGGCCACTATTGGAGAGCTGTCTGAAGAGGTATGTTAAGCCATATTCTTTCCCACACTTTCTCTGACAAGTCAAGACCCGGAACGCGTATGCGGCCAAGCTCAAGGCTGCCGGTAACAAGGCCTACGGAATCAAGGATTACCCCAGCGCGATTGAATTGTACGGCAAGGCTATTATCTGCAAGCCCGACCCCGTCTTCTACTCCAACCGCGCCGCATGCTACAATGTCCAGTCCAACTGGGAGAAGGTCGTCGAGGACACCAGCGCCGCTCTCGCCATGGACAGCGAATACATTAAGGCCCTCAACCGAAGAGCCATTGCGTATGAGCACCTTGAAAAGTACAGTGAGGCTCTCCTCGACTTCACAGCCAGCTGTATCATTGATGCCTTCTCCAACGACGTGAGCCGCAACTCGCTTGAACGCTTGCTGAAGAAGGTTGCCGAGAAGAAGAGCCAGGCCATTCTGGAGGCGCGCACTAAGAAGTTGCCTAGTGCTACTTTTGTCTCCAACTACCTCCAGAGCTTCCGTCCCCAGCCCTTGCCCGAGGGATTGGATGAGTCGATTGAGTTGAGCGAGGAGTCCGGTAAGGGCCAGCTGCGCAAGGGTCTTGTCGCTATGGGCAAGAAGACTGCCGATGGCTACGAAGAGGCTGCCGCCGCTTTCGAGAAGGCACTTGAGCTCGGCGAGCTCGACGAATTTGAAGGATTGGCTCTGAACATGCGCGCCACCTTCACCTACCTCGGCGGTAACGCCACCGGCGCTTTGGCCGACCTGGACAAGAGTGTCGAGCTGTCACCTTCCTTGGTCCAGAGCTACATCAAGCGCGCCAGCTTGCACCTGGAGCTTGGTAACAAGGACGCTGCGGCCGATGACTTTGAGCTTGCCATTACTCACAACAAGGACGACCCCGATATCTACTACCACCGTGCCCAGCTACACTTCATCCTGACCGAGCTCGCCGAAGCCGCCAAGGACTACCAGAAGTCGATCGACCTCGACCGTTCGTTCATTTACTCTCACATCCAGCTCGGTGTCACACAATACAAGATGGGCTCCGTCGCCTCGGCGATGGCCACTTTCCGCCGCACAGTAAAGAACTTCGAGGAAGTCCCTGATGTATACAACTACTACGGCGAGCTTCTGCTTGACCAGCAGAACTACTCCGAGGCCATTGAGAAGTTTGACAAGGCTGTTGAGATGGAGACGCAGAGCAAGCCCATGGGTATCAACGTCCTGCCCCTGATCAACAAGGCTCTTGCTTTGTTCCAGTGGAAGCACGACTTCCAGGAGGCCGAGAACCTCTGCCAGAAGGCTCTCATCATTGATCCCGAGTGCGACATTGCTGTCGGAACCATGGCCCAGCTTCTCCTCCAGCAGGGTAAGGTCTCCCAGGCTCTCAAGTACTTCGAGCGCGCTGCTGAGCTGGCTCGCACCGAGGCCGAGATCATCAACGCCATCTCCTACGCTGAGGCCACCCGCACCCAGTTGGAGGTTCAGGAGAAGTACCCCCAGCTCGCTGCCCGCCTGAACTCCATGGGTGCCGTGAACGGTGGTGCTCCTGGAATGTAAGCAAGTCAGCGGACCCTCCTCACTCTTCGTTTCTTCGCGTCTTTCTTTGCCCCGGTTTGGGTATTCCTGTCTAAGCCTTTTTCTTTGGATCCCCGGTTCACTATTCTCCCCGCATGTATTTACTATCGGTTGACATATTCCCCGTCCGCCTTCTTTCGTTTCTTTTTGTTTTGATACTTGGTCTGTCTGAGATAAGACTCGGGATGAGATAGGCCGATGGACGGCAGACCGAGCCCGGGGAAGTGCATTGGGGTCTGACCATGTAGTAATTTGTGTACCATAGAGGAAAATGATAGTGCTCATTAACATCAGACCTACAATACACTTCAAAAGCTCTCACTGACTCTGAAATCCTCCTTACATGGTTTGCATCGTATACATAGTTCCCCCTAGTGTGCGGATGACCATGACGTGTGTCTCCACATCAGCTGACCCCACCCCTTATCGGCATCTCCGGACTCTGTTGTTCTTCTGTGTCTCAACGAAAAAGGAAGTAACTAAATAGCGAAAAGTCTCAGTACGTAGGTTGAGATATACTTTCTTTAGTTAGCCAGTCTGTGTCCAATAGGGAAGTGTTGTCGAGCCGAGGCATCGAAATAAGTCCAACGGCGTCATTCGCTTATCTTATACTATCACTTCTCATACATACCTCATTGTTCCTGAGCTTCCGGATACCTTACTTCTTAGTTTCGTGTTGAATCCTGACTTTCTTCGAATTTGAATAGACTTACCAGTAACTGAGAACCAAGTTGAGTCCCATTCCAAAGGGAGTCGCTACTCCTCAAGGCCCGCGTTGTCCGCGTTGTCAGCGGTGAACCTAACTACTACCTGATTCACGAACCTACCCCTCTTCCTTCCCTTATCCTTCCTCACCTTCTGTGCTTTGAACAACTCTTTATATTCGCTGCTCCTAGTCGCTCTACTTGCAATCTACTTTTCTGCAATACACCTGATATCTCCTGGCTGTCTCAACTGGTCCATGTGATCGTGTTGCAGCCTGGAACCACCCGGGTAAGCTGCCTTTGTCTCCAACTCCCTTAACCTTCTGCACCCCCCTTCATCTTCCGATACTCTGTGACTCACTCTACCTTGCTGTCATGGTCGCTCTTATCATATATGGAATTCTATCTCTCAGTCTAACCATTATCTAGAAACAAACAGCATCCTATTCCTGCCTTTCAAATCCTACCATCGTTCATCTATCTTTCACCATGTCGGACCCAAGCGGTAAGTACTTGGATGCCCTAATTGCCACCTTACTTGCAACTGACATGTCTAATTCACAGCCACCGTGACGCTTGTCCCCCTCTTCGAAGACCTCTACCCTCTGCGTACCCTTACCATCACCGACAATGATAAGACCGTGCCTATCGGGCGTGCCTCAAAGCGTGAAAATCGAAACCGCAATCCTACAGCAGAGAACGCTTGGTTTGAGTCTCAGGTCATGTCTCGTGACCATGCTTTGCTTAAGATACTACCAAACCAAAATGTTGTGTTGAGCCCCCAATTCTGACCAGATCACCCCGCTGACCTCCCTTGTAGATGGTTTTCATCACCGACTGTGGCTCAACACACGGGACTTTCCTGAATGGTGGAAAGCTGGTGACAGACGTGAATACCCCGCTGCGCAACGGAGACATCATCCGATTCGGTGTCGATGTTGACCGTGGCCAAGGCAAGTTAGCAATCTAAGTCTAATAGCACTGGAACTAATCGAGTACAGAAGTTTTTGAGCCCATCGAAGTCAGCTGCAAGGTTGAGTGGCTCAAACCCCAGCATGTGGTCATTCCAGACGATAGTATTTCTATCAAACCGGATCCAAGTCCGTCAACCAACAGTTTCTCTGTCCCCGAAGACGATAGCGATATGGAGGACACCGACCTACCCAGTGATGACTCTTCTAAGGAGTCCGTTGCTCGATCTTGGGAAACTACTGTTCTGCAGCCTATGAATACATCTCTAGTTTCTCCTGCCTCGAGTGTCCAGAGTGTCCAGAGCGACGAACATTCAAAGGACGGGTGCAACTCCTTTTGGGGAACTGTGTTTGCTACCAAGGAGCCTATCTCCAAGATTGTGCCCGACCCTACCCCACTGGTCCCGGGTCTTCTTGGCCAACTGTCTGATACCAAACCGGTCTCCGACACCAACCCATCTCCCGCCAAACTGGTCTCAGATGCCAAGATATATCTCGCTGAGTCGGCCTCTGCTGAAATTGCATCTGAACAACAAGCACATGAAGATAGCCTCCCTGCAATCTGTTACCAGCAAGTACCTGAAATTCGTTACAGCGATTGGACCATGATGCGACCTATGTTCATGCGCCTGGCAGACATGGCTTGGGGTGAATCCAACAACATACCGGACGTTGACCACGACAGGCACATCATTCACGCGGCGCGCCGTTGTTCTATTTCCCAAGATTCGTACTGGGTAGATGATACCCCTAGCTTCCGACCTTGCGTTGGGACAGAAGTCTACTGGGAGCCTGACTCCGAGGACTCAGACACATCGTTCCATCGTATGCCCGGCAACCTTCTTCGGTACTGGTCAGTCGATAAGCGAAGATATTGGGTCATCAACGAAGATGAAGGCGGCGAGCGGGTGAGCAATCGGTGGTGGATCGTTGAAAAGCCACTGGAGCTTCTCAGCGAAGACCTGAAGCGCGAGCTGGAGACTGAGACCGAGGTTGAAGACTGTCACAAGTGCTGGATCGTGAGGGCCTGGGAGCCCCGAATGATCGGAGATCGATGGTGCGATGTGGCTCCTTACTGGGATCCGAATTTCGATGAAAACTGGCTCTCTGATGACCAGTCGGTTGATTCAGACGAAGAAGCTCAAGAATACGAGGAATACACAACTAAGTCGGATGCTCTTAGTGATTCCTCGGAGAGCTACCCCAGATATCCATGTCTCATGTACGACAGCGACTCGATTCACGGAGACGGCTGTGAAATGTCGGACGACCTCGAGGAAGAAGACTTTGAGGAAGATTATGCCGAGGACTTTGAAGAAGATGGCGAGATCTGTGATGAATCCGAAAACGACTCTGATTGCTCTGACAATGGGTGCCTTGAACACCATATTCCACAAAATCCTGATATCCGTTCCTTGCTTGGTCCGGAGCTTGTGAAGAAACTTGAACGTGCCAACAACACTGATGCTGTCGAAGTGCCCGAGCATGTATCTGCAAAGCCGTTTGAGGGCCAGTCACTGAACCCCGCACGTATCGAGAGCAAACCATTGATGGGACAAGCTGCTCCTGGTATGACAAACCCAGGTGCTCGGTTCCCGACACACACTGTTTCCGGTGAGCTGCCAAGTTCATGTCAGAACAAATACCCACCAATGCAACGGAAGATCGAGAGCTTTGTTGGGGTACCGTCCTTGTCCCATGAATTCAAACATCCCTATCACGATGGACCATTCTCGACCGGCTATCCCGCGGAAGATGCCTGCCTGGCAACATTTAGAAAACCACATTTGAAGCGTACTGCAACAGAGATGGAATCATCGGCTCTTGAAGCCAGTATTTCTCAAGATGCTCAGCGATTGCCTGTAGAGCCAACCAGCCAGTCGGATCTCGACCTCAACACAATTTCCTCTGAAGCCAAGGATGCGATCAGCTCCGCACTTGCTGAGAATGTCTCTGCATTTGCTGAGAATGAGCGTCCGGCAAAGCGAATCAAGTCTAACCACTCAACCTCAAAGTCCTTGGCAAGCCACGCCACCACGGCTGTCATCAGCGCTCTGCTGGGTGGCCTGGGAACTATTGCTGTGCTAGCATCCTTGCCCAATGAATACTTCCAGTGATCGGCATCCCTTATTTCGGTTTCTTTTGCTCTCTGCTCTCTGCCCTTTGATATCTTATGATTTAACGCCGACACATGAGTTTCGGCGTGATTCCAACGATTTGATGTTTTCGGAATTACCCAGGCGTCCTGGCTTTACGTGGAAGGATGGATCATGGTGCTTATTTGTTTCCCCCCTCTCCCCCTTTGCTGTTTTTATGCCGTGGCTCCATGAGCAAGCACGCAAGATCCTCACCCGATCACTGCGTTGTGGCCGTGGCAGCCACGAAGGCGTTCATTGGCTGGATAATTTGTTTCTGCCCTATTTCTTTATTTTCCCCTTTTACCGTGGCTACACACACGACTCTTTAAGATGGAATGCCACGTAGCACCTTATTCTTTCCCATGTGATAGCTATGCAGATCGTAATGGAGAATGACAATCCTTTATTTCATGACTGCGCATCGTGTAATCTGTAAACCTATGAGCCACCTGGTCTTTAGGCTATAGCATTTCAGTGCCTGCCAGGTACCAGTTTCGGGTAGTCTTGGGTGGCCTCATTTGGAAATGCACCGTGATATCATTTCACTTTCGAAGGTCAGCATTTGCCTGGCATGATTTCCGTACGCCATGGAAGAAAAGGTGACCGAGACTCACCTCTTGCAGCAACAATGCGAACTGGGCTGCAGGTATCCTACAGGTTCATATTAGCTGACTTCAACCAAGTCGCTCTTTTTCCCTTTACGTGCGACTTTCATAATTTCTTTTTATTTCCTTTCCTCGCCCCCGGCATCCTCGGGCTTTAATCGTGACACTAATTGCCGAAAGCTGATTTGTAACCATTCTGGTTCCAGGACAACCAACCTCCGGAAGTCTCAGATAGCTCCTTTGAGACATCGATGGAAACTTCTCCGTTGATGCAACTTGCCGCCCATGCACCTTGACTCCAGCCCGACTTCAAATTTGGACTTCGAATCCTGGGCTAGCGTGTGATTGGAAGTGGCTGGCTGCAGGTGTCCTCCCCAACAGCGAACCGGTTGAACAAGCCCATGGAGGTTTGAAGCTGGGCTTTTTTCCGGCTCTCTTCCATACAGTACGATCACCCAGAGGCTGAAATTTTTGGTATCTCGCGGCTCGCCTAATGACGCGCATACCCGTTGGTTCTATCTGAGCTCATTTTTAGGTTACATTGAGCTTTTAGCCGGTGGCAGACTGCATACAAAACTCCGAGATGAGTGGATTCGAGGTTTTCATGGATGTGTGTCATTTCCACAGGACTCACTCTGCATGTGACCAATCTGCAGAAGCGCTTTAGGTCCGTTCAGAATGACGACGTGAAGTCAAACGGCTGCAAGGAATCCTTGCAATGTTGACTGGAAATGTTAAAGGGGGTTTCTGGGCTTTTTCGGTGCCCCTGTCCTTGCAGCCCCTCTACGGTTACCTGCTTGAGGCTAAGTGTCACATCCACGCTTCCGGCTTAGGGCTGTCTGTGAACTTCGATTGGCTGTGACTCCAATTTCGAGTTCTTCTTCTTGTTCCTTATTGGTGGCTCACACCTCTCACAGGACTCTCTTTTCACCTCATTTTACAGCTTCAGTTATTTTTCTTTTTTTCTTTCCTTTTTCCGGATTTGTTTGTGTCGGCCCTACAGTTATCGGAGATTGTGCTTACAACCATGGCTTCTCAATGGGATATGGATTATGAAGATCATTGCATCGGGTTGATCCTTGCACGAGATTGTCACCGTGCCTTTTCCCTTTTGCTGCTTACGACAGCTACGTCTTAAGAACGTACTCCATAGAAGTCCTTGAATCCTATTCCGAATCCGGTATATGGGCTGCTGACCGTCTGATCCAACTTCCATGCATGGTATTCCGTACTTTACTTGATTTGTTGGGATAGAAAGCTCATCCCACAAGGGGAATACGAGAGCTGACCAAAAGGTCCACGGGAAGAAATCATCGACAATCTATCCATGGCCCCTATCATCTATACATCATCCCAAAGATCGCATGGCCCAATGCAACTATCCGTGGTTGGCATTTCACATCCCATACTCGTGGCCATATCAACCTTCCAACTCGGGAGGATAATTATATAGTTTGAGCGGTCAAGATTTGTATCACGAGGTGGCAGTCATGCTCCTAGGAGCCAGGACATCTTTTCCGCGCATGAACGACGGTCTGCCCGACGATAGATCAAGGGTTGAGTTGCCAATTTGGCGATATCTTGGTTTCACTACATGTTTTCTGCTAAAAACCCTCCCACAGAATGACCATCGAATGAACCCTTTGCAAAACGTATGAACGACGTAGGCCCGGTCGTGTGGACTGAGAAACGCCAATCCCCCACCAGGTCCTGTTTCATGAACCCTGTATTTCCGCAGCTGGCTACCTTAGCTCGACAGAAGCACGTAGGCAGCGGGGTTTGACAACTCAACTAAGTCCAGAACGGTTTCTGTGTCGTTCCCCTCTCATGTTGGATCATATTTTTTTGCTTTTTATTCAAGAATAACTGGAGGATTTGAGTGGAATGGCCCCATGCGTGTAAATGGAATATCCACGTACATCATGTACCTGGCGAATTGTCCTATCACCGTCTCTCGCTTTGGCCTGCTGATCATTCTGGTGGACTCAATCCTGATTCCTGTCATCGATTCCACGCTCCGTCGTGCATATCGAATATGTGACACTTGGAAACTCTCGGGAAGTTCGTTGGTGGCACTGATTAATTTCTTCTTGTATAAGATATCCGTTGTTTCTCGGTCATTTCTGGCTTTGGACTTAGCCTATAACTACTGTCTTCCTTTCCCAACAACACTTTCAGGGCTCACAATTACTGGCTATTCTTTATTGACAGGCTTTCCATTGAGAGAGAAAGAAAGCACCAACGGGAAGAATACCACAAAGCCATCTGCAATTTATATCAGGTGGATCTTGACTATACTTCACTATCCGCATCTACACTCTTTACCTTCCAATATTCCCTTCTATCTCTACATCCATTACAATGGCCACTTCCACCCACTTCATGTACAACCTCGATCCGGATCACAGATCATGTGTTGGAGGACGGAAGGTAGTCACATGCAAAGGTTGTGCAGGGAATGCCCCGAGGTATATACAAAACACCCTTTACATCTCCATCCCAACCCTAACACAATTCCCAGAGAAACAATCTGCCGCAGCTGCAACGGTTGTGGCTTGAACGTCTCCCCCTGCCCGCTCTGCCATCCCGCAGCTGCAGCCGCAGTTGCCGCAGCCCGAGCAACGGCGGCTGCATCTGCAGAAACACCGGGATCCTCGGGATCCCCAGCCCCGTCATCCCCGGGCTCACTGAGTCGCAGCTCGTCTACTTCGAATTCTTATGTCGATCCGAGGGTCGCTCGGGCGTATGCGAAATACGGTGATGGTCGTGGTAATACGAGCTGTGGACGCATGGATAGCGAGATGAATAAGCCGCAGAATCCGAATCCGTGATCCTGTTATATGCGAGGATATTGGAAAGAGGATACGTCGAGGGCGGGTCTGGATATTCTTTTGGCTTGACAATTTCACAGTCTGCTCATTGCTTGGGTGAACTATGGAATTACTCTCTTCGTGAGAGAATCAGACTGCGGTTTATAGATATAGGAGGGGGCTTAGTTGGTTTCATGAGAGATGCGCGGTGTGGACGGCTACCGAGTTATGGCTTCACCTTTGGGGTCTTTGATTGTCTTGTTTTTGACTTCGTTTTTATTTTCGGATTGTATTTGGTTGATGCCTTTTTGTCGTTTAGTGGTGAAAGCACTGGATGTTACCATTTTATATACGAGGAACAACTACTTTTCTGGGAATTTTTCGGTATCTTGACATTCTGTCTGGGCATATTATTTAAATCAATATAGGTAGTATTTAGAATTTCTAACAAAAAGGTGGTTGTCACAAAAGGCTCTATATATCCAAACTCATAATATCAACACCCCAAAGATCACGCTATACGATGAAAATCATGAGATGCCAGAACAATTTGGATTCAATGTATTGATTCGCCATCTACGTAAGAGTTTCTAAGTTTCATCTCGTCTAAAAAGATAGATCGGTATAGGACCCGGCGAGCACGTAACGGCCTCTTCATACGCTGGCTTGAAATCAGGAGCAATCAACTCAAACGTATAGCGATGCACCAGAGATGCAATCAACATTTGTTGCTCCATGTACGTGATGTTTCTGCCAATGCAAGCCCTTGGCCCTGCACTGAAGGGGAGAAACGATGTGTGCAGATCTTTAGCGTTGTCACTCAACCACCGCTCTGGTTCAAAGACATCGGGATTCGAAAATATCTCTGGATTTCTTTGGAGGCTGTAGGTAGGACAAAGCACCTCAGTATTACCCGGAATCCAGTAGCCCATGATGTCCTGACCCGACGGTGGCGTGTATCGTGGAGTTGTGGTGGCGCTGGGTGGCAGAAGTCGTAACCCCTCGTCAATGCACGCTTTCAGATACGGCAGGTAACGAATTCTGGCGAAGGGCGCGACTTTCGTATCTTCGATTCCGTCCAGTGCCTCGTCTACTTCTCGCCGCAGTCGCTCGAGAGCATTTGGGTTGACAATGAGTAAGTAAAGGAGGTTGCTAAGAGCTATGCCGGTGGTCTCACTCCCAGCATTCAGCATAACAGAACACTCCACTGTCATTTCCCCTAGCATCAGCATGTTCGGTACGCCATTCTTGTCTCCAAGAAGAAAGGAGAAAAAGTCATCTAGTTTCTCTCCTGCTAAATGGCGCTGTATCCGGTGCTTGCATGCAGTGGCGACGATATCATTGAAGGCCACGTTGTCTTGCCATCGCGAATCCCACCATGTGAGTCTTTTAAGCAAGCCGTACCACCGCGGAGCCCAGGCAAATGAGGCATGAATCCGCAAGTTCCTAGCACACATGTTAGTAAATGGGTCGCCCTAGGGGAAAAGAAACTTAAAGGGACGAGCAACTCACCCCCACAGCGACTTGCGGAATTGACACTGGTAGGACTGGCCGCGCGAGTTTTGGACCTCGATTAAATCATCGCCTTTCTCTATTAGGCGGAGGTTCGCACTGAGGCCAATATCGTGTATCGCATCAATGGTGAAAATGTCCATCCACCGTCGATGATCCACTGGAATAGCATCTGCCCTTCTCGCGACATCTAGCCGGAGACAGAACTTATCGTACTGGTTCAAGAGAGCATTGATACGGCTCGCGACTTTGTCTTCCCACCGAAGGAGTGTGGTAAGAGCATAACCGGTGGCAAGAAGTCGTCGCTTCCGGGAATGTTCTTCTTTGTCTCGCGTGTCGGCTACATTCTTGAAATGACCATGACCAGCGTCGTAGAAAGGCGATTTGGTGGTTGGGGTGCCGTGTCCGTAAATGGCGGTAGCAGCTTTTGGGTGATTAAAGGAAAGAACGTTCGGAGCAACACGAACAATTGTCGCATTTTGATGAGCCATATGAAGAGTCTTATATCGCCGACCGCGAATCGACTCCCATACCCATTGTATATCACTCAGGCCAGAAAGGAACGATAAGTTTTGGAATCGACGAAGGGCTTTTGCATCGTATAAGTATACGATGAAGCAGAAGCCGAAATACGCCACAGGACATAAGACAACAGTTACTGCGACGAACGTGATGTACAACATGATGCCAGTCGGTTTCAGTGTGGTGGGCGAGGTATATTTGTTTTCCAGATGACGACGGGTGGTAGTGAGGCTATATATGCAGCAAATCAATCATCATCTGACTTCTGTTCTTTGGGAGTTCGTATCATCGTGGAATCGGCAGCTGGTGACAATCCCGCTCGAAAAGGCAACTTTTCTATCCCAAAGTGATGCAGAGGCTCGGACATCGCCAAGTACTAGTACTAAATAGGCAACTTTCCCTTCTGAGCTAAGGAAAGGTGGAGGCCGTGGAGCTACCCGTGGAATCTTTTCCACATACTACTACGGAGTAGTATCCCCAATCTCCCATTCTGAGATCGGCACTATATCTCGCTAATCCATACTGGAGTCTTCCACCTACTGAGTTGGGGAAGTTTTAAGTGTCTCCGTCGCCTTGCCCCTCCCCTCCCCCGGGCCTTTAGCTTCCCATCGTTGATGCTATTCGATCCAATCAGTCCCTGCTTACTTGTCTGAGAGCATGGTTTCACCTAAGGATCAGAGCTCTGTCTGTCAAGCCTGCCGCATACGACATATTTCTTGTTAGTCACAACTGACCAGTTCCTCGACTGGATGGCACTTTCTAATTCGGACTTGCACATTGCTCAGGCGACCGGGCAACCCCTTCGTGTCGGCGATGCCGTACAGCCGGTCGTCCCTGTACTCGGCGCTTCAACGTGCGTTTCTCAACTCGTAGAAACTGGGTCCCTCCAGTCACACCTTTGTCGCCCCCTGACTCCCAGTCCCGCACCCTGCCTAGCCCAAGGCTAGACCAAGATGCCCGTCCCCCTTTAGAACCTTCTCAGCAGTTAACCCGGTCGGACCGATCGGAGACGCCCCAATGGTCCTCACAACCCCAGACTCCCGTCGAGTCTCTCCCCGCGGATAACGTAATCCATCAAGATAGGTTCCACAGCATCAGCCCTGGGACGAGCCCGCAGGCCGGAGAACAGCGTATTGGAAACGAGCTGTCAACATCCTCACCACTACTGCTTACCTCTGAGGATGCGTATCTCATGCAATATTTCGGAGAATCTATAGGACGTCCATGGTGGGTTGCTATCAGATAATCCCATGTCGAGCGCTTACGTTGGGTTGACCATAGCGGCAATGATTGATGCAGGTTTGATCACACGGACTCGGATTTCACACTTGAAGTTCTTCGGATTGCCCCCAGCTGTCCTGTTCTATGTTACTCTATCTTAGCAGTGTCATCTTTCTACCACTGCAAAGCAACCGGCCAGAACGATGGAAGAGCCGACTTGTTCCACCGAAAGGCCATTGACATCCTTTTAGCGCTAATGCATGACCCGGTCCGACTTTCCGATGGGGCCGGGCTTGCATCAGTCGTAATTCTACGCTTGTATGAAGAGTCCAAAGGTAGCCGTCCGAATCGACCTAATCTGCTTCCGGCCCGTATCAAACGCGATTTTTACTTATTCCTTATTGATAGCCCGACAAGATGGACAGGACGCTGAGTCACATCTCTTGGCTGGCCACGTCTTCGCTGCCACTATAGCAAGTGATAAGCAACAACCAGTGACCAAATTGGCCAAGTCAGCATTCTGGGTTCACCAGAGGCAGGATGTTTTCCACTCTATTTCTCAGCAGAAGCCAACTCGTACCAGCCTTGATGTGACCCATCTCTGGGAGCCTGGAGACTCGGACGACATCTATACGTGGACAAAGCGATCGCAGAAGCTAGCAGGAGAGACCGCCGACTTTTGTTTTGGAAATGACGAAGCACAGTCTCGCAAGCAACACTTCGAGGATCTGCAACGAATGTTGACACAATGGTCAGAGCTATCTTGGCCAGCGTTTCAACCCGTATTCTTCGCAGATTCTGATTTGAAGACTGGCAGAATATTGCCTGAAATAAGATTCGCTTTGAACGCCTGTTGTAAGTGTGGAAGTGGGTCTGTTGCTCGTTTGATGTATGGGCTTACTTTTATCTAGTGACGGGTTATGTACATTTCAGGCTTTCACAACTCCTCCTTGCCATGTACAATCCGAGTCGCTTGACACTTGGTCCACAGGCCATTGATCATCATAAAGAGATGGAGGTATGACTATGTGGCTACTGGAAAGCTGTTTCACATCATCGATTCAAAGTAGCATTCTGACCAAAATTATTGCAGAGTGAGGTCCAAGACCACGTCCGTGTTCTTTGTGGAGCAGCTCGATTTAACACATGTCCAATTGGAAAGGTCATTGCGTGCCTTGCTATCACCCTCGGTTCGGAAATCTACTCCTATATTCATTCAATCCTAGCTAACTTGTACAGGCCACAGATGGATTCATGACCCTGCGGAGAGAATGGAGCTGCTGGAGCTTCTGAGACTTTGCAAGCAAGAAAATGCCTGGGCAAATCATGCTCTGGAACAGAATCTGAGACGCACATGGGATCTAAACCATCCATCACCGGACCCTATCCCCAAGAATCCTCTTGCAAACGCCTGAGGCGACTAAGTTCTCCAACCCACTTTTCGGCAGTTTCAGCAACCGACTGCAGATGGCCTTGAGAGCAGATTTCCACAAGAGACTTCTTCACTCCATTTGCCATGAGCGACGACCCACAAATGTACATAACTCCACCTTTTGGTTGATTAGCAGCCAATATGTCGAGAACCAGGTCGGACTTGGTCGCCAACAAATCTTGAACGTATTGGCGCGGTTGTGTATCGACTCGTGAAAAAGCCGTGTACACTTCAAACCTCTTCCCTAGAGCCTTGCTCGCCTCTTGCCACAGATCCTGATAGTAGTAGTCTTGGTCTGGAGCTCGGTGACCGACCAGCAGTACTGTTTTCCCAACTTCGCATCCTTGATTCTTGAGTTTCATGCGCTCCTGAACAAAAGCACGGAAAGGCGAAACGCCAGTTCCGGAGCCGATCATGATGATCGGAGTTGATGGGTCTGGTGGCAGTTTGAAGTTACTTCGGCGGATATAGGCGAAAACCTTCCCTCCCTCCAATAGACCACGGGGCCCTGCAGTTGAGTAGTAGTAGTTTGTTGGCTGCTGCGACCTTGAATAGCTGCGGTTGTATTCTTTTTGAAGCTGCAACAAATAATTGCTGGCTAACCCACGGAAGCGATGAGAAGGACACGACGATGTCTCGCGAGGAGGACGAGGAGGGCCACTGACTGCGAGTGCTGTGATGGCCGCAATACGGGGGTCCACAGCGGCGGACGACGAGATGGAATAGCTGCGAGGCTGTAGCTTTTTTAGATTCTCTAGGACGTACGACACAGCTACGTTGATTGCCGATCCATTTTCATCTCGTACCGTCGTGGCCGCTTGTAAGACTGCAGCGAGAGTCAACTTCTTCAACGTAACCTCTTCGTAAAAGGCATCGCGATCCCTTGTGAGTGCCTCGAGTCGACGTTTGAAATCACCATCCGAGGTTAATTCAGCAATACCACGGACGAGTTCCCTAGACACAGGTCCGCATATGTCAAGGAAGTAACGGAACAGACTCTCCATGGTCGTAGGGGTTGGGATTCGAATGTTCGAGCTCGAGGTATCGTCCGCCGGTACGATATCGATAACATTCTTGCGCGTGTTCCAAACGCCCAAAACTTTCAGCAGCGCCGAGACTTCCTGTTCCGGATTAACCGGCCAAATACAGAGGTAGTCTCCTGTCTCGTAGGTGATGGAGGGGTGGTCTTCAAGGCTGAATTCCAGATGAACGCATTCCCGTGAACTCTCAGACTCGCCAATGGCCTCTTTGGAGAGCATGAGCTGCTTTGCCTGTATAACAGGAAGAACAACGGTGGTACTCCTATCAGCAGTGGGAGGAGCATACTGTGGCTCGCCATAATAAACGGTTGGCGAGACTCCGTGCCTTGTGTCACAGTTGCCACCTCGCCAAGGGCGAATTTGTATGCGAGGGGAATATTCTCGTTCCACGGGCCGCAGATGCAATGTTCTGGCCACTTGCTGGATGCTCTCATTCTTCCAGGCCACAAAATCCTCCTCGGTGGCGCCTTCACGATCGTTACCCAGACCAACTCGGCCTAGCCTCGTAGCACCCATACCCTTCAGCATACCGTCGATATCGAGCGCATATTTGTTAAAGTGGGTATAGTTGGAATTCCCCAAGCCGAAAATGAGATATCGAACATTGTTCAAGTTGGCACTTTGCTTGCGAAGCTGGTGAAGGGACTCGAGAAGCGCGGTGCCGTTATCAGGAGGGTCACCGTCACCGAATGTCGACAAGATGAACACCAAGAGTGCTTGAGACGGTACGTCTGGCATATGTTTATGATCGTAGTCTGCCAGGTTGGCAGTCATCGCCCCCAAGGGAAAAGCCGTCGAAAGTTCAGAGGCATAGCGAGATGCCAGAGCCTCCGCAGTGCCGCTTTGGGATGCCCAGAAGACAACAGCCCTTACATTCTGGGTGTCTTGTTAGTCACAGCTTTCATCTCATGAAGGGTTGCCCTTGCCCAAAAGAAAACGCATAGTAACTTACCGCCGGAGACATGAGAGTATCACAAATGTTTCTGCTCCGTCTTTGCAAATTGCAAGGCACCCCTGCTGGAAATAGATGTTGTTGCGGAACGCTGTACAATTCTCGAAGACGGGCCTGTTCATATTCTGGGATGCCAATAAGGCTTTGTAACAAGAAGTAGAGCAATGCAGCGACCACCAGGGATAAGAGCATAGTATCCTCGCTCCCAACAGCGAGTAAGCGTGAGTTCAACACTGTATTCATTGTCGTGATTCTTCGGATCGTCGGAGTGAATTAATTTGCATATCGAACAGTCGTCCCCCATCTTTATCAATGTCCCATCTACAAAGTTCTGCAGTATGATTATTCTGGAATGCCTTGATTGCCGAGGATGTCTTCGTTACAGTATGGTCCTTCTTTCCTGGTATAGAAACTTTCCTAATATAGAAACTTCCCTGGCAGGGAAACCAGCAAAGAAACCTTTCCAGTAAAGAAGATGTCCTAAATAGGAAACTTTCTCTTGAGGGAAACCTTCCTAAAATAGACTAGTCTTACACAGAAGTTTTCGCCGGCAACCTGGGGTAGATGATGGGCCACCTTTGTGGGTTTGGATTGACTAACAAGCACACAGTGAGCGATTTAACAAGGTCTATCTCGGAGGACAGATGCGGCATTCGTGTCGTCGGCTGTGATCCGGTTTTCCAGTCCCATCGCTTTTTCAATGCCAATAACGGACCATCGGGAAAAGACCCCCATACACAGTTAGACCAATTCCGATCAAACATGAGTAGTGGACTCTCGACCCCACGAAAACTTGGATCCACTCACGAGCATTGATCTCTAGCATTTGGACAAAGAAGGCGGCTCGTCAGAGGGCGAGAGAGCAAAACCAGCGTTTATGGAATTGCTACCACAACCGTCCGAATTTCGGTCGCGCCATCTGTATGTTGACGAATCTGGCTATGATAAACAGGTTGGCTCCGTATACCGGCATCTTCTAGCCACTTTTCAATATACTCAGTGTTCTGGTGTTTTGCTTCGCATTCACTCGATTCAACACTAAGATCCCTTTCAATCAAATCTTCCAATCAGTCATGTTTCCATAGTGGTTTTTCTTCACTTCGAATTCCATCGATGAACAGCGTCCATGAGAACAAGTTCCGTGTAGCAATCCTAGAAAGCCGATCATTCAAACTCTTTTCTTCCTTCTGCTGTATCGCATGTGGACGTATCTTCGAGATAAAGATCGATATGGCCCTGGCCGCCCAAGCGCGAAAATTCAAAATATGTTTGTATGCAACAAGCTTGAAAGATCTTGGTAGAATACATGATGTTGCAAGGCTACCTAGAAAGGTAAAACTGCTACGTTGCTATAATTCCCATGTTAGCTAGGACATGTAGTAAACGATAGGTGAGACAACCTTCTACTTACCGTATGAGTGAAACTAGATGTCCAAAGAGTTTTGTTGAACATGCTTCCGCAAGCAATTCCTGTGACAATCCAGATTGACAGAAGTGAAATATGCTTGAGATTCTTTTTGAGCGATTGCGAATCGGTTGGGGTTCCAAAATCGCTTAACGTCTCCCTTTTTTGACATTGCCATTCCCAAGAACGATATACTAGCCTGTGGTTGCAAGCAAGATGAAGTCTGACTTCAAGGGAGGTGTTCTGGATATCAACCTCGCCGAATGGTGAATAAGGGCAAAGTGGTGGGACTGTATATTTTTCCGATAGCGTGTCCGTCAAAAACAAGAGACGGAACTCATCCTCTCTAGCTATCGTGACCCTCTGACCGTTTCTATAGGGTTTAACAAGACGATGGTTAGGAGAATCCATAAAGGATTGAGGAGATTGCGTCCATGCCACTCCTTCGAGGTAAATTGATGGCATGAAACACATAGATACTAGAATTATTTGGGGCAAAAGGCCTGTAATTGTGGCACCTAACCACAACGAAGCTAGATTAGGGCGTCTTTCAGACAGGGCCCAAATAACAGGAAGGGGCTGTTTCCTTTGGAAAAGGGCCGGAGTAATTTCCTTCATGGCAGGATCGAGCCATTGACTAGCCAAATTGCAAGGAATACCCGGCTCCCAGAGTCCTTCAAATAGACACGAGGCAAGTAGACCTGACGTACCCGAAAATGCCATATACCGAGAAATGTCATCGAATGTAGGGATTTGATCGGCAAAGAGTGTTTCCGTTTGCTGGCGCGAGTCTTGCCTCCGCATAGGCCTAGGCAAAACAATGGCAGCACCAAACCGACCATACATTGGCAACATCAGGGTAGCAGCCAGTGCACAGATAAGTTGGTCGAAAGCATCGTGACATCTGGCAAAGTTGTAAAGATACTCTCGTGCAACTGCCGAAGACGGGGGTTCAAGAAAATATGGCAACTCTGTATCATGACATATCCTGAAATCATTGCCATTCAAATGGTATTCCCATGGCGGGAACTAGGCTTCAGTCCCTCGAAGAAGAGTAGCCTGCCAGCCACGTCCACCTGCGAGAATTGCAGCCCACCATCTCATTTCAGCGACACTATCGCCCCCAATATCTAACTCAAAGTAGTCGCTAGCATTTGAATCGTGGCCTGATTTCCATGGTGCCATCTCGTCGGTATAGACGACCTTGTCTTCATTTGTTCTTCGACGGAGTTCTATCAATCTTGCAGAAAGTATATATGACCAGCCAAGCACGAAGACAGCGAGGTAATTACCGGCGGAATTTGTTAGCGGTTGAAGCCCTGGCCAGTCATCAAAATAGTCATTTGATAAGCTGCAAACTCCCGGGCAAGACTCTCCAATATGAACTTTGCGAGGCGACGTTTTTTTAGTCGTAGGTAAGTCGCAGTCATGATTCAATACTCTATTAGGCGAGATTGTCCAAGTCGCATACCCTTCAAGAACAATCGAGTTCTTCTCAACAATCTCGATAACTTGAGAAGATTCCGGAATTAAAGGCGTCTGATTCAACAGCGATTTGATGCTACAGCAGCGGTATGGCAAGTGAGTCGAAGAACAAGCAGAAGAGAGTAACGCGTGCCATGTCGACTGAGAGAGGGCTGAAACTTGAATGAGGCTAATTCTCGAGGACGCAGTGGATCATCGGCGATGTTCATGATGACCTTCTATGATAGTGGTGAGATATCCATCTAGTCTAGGGATGGATGTAAAGACGACATCGGCGGGATAGATAATCCGTTAGCGCACACCGCCTTCTGATGGTGATAGGAGTTTTAGGAGTTCGAATCTGAGAGCAGGCTCCGAGAATGAGAGATTGGAGATTCAGTGAGATCCAGAGATTCAGGGAATTCATTTGCTTCAATGGAAGGTCGGTCGGCTTTTCCGAGTAGAGGGCTGATTGCTCGGTTTTTCCGGGGCCTCGGAGCACATGGTGAGCATGTCGATTGAAACCCATTCCAAGTCGCAATGAACAATGAACAATTGCCGACATCACATTAGTTCCGATGGCTCGCTGCTGCCCTTGTGATAAAAGAAGTTGAGTCTGTGGTTGCCAAAAACCAACCGGTGTGAAGACGTCATAGTCCGTAAGATCGTAGGATATCAAATAGATTTCAAAACCCCAGGTGGCACTGGTGCAAATATATACAGAATAGAAGTTTTCGGGTATATGAGATCATTATTCCAGCGGGATGTCTCCCATATCGTCAAATAGCTGAGCAATTCCCTCGAAAGAATAATCTGGCAGACCGAAACCATAAGCCCATTCCTATATGGTCAGCAAATCCTAGGAAAACAGGACGATAATACATACTGGCACGTCAAATACCTGTCCCGCCTCAGATTGGGCTTCGTCGTCTCCTGGTGGCTGTGAAGCTCCGGATGCTCGGAAATCCCTGAGGTACTGCCTGATAATCTCTACCGACTTTTGTGATGTTGCACATTCATCCATGGCTTCCAAGATCTCCACGCCCATTTCCACAGATTGCAACAAAGGAATAGTTTCAGCGCACATGCCGAGCCTAGACATTGGAAGGAGGAGTGTTGACGTAGCAAGCATTATATAGGTTGTGTTATACCACCTAAAGAGTTAGCAAAGGAACGATACTCGGCAAAGGAACATACCAGCAACGGAAAAACGTGTGAACTCGGTAAAGGTCATGTAGCACCTGGAGAGTCTTCATAGCGGCGTCCAAACATTTGTCAAAAGTTTGGTCCAATTCGCTTGGAGAATGTCGGAGTTTGCGCGGAAAGTGGCTTAAGAAAGGCCGGAAGAGCAACATTTTGACATTATAATACCCTAAATTCGTTAGTCGGGAGTTAGTTAACAAGTCCCATGGATAACTTACTAATTCCCAATACAAGCCGTTGTCTTCGTGCCCATTTCGGGTCGCGCAGGGCACTACGAGACGGTCTATATCCACCAATGTCGGGTTTGATCATTTCTGGAAGCCTCGCTAGCCAACGATCCATTTCCATTTCGATCTGTAGAGCAAGTTGTAACTTGTCCTGTAATGAGATGCGAGAATGATAGATTTGAACAGATACTTGTCGAATGATCTGCGCAAAATCAATCATCCATGGGATGATGGCAAATTCAGAATCATCGCGTGGTGGAATGCTGCGGTTGTGATATTCGTCCATTCCAAGGGTGTCTGGCCGTCCAACCGAAAAGCTCATCTCACTAATTTATCAGTAAGTATTAACAACGATAATGCACGATATGCTTACATTTCCAAAGAGAACAGACCCCTATCACCTCGTTAGAGTTATAATTTATATCGAGAGACAAACTTTCCACTTACCACCAAGTCTTTGAGATCCATCCAGAACGTTCGGTGGTATCTCCTAGACACGGAATCTCTCGATTAAAGCCGGCAGATAGACACGTCCGTACTGCGAGACCAAGATACATGTAGGCCACTGTTCTGTTAGATCTTGAAATCAAAAAGTAGAATGAACACTTACAATTTGGATTGAGTTCATTTTGACAAACTTTGGCCTGCTCAAGTTAGCTTGCGATCACGCATAGAGAAACACCCACGCACCATCATGTAAAGACACTGAGCAGTTTCGAGATCATTCGAAAACCGCAGGTTGTTCAGGTATCCCTGCGCCTCCCCAAACAGCTTCCGGCTCCATTCAAACCGACCCAAGCCGGCCAAGGTACCTTCATCCCATACACGCACCAAAGCCCCAAGCGATAGAACACTGAGGTATAGAGCGACAAAACTCGGCTCAGGCTTGCGTGATCGATTAAACCAAAGATCATTAGCACGCGCGAAAAAGTCCTCCTTATCAACAAACGGATGGATGAAGTGAATGCTCTCAAAATATCCATTCATAAAGATATGAGCTTGGTCGAAATAGTAGTTTGACTGTTCAATTGACAGCATCTGCCCCGGCCCAGTGGCGTATAAAGGAGACAAGTTTGGATTACGGAGTGTTGAGATGATCGAATAATCAGCTGCGTGAGAAAAATGCTCTTCTTGGTATTTTGGCTCAAGCTCTTTCTTCAGATGGCCAATGACTGCAGCCGGGGACGTACTACTGTGACATTCAATGGTGTTGATGTGATTGAACTCTTGAGTCTGCTTGTCTGAAATTTCTCTAGGTCCTTCACGAGCCTCGGATATTGCCGGAACATCCCGTGGCGTGGAAGAATTGCGCATAGAGCATAACGTTTCAGCTGCTGGTGGAATAGGACCTTTAGAGGAAGCTTTGGCTTCCGTATCACGAAGCTTCGAGGTCAGCTCTTCCAGCTTCTTCTCCAGTTCGGCGACATAACTATGAGTGTTAGCAAACATACTGGATATGCGGAGTGATCGACCTACTTTGCAGACCGGCTACTTTCACGCTCTCGATAAGTTCCCTGATACACACAATCCCAGCCGCTTTCTGTAATTGTCAGAGAAATGCCGCCACTAATTATAACCTGGTCACTCACTTTTACAATGCAAACACGGATATCGCTCATTGCACTTATACTTCTTCAACCTGCATCTGTCGCAAGCTTGAGTCGCACGCGGCCGCTTGATGCGCTTAGCGGCCGGCTGCTCGACTTCAGGCTGTTGGATCGGAGACCGAGGATTCTGCATCATCGAGACATTCCCCAATAGGCTTCAGACGATAATAACGACGTTGAGCGTTGCGCTTATATTCTTCGACGACAATTGGGTGAGGCCGGAAATCCCGGACCGGCCTCACTGCACGTGACCGGGGAAAAGTCCGGGATTAAATCAGGCAATTGTCAAGGTCCGGGGGAATACGTGTTTCGAAGCTCTCAGGAAGACGCACAAGAGTTATGGGATTTTCAAAATATGAGGGAAGACTTCATGCGGAGAATCACTCGGAATATCCGAGTCCTCACAAGAAGAGAGGCTCAGTGAGTTGCGGGATGTCCATACCTTTTTGGTTGCCCAGTAAACAGCTCATAGGCTATAAGTAGCCTGGTAATTCATGTATAATATCTGATATATCGTTTCTTCTGTGCGAATGAAGTCTATCTTTTGTTCCTTCGCAGTTTCTCTAGACTTGGGCTTTTATATGTCTTTTCGGATGTTCTTTTCATAGGTATGGAAGGGTACTTAATGGTGCGGTCGTGCTAAGAACACTATAGGCATACCATAAGAGTGTGTCTATAGCATTTCTCCAAATACATAATATCTTTCCGGTGGTCAGACCAGAAGCCCCATCTTGCCAGAGCGGATAAGGAATTTCCCATCCCCACGAGCGTGGGGAAGACCGGTCATCCTGATGTGGGGTCTCGGGTTGCTATAACACCTTGATATCTCTTCATCTCTCTTGATTTATTTTTTTATAGCATTCTTAACTATGGCCAATGCATCGAAAAATACCACAGGCGAGTACCGCCAGTACTTGCCTGACCTCAATAACCCGCGCTTCCAGGCGATGTGCCAGCAAGATGCGCACGAATACGCGAACGAATTTAAGACCGGACATCGGCCACCTTGGCTACATGCACTGTATATGCATTGGGTAGAGCTATTCCAAGAGCCCTTCAAAGGCGTGACCACCGATGGTATGAGCTAAACTGAAACGATACCAGAACGCTTCTAACATCTACAGGAAACGTCCGCCCGGGTCTCTTCACATTACAAGAAGAAGACGTCCCAATTCAACAAATTGTAGACGCAGCAGAAGCCGTAACCAGCCTGCTAGATGATAAGCAAAAAGAAGCCATCAACTACCACATCGACTCGCCGCAATGGCGCACATGGTCGAACCCGGAGTTCCTACTCGCGGACAAGGGCATCCGGCTCGACGAAGTCACCCCCGAGACCCGGGACGCAGTGATGAACGTCCTGAAGACAACGCTCTCACCAGAAGGCTACGAAAAAGCCGTCAGCGCAATGCGCATCAACCACTTCCTCGGCGAGCTAGTCAAGTCGCCAGCAGTGATGAACGAATTCTCCTACAACTTCGTCCTGTTCGGCCGCCCATCAATCACACGCCCCTGGGGCTGGTCATTCTACGGCCATCATCTCTGCCTGAACGTCTTCTTGTACAAAGGGCAGATCGTCGCGTCGCCGTGGTTCACAGGAGCAGAGCCAAACGAGATCGACGCTGGCCCTTACGCCGGCACGCGCATCTTGCAGATCGAGGAGAAGCTCGGGTTGCAGCTGATGCAGTCGCTCTCGGCGGAGCTGCAGGCTTCCGCTCGTGTCTTTGCCCACATGAAAGATCCAGCCATGCCGCCCGGTCGCTGGAATAAGGATGACCAGCGCCATCTGTGCGGTGCGTACCGTGACAACCGGGAGGTGCCGTATGAGGGTATTCTCGTGTCGAGTTTTAGTACTGCGCAGAAGCAGCTCGTGTACGGCATTCTGGAGCAATATCTGCTTTACCTGCCGGCTAAATCGCGGGCTATGAAGATTAATCAGGTGCGCGCGCATGAAGCGGAGACGTACTTTTGTTGGATTGGGGGGTATGGTGATGACGATCCATTCTATTACCGTATTCAGAATCCGGTGATCCTCGTTGAGTTTGATCATCACTCTGGTGTGTTTTTGAATAATGAGGAGCCGAAGAAATTCCACATTCACACTCTGCTTCGCACGCCGAACGGGGGTGACTATGGTCAAGCGCTGCGGCCACTGATTCCGGCTATTGAGGGGCTGAATGGGAAAGAAATTGTCTGGTAGATTGAGAATGAGGAAATGTACTGTATGAGATGAATGATGAAGCTTCTACGTCGCATTGCATTTTTCTACATGTCTTCAAAGATATGAAATGATAAACCTATCTTGCCATAGAGAGATATATTATTCAAATCATTATCCATATTAGTTGTGTTGTTATATTTCAGAAGCATAAAAGACGTATACAGCCCCAACGCCGAAGCACGAAATCAAAAGATAGAAAACGTCAATCTGCAACCACCGAAATAGCAGAATTATAAGAAGTCGTCAAAGACGAATGATACCTAGATAGGTATCCTTCGTCTGTTGCGTAACGCGTGATTCATCCAGGAGCCATGAATGCTACATTGGGCACTATCAAGTGACTCGAAGCTCATCGTGATCAGGAATCAACTCGTATCCGCCCTCTGAGGGCAAGACCTTACCAGACACAATAACCGCGCCTGCGCAGAGAACACTTAAGCACCAGCTAACAGTGCAAAGGATCCAGGACTGGTCAAGTTTCCAGCCGATGAAGAACCGGTCCTCGTTATCGAATAGATATGCCTGTAAACCAAACCATTAGGACAAGTCATCTTGGGCCCAGATATAGACATATTATCAACCCACCACGATCGACATTCCGGCTGCCTGCACAATAGCAGACAAAGCAACCATCAAACTAAGAAAACTCCACCCATTCTCGCGCAGCTGTTTCCCGCCAGACAGGATAACCAGGTATGTGACCAAGCTAATGCTCTGCAGAACGACAGCAAAGGACATCAAGAACCCGACCGAGCGCCACATAGAGCAGAAGTACCTGTCTTCGCCGTGGCAGTCGTCGCGTTGTGGGAAGCTCTCGCAGGTATTGGTAAGGGAGGAGCAGCGGCGGGAAAGGCCGTAGGAGTATTCGATATCGGGCTGTAGGTTCATATTGTTAGTAGGAGCTTGTCGGGGGTGAACAAAAACATCGTACCTTTTCACTATGGTAGCTGACCCATTTTGGAATGACGATCGAGGATACTGTCAAGCCAAATGCTGGGAGATTTTGTTAGTAAGTTTGAGTGTCTGGCTAGTCGCTAAAGTTTGCCTACAGGCTAGAAATATCATCAGCGTCCCGATGTAGACTATTGTCTTTGTGAAAAATCCTGTGTAGTTCCGATCGGTACCGCGAGGTACTAGGTGGAAGTCCATTGCTGTAGGTATGCGATGACGTGGAATATTCACGGTGCTTGGTGATAGCTCTGCACATTGAATGTAGAGCAGCGATATTATGACAAGTGTCAATAGGCCTAAACCCAAGCAAGACACAGGAAATAGAGACGATGCGGGTAAAGGTAGGGATGGTATTCCGTATGAGAGGGGCTAATCGGTCCGATAAGAATCAGGATCACGCGAGACTTTAGGAGTTTAGCGATTCGAGGAGATGTATATAGATGAAAAGGGGTATATTGTTTCAATAAATCTCTGTGCAACCCATTAGAATGGATCAGAAGGTGTTTTGTATTTCCCCGCAGAGAATCAAGAAGTTGACCAAGTGAAGCCGGTTGACGTCAATGTGTTTTGCATGATCGTGACATATAGTCCAATCAGACACCTCCATTCTGCAGCGATAATGTATAAAATATGGTAAATGAGACATGGATTCTTCATACAGTCAAGTTTAAAGAATCGAAGAATCACCGATATACTACAGTATATAGATCACCAGTTCTTTCAAGTCACCGGGGCAATGTCTCGGAGACAGCCCCTCGGAACAGACATCATCATTAGAACTAAGAGCAATACAGTCATAATATACACGACGGCATGTGCCACAAACAAAGAAGAAATCATGACGGAAAAGACCGACCCGAGTGAATACATACGGATCTAAAGGAAGCAGCAAGATGACCACCGGAAAACAGACAAACGCCAGCCGAATGAATAATGCCGAAAAAAATATTGCGCCATAGTTGTCGCTATCATTGCACTTGCACTTCATTCCGGACCCTTTCGTGCGAGCATAGCGCGGAAATCATCGTTGCTCTTTTTTGGTTTGCTCTCGCCGTCGGGCGTCGCGTCCTTTTTGTCGCTGGCCGGAGTGGCAGCAGATTGTTTCTGACCGGAACTTACGATCTGTCGTTTCATCCCAAGACCACCACCCTTCCGAGCGCCAGGCTGCTGCGGGCGTCTAATCGGCGCAGTAAGTTGTAGGTTCGTCTTCTTCATTATACGTTCGGGCTTGGCGGATTGCCCTCGGTCTGTTTTGACTTCCGGTTGCAAATTCAACATCTCTCGAACCGTGCCGATATGGAGAGGGCGTCCAGCAATGATCTCCTTCCCTTCGAGCGCCAACGCAGCTTTGCCAGCGTCCTGAATATCGACATATTCCACAATAGCACCTTGATGTTCTGGGCGCAAATTGATCGCGATTAAACGGCCATATGGTTCGACAAGGGTACGGATGCGGGCTTGATTGACGGTATCGGGGACATTCATCAGAGCAAGTGTGCGCTGTGCATGATCACCAACTGGCACTTCAAGACCACGGGCACCGTGATCTGCCGGGTGTGATGCAACTCGAGAGATGACGAGTTGGTTACCACGCCGGCTGTCCGTGGTAGCAATTTCAACACGAAGAGGACGTGACTTGAACACATGTTCATTCATTGCGACGGCATCATTGGCAGCGTCCTTGGTAGAGAAAGTAACAAAGCCAAAACCTTTACTGGCACCATTCGTCTTTCGCTCAAGCAACACCCTTTCGATTTCACCGAACTTAGAAAATAGTTCTTTCAGATCTTTTTCATTAGCATCCCAGGCAATGTTTGCAACATAAATATCTCGTCCTTCGTATCTGGGGCCACTGCGGGCTGTTCTTTGTCCGGGATCGGATATTTTGACACTAAGCCGCGTACCATTTTCGAACCGCATTCCATGAAGCTCTGTCGCATGGTGGGCAGCACTCGAGGTATCCATCTGCAAGTAGCAGAAGCGTCTAGAAGTGTCAAACTTGAGAGACGGCATTCGAATTTCAAGTACTTCGCCATACTGCTCAAGTCAGCTTTGCCACAAAGGCTAGGGTGAAGCACTTACCTTGCCGAAAAGATTGCGGAAGTAGTCCTCACCCGCATCCGGTGGGTAATTGGTGATCCAAAGTGTCGTCTCTGACCCAATTTGAACGTCGATGATGTTATCAGTGTCGTTGAAGCGCTTTTGGTCACGAGTGATGGCAGCAAGAGCGTCTTCTTTGGTCTCGAACTCGATGATCGCAACCTCGGAGCTTTTCTCGTCTCTACGGAGCATTTTGACGGTATTGATGGTACCGATCTGTTTGGTCAGCTAAATTCTCCCGATAGTAATTGGATAAGGCACTTACATGACGGAAAAATAGACGAACGCTATTCTCAGTGGTACCTTTAGGCAAGTTCGAGACGATAACAGTCGCATTCTCTCGATCCCGTGGAGGAGGAGCAGGGGCCTCCGCCAGTGCCTCTTGGTTGCGGACCTTTTTAGTTTGCGGCATCCCGTCCTTCTCATCTTCGCGTTTTCGCTTTTCAGGTGAAGGGACTGCCTGCACTGCGGCCTCCCACTGCTGTTGCTGTTGTTGCTGCTGCTGCTGCTGTGCTGCGGCTGCCTCTAGCGCTTCCCTCTCTCTTCGGGCAGTGACAGCTCGCATCGCTTTCCGAGTCTCAATCACAGCTAGCTGGAGTTCATCTGAGTCCTCATAGTCCTCACAATGTGTAACATATGTCTGAACAATCTTGTCAGGCCAGTCTAGATCTGTTCTTTTGATCGCTTGTTTGAGCACAGCAGTAGCAAAGCTCGGGTTGGGGGTTCGACGCGCTGCGTCGACAGTTGCCTCGCCTTGCACAAATTTGCTCCAGCAAATCAATTCCCATTCGTAGTAGGCGAGCCAGAATTCATAGCTATTGCCACGGCGAGCAACTAAGCCCTTGAAAGTCTCTCGCGCGCTGTCCCAACTGCCGCTTTCGCTGAGGAAACGGATATAGATTCGCTCCAGACGGAAAAGAGGATCGCCCTGGTACGCCGGGCCGTACTTCTTTTCGCCCAGTTCTTGCACGCTTTCGATTGCCGAGCGAATGCCAACTTCTGCAACATCAAGATCTTCGTCGGTCGAGTCGGACAAAAAGGCGCGTCGGCGAAGGTAACTGCACCAGGTGACGTGGACCTTCAAGACTTCCTCCAAACCACCAGCATCAAGTAGTCCAGTGCTGGTCGCCTTGTGTTTGATACTCGAAATCTTGTTGAACGACTGATTTTCTCTTTCCGAGCTTAGCAGGTACTGGGACCACAGGTTTCCAGACCATGGACAATGACGCGTGGCACGGTCTAGGGTAGAGATTGTCGTGGTAGAAGCGTGGCGATGAATAGATTCGCCGATTAAAAACATGACATAGTCTTCCCAAATCGAAACATCGGTGGGGAAGTGAAGAACAGCGCGCTGATAAATGGCGTTCACCAATTCGAAGTTGAATTCTCCTCGTTTCCGGCGGTTGCGCGTCAATTCCCAGTGAATGTACTCGGAGTAAACAGCCCATTCAAGACTACGATCGCCAGACTCTTGCGCTTTGACCAGGCGCAGTTCGAATTCCTCCCGTGCGTTGAAGAGAGCCTTTGCTTCCGCTGCGCGAGCAACAGTTTCACACATAATCTCCTCATACTTGCTGTTGCAATAAGCGGAAATGAAGCTTGAAAACTTTTGGAAGGTCTGTTCCCAGGTGGCGTGGGGAGTTTGCAGACGATGACTGTACAGTCCATGAAGATGGTTGATCTTCTCTTGAGAAGGTTCGCGAGCGATGTCCTGAGCATAAAGATCTAAAAGGCGATCCCAGACCAAGTGGCTGTTGTTGATTCTCCATTTGGTAGCGTCTGCACCTCGCTGCCACACCTCCACGACCGAATCCCATGTGAACACCTCGCGCCCAATCATGCGATCCTCTTCGGTCCACTGGGAACTGGTTTTGCCATGAGCGGAATTGTAGAGATAAAGTACCCACTCGCCGTAGATATTCCACAATTTTGTGCTGCCAAACTCCTCTACCACGGATCGCTGGCAGAGTTCTAGAACAGCAATGCGACCGTCGACATCTTGGGCTAACATACTCTCATCCTGAATCCATTCGGCCCAAAGATCTTCTCCCATCGCGAACAGCTTGTCCATTTCCTCGCGTGCTGTTTTCAAATCGTTGAGTAGATCATAGCGTCGCGGGTCACCGTGGACATCTGGGTTATTCGGAGGGTAGACGTGGTTAACGAATCCTGCATGCAGCAAGCCGATAAATTGCACGTGCGCGTCATGCGTGTGGGGGTTGAGCGATATTTGATGAAAAAGTTCGGTCGCCAAACGTTGCGCATCTGGATCAAGCGAAGTCGCGGCGTAGGTCCGCTTCGCGGGCCCGTCGCGCCCATCCGACATGGCGAGCTCGAACGACATCCGAGAGGTGGGGGTGTTGTGGTTGATAGAGTTGACGTGGGGGTGAATAGTAGATGGAGATAACTGATGCTCATAGGATTCAGTACTCCGGAGCATGCTGGTCGGTGTTGGACGTTGTGGCTGGTGGTGCTGCATCGAGGCGAGATCCGCTAAGGTATCCATTCCCGGCGTGGATGGTTGTCTCGAATGTACTTCAGTCGGAGAAGTCCCATTTCCTCCGCTCAGTCCTGGCGAAGATTCTCCACTAGGAACATATACGTGCTGTGCGAGAGGCGAAGAGATCTTGCCCTTGCGTCTCGAGCCTGTCCGGGTTCTCTCGATAGCTTTGTGGGGGGATGGCCCTGCAGAGGTGGCCGGTGCGTTGTTCGACGTAGGACCAGGCACGGGCGTCGAATTTCCAGACTTTGGATTCGAGTCCGGCGAAAGAAGCGAACTGATGTCCATATTTGGATAGAGCTTTGGGAGAAGCGATGGGATACTGGGAATTGTCGTAATGGATCCCAGGTACTTTTCGAGCGGAGATCCAGATCATACGACGGTCTTAGTGTACCTCAACACGTCCATTCCTGCATCGGCCGGTCGTGTCCAGATCGTCTTTCGTTGTTGTTCCGGCAAATGACGTAGATTTACTCTTGCGCAGCTGCTTCTGGTGGGTGGCTAAGAATCTAAATGAATGCCTGGAGGGAACGAGAGTCCTTGAACCGAGAGGGCAAGCTGAAATCTCAAGAATATCAGATATTCGAAAGGGATATAAACAACAGGCTGATGGCCTGAAAAGTGAAGGGAGGGATGAAGGAAGATGAAAAGAGAGAGAGAAGAACTGGAAGAGGGAAAGATGAGGCCTAGTGGATACTGTGGAGATGGCTGGGAAGACGAAACAGTAATGTCGCGAGAATGAGGTTCGAATTTGATCCTCAAATATACGACATCATCTCCAGCTGTAGATAAGCCTGTTCTTGTTCTATCGACTGGTGTGGTCACAAGTCGCATATCTTGAAGCTATTCTCAGAAGATCGATCAATTTAAGGTGCCTCAGGCTCCGGTGTCCCGCACAGACCACAAGTGCAGGGAACTTTCACCTTTTTTCCCGACGTGAACTTCTGACAACAACATCCCAACAGCCACAATGGTCTATCGCTCAGGGCAATTGGTCCGGACAGGTATGTTGTGTTGATATATCGGATCCTTGACCTCCCCTACTGACTTACCACCTTTAGCTGTCCGGACCGTCTCCTTCGTCCCTCGCCGAACATTGACCACGACAGCCATCCGTTACGCCGTGAAAGATAGCGAAAGCAAAAAACCGACCGGTTTGTTTTCTTCCTTGAAGAACTTGTTCACGGGCGGATCCAGCCAAAAACCCAAAGTCACCCACCGACCTTCGGCCCCTAAGAAGGAAGAAGGTACTTTAGCAACCTCCATCTTCGGCTCCGACCTTGCCGCACCAGCATCCGGTCCCATGCCATCCAGGGCAACGGGGGAACAAAAAGAAGGTATCTCCGGAAAGTTGGAGGATCGCGACTTAAGTCGCCTGCAAGTGGGATTGGCTCCCGACCCCCGGGCCCAGCTGCGATGGGATAGGAAGATGGCTGTCCGCGAGATCCGGAAACGAGGCCGTGTACCGACAAAGGTGCAAATTAAGCGCACAGAGCGCGAATCGCTCTCCAGATCTCACTGGATCAAGACCTCGCTGAAGAAGCTGGGTCCTCTCGCCCGCCAAATCGCTGGAAAGAATATCGACGAAGCCATCCTCCAGATGCGCTTCAGCAACAAAAAGGCCGCCAAGGACGTGTTGGAACATCTGGAACACGCAAAGAATGTCGCCATTGTCCGTGCCGGTATGGGCCTTGGGGCTTCTGGCTCCGAACCAACGAAACCCATTACTGTCATACTGAAGACCGGCGAGCGGCAGAAGATTGCCAACCCCTCTGATATCTACATCCAAGAGGCCTGGGTCAACCGTGGTCCTTACGGATATGAGATGGATCACCGCGCCCGTGGTCAGATCAACCGCATGCGTCCCCCTACTACAAGTCTCTCGGTCCTGTTGAAGGAAGAGAAGACTCGCATCCGCGAATGGGAAGACCGTGAGGCCAAGGCCCAGCGGGAGCGCAGAGCTCAGCTTTGGACACAACTGCCAGATCGCAAGATTTCTGCGCAGAACCAGTACTACAGTTGGTGATCGATGCTTTGGCGTTTGTATTTTTTATATCTAGATCTTTCGCGTGGACAGTGGTTTTTCATTAGCCGATTGGAGGCGACAATTGCATTTGTGAGAAGTCGCTCTCATCTTTCTTGAGTAGAAGCGACTCATGTACAATACTGAATCAATTTCTTGGATACCAAACCATTGAGACTGGCTGTTCTGCTCTGCTCTAATATTTATCAACCCCAGCACCCATGTCAGTTATAAAGTTGCAATCCTCCGATCATGCGAGCTCTTGCGACTCCAGCTGCGATGGTACCCCCCTTTCCACCAGAACAAGCACAGGAATCACCGCACCAGTCGCCAATGCAAAGCGACGATGCCCCAAAACCTCCAGAATGCTGGTGATGGCACCCGAATGAGCCGTCAACGAAATATAGGTACTCTCATCATGAGCAAAGATATCGTTCAAAAGACCACGCAGTCGCTCAGTGCGATGCTCATCCGACTCGCGGACCTCACGATCCCACAACTTATCTTCCTCAGAGAACCCCGCTTCAAATCTATACTCCGGGTACTCGTCTGCAATTTCCGAAGCCGTCGAGCGACGGTCACAAGTGTGCTGACCCATCGTTTCACGGAGTAGCTAGTCTCGTTAGATTGTACGCTCCGTAGTAGGGATCAAACAGACACACCTCTTTGATAGTCGGCTTAAAAGGATCCGTGCCAGGGATCGCAAGTCCCTGAAACGTAATCTGCGCGGTTTCAAGACACCGGTTCAGGGGGCTCACGTAGTAGGATTCCGGTGACGGGATGCCGGTCTTGATCTGCTGCTCCCAGGCTGCGTGTGCGACTTTTGCCTGGCATCTTCCCTGCTCGGTTAGACGAGCATCGACCCAGCTGCCGTCCTCGTCTCCGTCTTGCAGAGACCAGTATTCCTAGAGTGCTGGTTGGCGTCTGGTTGATTCGTGGAGGAAATACTCGGCTACTTACATTCCACTTCTTGCTGCCGTATTTGCGCTCGGCGACATTGTGGACGCCCTCGCCGTGGCGTCCGAGGAAGAGAACTTTGAGCTTTTTGCTCTTGCTGGCGTTCTGTCGTTTAATGTGGGCGTCGAAACGCTGCCACTGGCTGTCGGTCTGTTCTACTCCGAGATGCTCGTCGTATTGTTTTTCGATGAGGCCGAAGTTTGAGTTCACCTTTTCAGATCATCAGACAATGGTTTTGACAGAATTATTTGGGTCTCTTACGTAGTCGAAGGTGTCGGGGTCCGTAGCGGGGTCATCCTGGAGAAAATACCCCGTCACTGTAGTGAAGCGGAACAGGGGCGGGGAGTGCATGGTTTTGAAGTCGAAGCGAAAGTATGCGTGTTGATTTGAACCGTCAGGAACAAGAGAAAAAGGACTGGCGCGGGATTAGGCTCAATTGGTGGGGACGGCAAAGGATGTCTATCATTTCTGAAAATAACCTCGATAGTGCTCCGTATAATCATCAGACATGCAATATTTTGAACTACTTTTGATTGCGTATAAATATTGGTACCGATTCAATGGGAGCTCTAAGAAGGAAGCGATATATTTGGTTGTTGCTTTTGAAACCACATATAACTAATTGTACCTGGGGCTCCTAGATTATTACTGCGAACATACAGGGTTTGCTGGAGATTAAATAATGCAAATGAATTTCGCTTGATTTCATCATTAGGGACAGCTAACTCGAACGTGACAATAGATATCACCCATGCCCTTTACAATTCAGTATCGTTCAACGCCAGCCAATTATCGGAAGATGTTCCTTCCAGTGACGTTCATCGAAGAACAGCAGAACAGCTATACGAAAGCGTTCCGCAGTCCGCCGAGATATAAGCCCTTCTTCGCAGACACAACATGTCGGGCAAATAGAGACAAAGCTTTGTAAACCACGCCTTCAACCCCAGATGCCAAAGACAGTGATGATTGCCAGGCACCAGAAAATGCCAAGGCAGTACTGGTAAGCAGGCGGCGAGTCCTTTCAGCAGCGGATCGAACACGAAGACTGTCTCCGCTGATGAGTGGCCGTCCAGTTCCAGAAAGACCTGATGATCCACGCCGAGACGGCGAGACCGGTAGATCGTTTGGCACCGGTAGGAGACCAGACATTTTTGAGATTTGCCAGGCAAGTCCTTCTGAGGCCCTGTGATCCGATCCAGGTAGCTGGGTTCCGGAGTTGCGTAGCAAAGTGGAATGGCGCATTCCAAGGCTGCCAGCAACAGTACCTGGCACCATGGATCTTGCCATCGTGGGAGTGGACCTTGTTCGTTGTACATCCAAGCCTGGAGTGCGACCGTCGCAAGCAGTTGAATGGTTCGCCGAGGACGTCTTGACAGTCCTCTCGGACCATGCAACACCAACCGGCGAGGTCGAAACGCACCAGCGCAAGCTGGAACTGCCAGATGACACCCCAGCTGCGTGGGCCGGCCGAGGTGAATTTGAACTGCATGTATTGTGGGGCTGTCCACTTGCTGTGCTCTTGGAGATCTTCTCTTGGGTGACGAGTCGCTCGTGTCCAGCGCATGAGTTGTTTGGGATGTTCTTGCCAGATAGGAGTATGTCGTGTCCGGCACAATGACCCTTCGCGGCGTTTCGGCTCGATGATAGAACGTTGTCTTGATTCAACGTGCAATTGGAATTTGAATTGAGCTTGCCAGATAGCAGAACAATATCGTGTCCAGGCGGCGTACTCTTTTGAGTCTTCGTCCTGATATTCTGCTTGGTGGTGGGTACTGCGACAGGTAGTCCCATAGATGGATCGACCCCATATGTGCAGCCTGTTGGTTTCCTGATCGCCTTAATGGTGGGAAGCGCTTGAGCTGGGTTGAATGAGTGGTGACCCGGCGAGTCCGAGTACCGTGACTCTGAGGTCGGGACTTGGGGCGTCGTTTGCCTCGGCCGTGGTTGGAGTGCGGCATTCATCGGAACATCGCTGGCACGAGCAGCAGCCTTCTCCAGGCAGTTGCACTACTCGAACGTTAGGGTGATCAAATGGTTAATGTGAATGGAAAACGTACTCGCTTATGCTGCTTTTTATGCTTCTCACAAGCACCGTACTTCCGAGCCTTGATGTAGTTCTCCTTCTGTGCCTGAGAGCGAGGTTTCTGTTTCCTAGGCACATTGGCTGCGGCGTTCATGTTCAAGTCGAGAATCATCTCCATGCCTCCTGGAGGGGGTGCCTCGGAGACCGATGTGGTCTCCGGGCTAGGGCGCGGAGAGATGCTCCCGCGAACGTATTCTGACCAGCTTGGGGATGAGAAGCTGGTGTTAGAGTCAGAGGACATATCCAAGTCAAGAGCAGTGTCATCACAAAGGCGCTGCAAGTGTAGTGCAATCCCTGCCTCGCGGCGCTTCTCCTTGATAGAACCAACACGCGGGTCAGCGGCAGCCTGTGCCTCCACCAGGTTCCGGAATGTGTTGCTGCTGTCGTATGGGTTGTACGCCAAGAACGAAGCATCATCGAACAAAGGAACAGCCGGGTCCTGCATGAAACCTCCATCCATTCCCATGAACTCTTCTTGTGGGAAACCACAGTTGGTCATGTCGAAGGAGGATTGCATGAAATCAGATGGGGGGGTGAAAATCCCATCTGCCTCATAGGGCAGAGCTAGGTCTTGAGGTGAGACGGTAGTAGCGGTTGACTGGTCATCGTAGGCTGAAGGGAGATCGAGGAATTGATCGAAGTCAACCCATTCATTGGAGATTGTCGCATCCATCTCAGAGAAGAATTGATCCGCAACGAAAGCCATTGGAAAAGAAAACGTAGAGTGGGTATCACCAAGGGTATCTATTTTGTATGAAAAGGGAAAAGTCAAAGAGAGAGTGCCGTGTTAGTCAGGCCACGTCTAAGGATCCTGAGGCAGTAGGACACTAAGATATCGAGGATATCGTAAAGAAGACGAAAGGAACGGTAACTCTGTATGGCTTCCGGGGAAGGTGAAGGAACCTAAGAGCTAAGGTAGCGGTTGATTCTATGTATGCTCCGATCTCCCAGTCCGCCATTCCCTTTCGAGGTCCCCGACTCGACGCTAATCCAATTTGGGACCCCGACACCCCGCTTGATCGCTCTAAGCCGCAATATGACTCAATGCACGTACTCCCGGGGTACTTCCTCATCCATACAATTTACTAGAAGGCCCAGGTACCATCCAAGTCTCTTTTACGGGAAGAAAATTCCATTTCTCTTCCAAGGCTGGGTCTCGTTATAATATAATTTCGACGGATAGATGGATAGATGGATATTCAATACATAATGTACATTATTTGTCTCCACTCTCTTAGATGCGATGAGGTTATATCTCTTGTCTGAATTGCCTAAGATTCAGTGGCTGTGTTGCATAGCCCGGCTGCATTTGTACCTTTAGCGTACTGGATAATATAGCCGGCACGTTATACATATCCACGAACCCGCATATATAGTCAACTTAAGATCCAAGTGCTTAGGGGAAATGCACTATTCTACCCTGGAAATGTGTAAATAATGAACAATCTCGATCAATTGACTTTCAGCCACAGTTCTTTAAGGGTATTATTGACCCACTGCCTATGACACAGATTTTCTCGGATCGCTTCGGCGAAATCTCTTTAAAAAAAATAAGAAAGACAAAGAAGCTTTATGTTGTATTTGTTAACTAGTTCTATTTAGTTGTTAGTCTGCGGAGACACAGACCAACCTTCGAGCTAGGATCATATGCATTGCATTAGGGCTGGCATAAGATATAAAGAGGAGCTGCTGTGTTGACCGACAAAGCTTGGCTGATATATAACATAGGTCAAGGTGAATATTCAGAAGTATGATACGGAGTAGTAATTGAAAAGTAGTCTCTTACTATATACTACTATTTTTCCGTCATAACAGGGTTCCTTGCTAACATGTCCTGTAAATGTAGATATCACAGTGGACAATAGATGATGTGCCCCAGAACTAGCTTAGGTAAGGTCTAGAACTCCATCAATGTCCACAAACGAGGTTGATTGAAAATCATGCCCAGGTGGCTCCCCAGATCTCATTGATCTTCCTATTTATATTGGCTTAATCACTCAACCTCATCCAAAACTTCAGTCCATTTTGGTTTCTTCACTTCTTCAACCCCTGACAAGCAAATTTACCCCTCCATCCCCCACCCGACAAACAGCTGCCCAGCTCCACATTCGGTTCTATTGTGGGGAGGGTCGAGACTGATCAACTGATTGGCGCCTGGCAAATGTTTGGAGAGAAAAAATAGAGAGAAAACCCTCCCGGGCACTGAACGGTCTGCACAGTCAGCAGTCCCGACCGCTGAACCGTCTGGAAAATCAATCACGTCACGTTGGCATTATTCCCGACCATGGCCGCTGCATTCGACGAGGAAGACCTCGCTATTCCCCTCCCCTCCGACCGTGATCGTCCGCGTGAACGTGCGAGACCTCCCGCCTCCAACCCCTCCGCCATGGCAATGCCCGCGCCCTCGAGGCCGACCAGCAAGATCGAGGACCCATTGCAGTCACCGTCGACTACCCGAGATATGCAACGCCTCGACCAGTACCAGACTATACGGGTCTTGGGCGAGGGTTCCTTTGGCAAGGTGAAGCTTGCTATCCACCAGCCAACTGGACGTCAAGTTGCTCTGAAGATCATCTCCCGACGCAAACTACTCTCCAGAGATATGGTTGGGCGCGTGGAGCGAGAAATCCAGTACTTGCAATTGCTACGACATCCACACATCATCAAATTGTACAATTTCAATCCACACTGAAATTGGGATTTCAGTTGGCTGACCAATGATTTAGGTATACGGTGATTGCGACCAAGACCGATATTGTGATGGTGCTGGAGTACGCAGAGCGAGAGTTGTTCGATTATCTCGTGAGGAAGGGAAGATGCGGCGACGATGAAGCCCGGAAATTCTTCCAGCAAATCATCTGTGCTGTGGAATACTGCCACCGACACAAGATTGTACACCGTGACTTGAAGCCTGAGAACCTGCTCATCGACAACCAGAAGAACGTTAAGATTGCGGATTTCGGTTTGAGTAATATTATGACGGATGGCAACTTCCTGAAGACCAGCTGCGGTAGCCCGAACTACGCTGCGCCAGAGGTCATCTCCGGAAAGCTCTATGCTGGTCCTGAGGTCGATGTGTGGAGTTGTGGTGTCATTCTGTATGTGTTGTTGGTGGGCCGCTTGCCTTTCGATGATGACTATATTCCAGCCCTTTTCAAGAAGATTGCAGCGGGCACCTTCCACATACCTGGATATGTTTCATCCGGGGCAGCTCGTTTGATCCGGGCAATGCTCCAAGTTCACCCCGTCCACCGCATTACAATCCCTGAGATCAGAGAAGACCCATGGTTTAAGAAGAATCTCCCCAAGTACCTAGAACCACCACGAGAGGAATTCATCGCCCCGGGGGTGGACCCGAAGAAGGTTGATTCTGCAAGGCTTGACATAGCAAAGCCTATATCGGTTCAAAGCAAAATCCATCGAATTGCAGTTTCCAAGCTCGAACGAAGCATGGGATATGGCCGAGAAGATATCGAAGAGGCATTGAGACAAGCTGAACCCAGCGCGATCAAGGATGCGTTCTCCATCGTTGTTGAGAATGAGATGATGCAAACTAATTGTAAGTCTTGATCTACTAAACTAACCTACCTCTGCTAACGACGATAGCACCCTCGGATGTTAATTTGTTAGCTCAAAATGCCCAGAAAGGAGCTGCGCCTTCATCTGCGGATCGGACTCCTGCGCCTCGTCATCAAGGGACCCCGGCCGCCCCCACCATGGACAGGACCGCTAGTGCATCGCGCCGTAGGGCCTCGGAAGATCCACAGCAATCAGACGAGGACGAACTCCGCGTTAGCCACGTCCGAATCCTCCCTACTAGCTTGCCGTACGTTCACGACCAACTCATGGAACAACGTGATCGAGATAAAAGAGCTCGCAACCAAATGCTCGAGCAGCGTCGCCAAGAGGCCATCAAGCTTGACCCAGAGGGACAGGGATCTGCCTATCGGGACATGTCTCCCGAAGAACAGGCTGCCACAGCCCGTGCATTGAAGCCCCACTCACGCAGTGTCGTCGACTTGGACAAGTTGCGATTCGAGCCGCCAACCGGTCAACCCCTAGAAAAACAGCCCAAACGGAGCCGTAAATGGCAGTTTGGTATTCGGTCCCGAAACCAGCCATATGAGGCCATGCTGTATCTGTACCGGGCAATTGCTGCCCAGGGTGGATTGTGGGATATTCAACCCGTGGAATCAGGTATGTTTCCACCCATTACTCATTTTGAGCCGATTCTTATATTCTCTAGGCACCAATATTGGTCCCGATGCGACCCCCTCCCCTGATAAGCCCAAACCCTTGCAGAGCAAATACCCCGACCTCCCATCCGACTACTACATTCCCAAGGACCCATGGTTTATCCGTGCACGCCTGCTGAAAGAAGGCATCAACCCTCCTGGAGACACCACCAGTGCTTACAGTAGCCGCAGTGACCTCGAGGAACTGCGCCGCCGTTTCAACATCTCGGGAATCTCTGCCCCAACGGAAGACCGAAGCAGAGAACCCCAGTCCTCCGTCCCCGAGAGCGCTAGTGCGGCCTCCTCAGTCAATGTACCAAGCGGACTCCAGAAGATCACCTACGGTGTCTGGGTCTTCCTCGACATACAGCTCTACCAACTCGAAGAGAACAACTACATGGTCGACTTCAAATGCGATGGCTACCAGAACGTGATCCGCGCTCATGGCGAAACCGAATGGCATCCCATCAGCAGACGCCTCAAGAACAAGGAGAAGGAGGTGACCAGTCCTTACCCCTTCCTCGATGTGGCGTCTGATCTCGTCGCCCAGCTGGCTGTGGCAAGCTAGACCAGTCTGTTTAGAGACCTGAATTTGGCATTTTTTTCCATACAAAAACTACCATGATAATTACCTTACATTAATCTCTTTTTTGATTCATATTACTTGGGTGGTTGCATAGGGACTTTTTGTTCCTTGCATTTCGGTGTCTTTAGCAAGCGTGTCGTATTGTTGCGGTTGTCTATATTGTACGGAGTATGTGTCCTGGATCTTCTTCTTACTCGTTTTTTTTCCTCGCATTCAAATATTCGTTCAATTAGATTTTCACTGTTTATGGGTACATCCATATGTATATCGGTAGTCTCTGATGAAGCTGAAATGGGATTTGAGATCTCGAATTTCCGAATGTCGTTGAAATTGCCTTCAGCTGTCAGGCATAGCCCTATATTGTATATGGAGTTTGCCATCGTAGAATTAATGAAGACAACTACATGACCAGGCAGTCATTGATCGGATATCAACGCAATGGGATCAAATTTGATTGTTTGCTGTGCACGGAAATATATTCTCTCACATTTCCTTCAGATTTCAACTTCTCTTACATCAAATTTCTATCACCGCCGCTTCATTATTTTGAGAATCAAATTCGCCCGCGATATTCCCGCGAAACGCGCGATCAAGCAGCATACTTAAAGTCCCTTCAGCACTCCAACCAACTCGACTTCTGCAACATTCCGGCGGAGCATCATCCGCCAATAACCTGATCCTTTTTCTTTATCTGACATCAATAGAACTCGGATACATGAGCTCAGATATGAGCGATCCGCATGAGTCACAACCCAGATTGCCGATTCCAATGGAAGACTACATTTCATTCTCCGCTTCCTCCTCCTCATCCTCCTTGATGGTCTTCTTGTTCAAGCTCTGGCCAGGGAGACGATCTAGGGCCTTGATATAGACCCGCTCGCTGCGGCGGCGCTGGCTCTCAGACTGGCCACGGTTGGTCCCAGCCCTACCGATGTGAGGCTGCACCTGCAAGAGATTGACCCCAGCGGTGTCGTCAGCAGAAACAGCAGTAACAGACTCGAGGCGGCCCTCGCAGTGCTGCGCTGCTGTAGCTGCAAAGTCGCCGTTTGATGCCTGGCTGGATCCAGCGCCATTGGTGTCCCGGTTATCCTGGATTTCTCCAAGGACACGTCCACCACCGAGAATTCTCTGCTCCGACTCGTCCTTGATCTCGGGCTCGTTCATGTTCATGTTCATTGGGCCGTTTGTGGCAGATCGCTGCCGCAAAGCAGCCTCCTTCACCCAGGGCTTGAAATGGGGGAGGATTTCAACGTCGGGGAATCGAACCGTGCTAGGACGCAGGGGAAGGGGGCTTTGGCCCTTCGCGGTACGTCCCTTTCGGATGCTCGAGGATGCACCTCGACGAAGGCTTCCTGGTTTGCCTGGGGACTTGGGAACGTCGTTGAGCTGCTGTTGCGCTCGTTCTTGGTTTCGCAGCCGGACCATGTGGCTGCGCACCATTTCGATGATCTGGCGGATTTCCTGAAAGGTCTTGCCATGACCAACGTGTTGCCGAAGCCAGTCTGGGACAGGGGCGATGATGGCAGTTGGGTGTCTACGGCCCGGGCGGGTGACAATAGCCGAAGACTTGGTGCCCTGATCTTGGGCCTTGCCGGAGGAAGTGACCTCTTTCTGCTTGGAGGTCTCAGTGGTCGTTGTGCCCTCAGCTTCACGCCCGACACGCATTTGCTCTCGCCGGCGAAGGATCAGCTCGAAGCTCTCCACTCCATCCCAGCTTTCCATACGTGTCAGTGACTCAAGCAGGAGGTCACACTGTGTGAAAGGCCATTGATCTGCGCGATACCGGGCGCGCTGGTAGTGCTTCCGGCAGTAGTGGACCCAAACTCCGAGTGGAAACAGCTTGGTGACGGCCTTGTTTCTGCCGAACACATGCGATACTACCTTTCGGTAGTGCATTCCATCAGGCGAGGGATGCATTCGGCATGGTGCAGCGAATTCGCACAAATGGTCCTCGTAGTTGTCGTCGAGGTCCTCCTCCTCTTGCTTGGCGACTGGTGGTCTTTCGGGCCCTTGCACCTGTTGTTGCTGTTGCTCCTGGGGGTATCCATACCAATTGCCATCATTGAGATGGTAACTCTGTCCCAGAGAGTCCCCTGGGAGGCTCAAAGCAAGATCACGACCACCACTATGGGTGTTGTCCGGAAACAGTGTCGGAGAAGAGCTAGGCAGATTCAGATGCATCATGTCATTGATGCCAGGCGGAACATACACCTCCCGAGGATAGTGATTGAATCCCCTCGCTGGCCCTGCTGGTAGATCCTGGGATTCAAGAAGCCCGTTGGATTGAATCGAGCTGTAAGGGCTTCTACTGCGAGCCCTTCCATGGTCTCGCATCTGGCCACCTTGATCCAGTCTGTCTCTGAATGGGTTGGCAAGATCGGCCGCAGTCCTGAGCTCCGCTCCCCGAATTGGATTATAAACACGGTATGATCCATTCATTCTGGTGAACTGGGGACCAGCCGGATATTCTGGGCTGTATTGGGTGGGTGCGGAATCGATTGTGCCCAGAGGTATCAAAGGCGAACTGGGCGGAGGAGAGAGAAGTAGCGACAGCGCTCGGTTCTCCTGGTGGATTGTTTGATTGGGACTGTCAGGACTAATACTTTGTTTAGCTGAAATCTTCATAGAACACGATGCTTCCAACACCCAAGATGGGATTGTATCACGTAGCACTGTTCGTAGATAATGAAAAAGTGATAGCAAGGCAGAGAACTATCAAAAGACTGAGGCTAAAGGCTTGATACCAGATAGTATAGGCTTGGCTGCTAGGCACACAACGACGCCAGGGGATATAGCGTATACTCACGTCAAAGCATCTTGGTTGATGTGGACATTGTTGCTAGGTCTGAGCTCTATAGGTTAGCAAAACGATCCCAAGACAAAATCAAAAGACGTTCACGTCAACAAGAAGGATAGGGTTTTCAACTCATGATACCGAGTAGATTGAGGGGATGTTACTATACGTACATTTTCACGTTCTCCTCAGGGAGATGGCCTTGATGGCCATGGACGTCAGAGCCCTGACCTTGCATGGCTGTGGACATGCCAAACAAGACAAGGACGAAGGAAGATGGGAAGTACGTTCTTGATGAGGAACGCACTACCTGATGGTTTTTGATAGATGGTTTTTGATAGCAAAGCTGTCTGATAATGTGGAAGGGTCCTGGTGTTGAGCCAAAATGAAAAGGAAAGCAGGGTGCGAGAATAGGATAGAGGGGGAAGAGGGGAGCTGTAATAAGATGAGCTTTATAACTTTGCAGGAACTTACCTACTGCGTTTGACTTGGGTCGAGTTCAGATGGCTTTTTTTTCCTTTATTGGGTTCTTACCCTGCCAACTTCTACAGTAAGAGCTCTGTCGTTACATCGTGTGTGCTGGTTTGTAGCTAGTAGCAATTGGAACAACCTAGTCTCTAGGATGATTTATTGAGTATGACGGTATTTATATATAGAGAGACATGATCATGATGTTCTAGAAGGTTGTAAAGGTAATCAGGTTGGCATGACCTGAGCACGATGTCTCCATATACGACCGCATGTGCAAACAGACAACCACAGGCAGCTGGAGCTAGCAGGGAATATAATCACTGGAAAACCCAGGATATCAAGAAGACCTATATAGGCACACTGAGGTCTACTGTCAGACCATCGAGCAACTGATTACATCAATGATCTTGTTGAAGATACTCTCTAATCTACGGAAGCACTCATCTAGTAAGAATTAAATGTCACTTTACGATATCATTCCAAGCTTGGTTATTCCCGTTATGGTGTACATGATCAAGCCCCATTTCCCCGTAGATCAGATCCATAACGCCAGAGCAATGCAGTCTGAAAACAAGAATCGAAACGGACCCGAGAGATACACCAACCACACCAAGGACCCCAAAGAAAAATAGCAGTACATAAATCATGCATAAATGTAAAAAGCAAATCGTTTTACCTAGCGTAGCCGATTGAAGCTGGCTGTCTTGGGACGTATTTTCGAACAGCCCCCCGGCCAGGGTTGCAAGCTGCAGAGCCAATGTCAATCGTACTCAGCTCTAGACTGAGGGCATCCATGCGGTCGTTTCCGTTTGTATTGCCAGACATGACGGGATAGCTTGGAGCTCCTCCTGTGATTGGCACTTTGCTTGGAATTGGGGGACCTGGGCTGTAGTCATACAGTGGCTTACGAGACCCTGGGTTTGGAGAAACAGAGCCTCGAGAAGAGCGCGGCCGGCCAACCGAAGTGGTCGCGCTGTAGGCCCGACTTCGCGCGTAGCTGTCAGAGCGTTCACGCGCGTAGTCCGGCCGAGGTGGAGCTCGAACCATTGACCCTGGATTTGGGTGCACCTGGGGGGGTGTGAACTTGACTGGGCGATCTGGTGCATAGGTGTTGTTCTCAGTTTTGAATGCTACGCGTGGCTGGCCTGTGCTGCGTGGTGGGGGAGCGTCATTGCCTCTAGAAGTTGGCCGGGGCGAGTTTTTGAAGCGGATGATGACCTCAGGCTTGCGGTTCTTCCTTTCTGGTTCGGGTGCCCATGTATCAGTGGGAAGATGGTCGGATGGGTCAATCTCCCGACCATCATCTCCTATAATTGGGTGATCTCCGTCTCGACGGGGTTCAGTCTTTCCACGTATCACAGCATCTCTAGCCTGCATAGGTGTGTTGTACGCCGGGGAAGGATCTCGGTTGGGATTGTGAGAGGCATTCGGGTTTAGCGAGATGTAGGAGTCGGGAGAGAAAGGGACTGAAGAGCCACCACCGACGTCTGAAGTAGAGGGCCGCGGACTGACGGATTTCCGAGTCACAGCCCGCATATCAGAGCTGACAGATCCACCTCTGCTAGAAGTGGGCCTTTGCTCGATAGGGTTGGGGGATGTTCGCAGACTGTAGACAGGAGCATCGTAGTGAACGGGGACTGATACAGGAGCTAGTACAGGCGACTGGGAGATCATCATCTCATCGTCCCATTGGGTGCTGCGTCTGCGGACTGATCGCTCAAATGCTGCTTTCTCAGATGGGTCTTCCACTTCATGACCTGCAACGAGGCTTGCGGGCATCGCGGGAGAGTTCTCCATTAAAGAAGGCTCCTGATAGTGATCGCGGTGGGACGGGGTAGGCATGCTTGATGGTAGATGGGGAGCCGAGGATCGAGGTGTGGACTGGGGTGTGTAGGCTGCATACGAGTGGGGCGATGATTGCGGGGTGGGCAGTTGAGAGTGCCTCCGTGACCGATGTGCCGGTGGAGGAGGGGGCGGTCCGTTATCATCTTCATCCTCTACTCGTGGTTGCATTCCAGCATACTCTGGGTGCCAATCATGACCATGAGCCGTGATTTGTAGAGGGCGAGATCTTGGATGGTATCTCGGTTCATCCACAGACCCTAAAAAGGAAGACATGAACTCTGAACCTGACACATCGTGTGGATGGGTTGCGCCATATGACATAGGGTCCGGATTGTATCGCGGTTGCTCTATTTGAGAGTAGTCTTGAGAGGAGAGGTATGAAACTTCCTCATAGGGATCTGCCTCGTACTGGCTTTGCCTGGTGAGGCGATTGTCTCTCGAAGGTGGCCGATCATATTCGGAACGATTCCGTAGTTGCTGTTGCTGTTGTTGTTGTTGTTGTTGTTGTTGTTGCTGCTGCTGCTGCTGTTGCAGTTGTTGTTGATGCAGTTGTTGTTGTTGTTGTTGTTGATGCAGCTGTTGTTGATGCAGTTGAAATTGCTGCTGTTCCTGTTCCTGCTGCTGCTGCTGTAGCAAACGCGGATCATATGTATTTTCCATAACTTCATTTGAAGCGTAAGGCAGTTCATGGGTGATTTTTCGGCGGAGAGGAGCAACAGATGCAGTGTCCCATCCTTGAGTGTGGCTATCGCTCTCATACCCACCCCGGGAGGGAGGCGGCACAGGAGAAGGGGCGTGATATGTTGATGCATCGTAAGCAGGCTCTGAATATCTCGGGGCATATGTGCTTTCCGGAGCACTAGATGCAATGTTTGAATGCTCAGGGATGGCGGGTCTCGATGGGACCGGTTGTTGAAGTGGAAGTGGAGAGTGAGCTTGTTCCACAGGTTGTCTCGCCGAGGCCCCTGAAGGACCACTGGGCAAGGGTCGTCGTTTGACATCTTTCAATTGGCGGGGGCCAGACAAGCCCGTGCTGCCTGGAGTACTAGGGACCTTGCCTTGGACCCGGTCGGCGGCTTCTTGTCGGCGTCCAATGAGAACCTCATCTTGTTGTCTCGTGTCGTAGTAGGTCATTTCAATCCGGATATCCCCGGCATATTTCCCACGGTATTGAAGTGGGTGCCAGTGATCATTTTGGCTTCCACCCGGAATGATCAAGCTTTGTAAATCCACCCAGGTTTCACCGATCAGGTCGGTCTTCTTATCGTCATTGAACACGGAGACCTTCAATTTGAAGTAGTCGGGTGATTCGTGTACGGTAAATCGGAGTTCCGAGTCCCTAGGCAGGTAAGCTTATCTTCCATTTGTACATCTATCAGGCTCAATGCTTACCATCGAGGAGTTTGTCCACCTCGCAAGTCTGTTTGTGTCTTCTTTGCCTCCTTGCCTAGTCGTGCTGCAGCATAGGGATTCTGCTTGCCCATAGTCTTCCGGTTGGGTAGGTTCTTCGCTCGGTCAACGATAGCGACCAATGTGCCAATAATGGGGCCATCGACGGATATGTCGGCGAAGATGCCTGCTGCATGGTTGACCTTGGAGATCTTCGACATTTCGTGACCAGTTGCTAATCACTGGATGTATTGAATATGAGCAGAAAAGACCATAGAGTCAATGTCTACAGTGTGGAGAGGGGGAAGGAGGAAAGAGAAAACATACTCTTAGAATGTCCTATACGGGGATTGGAGGTGGCTGGGGGGGTTGTAACAGATCCTCAGATATGATTGGTCCCTACCCCTGGCGGTGTCTGGACGGGGCGATTCATCCATACCATGGATACACAAACCTTGCATGCGAGTAAACAATGGAACTGGGAAGCTACGACCACCGCTACCGAGTTAGGAAGCCACTGGGTTAGGTAAGTCGCTCTCTATTTGCACCTCGTGCCATTCTCAATCCTATCTTGTATATTAATCCTCGTGTATGCTGCGATATATCTCATGATGTCATTCAACTCATCTTCAGTTGGCCAACCCCGGTCAGGTATTCCCGCATGTAGTGGATCCCTCAGCGCGATCTGATCCCGCGGCCTCATCGGATTCCCAGCCACCGCGGGTTCAGAGATTTATATTGTATATCGCCGATCATTGGATGGCCCAGACACTATCGCTATTCATCTACAGTGCCTCGTACCGAGTATTCTCGGTCCTCTTGCCTGTGGAAAAAAAAAGTGCCGGTTCCAGCGGCATTTGGGCTTCAATAAGCTGTGAAGTGTCGCGGCTCCCCTCCCCACCTTTAGGGTTAGGCAGCTGCACCCCGATGGATCTCCGTTTCCCCCCCACTGGAGATTGACCTGACTAGTGGCCACTCACAGTCCTAGTGAGATTCGAGATGCCTTTCATACATTGGCAATATTGGTGAGACTGTCTTGCCTCGCTTGCTCATCCTCTACGGGTTCTAGACGCTTTATGATTAATGATGTTGCCTGTGCCGGTGCCTCAAGTGGGCTTGTTGGGCAATCAATACCCACCAAGGTTACTATTATTAACATTGCGGATGGTTAAATTGCGGAAGCCTATGCTGTACAATGTACTTTGTATGCATATGTATCCATCCACTAGTTTTTAGCTTATCTTTAGGTCAAGTGATGAAAAAAAGTTGGGCTTACTGAGGGGAATCTCTTTAGACTGATCAATCTGATGAATGTGATACATATGTAAAAGCATTAATACTTCGTACTCGGTACATGATGTATTACCCGAGAATGGAATATATTATGTAGCCTGGCAGGTCAGCCGAGGAATGGTGCTTGTAGCCAGCCTCATTGAAATCAGAGGCAGAGAACTTCCAATGGCTCGGGCGAAAAAGTATCAGCCGAGGTATTTTTTACATTTCATTTTTTATTTTCCCTCAGACTCATCTTACGAGGGGTCCAGTCTAGGCTCTGGCTGTGTCAGCCATTTCTTTGATTGATGTAAAGTCAAAGCCAATGCCAAGAATGCCAAGAGTTGATGTTCTGCCGTGTGGCCTCAGGCAAAAATTCAGAACATTATGCCTCAGGCAGAGAATGCTACCGCCACCATTCCCGATTGGGCGAGACGAACTTTTTTGATCGGCAGAAAAAAGATGGTCTTCATGAACTTCATGATAGCACTCTAGTCGGCTTAACATTATCGCCTGTTGCTTATTTCGGGTTGCCCACCTGATTAACACCCCCCAAATAACTACTGTCTATCCACCACTGCAACCATGGCGGCGCCCGTCCTGCCTCTGCAGCAGGTCAAGCTCGCCTCGTTACCCTCGACGCAGCTAACGCCCGAGCAACAATACTGGCGAACATTCAAAAACCCGCTCCTGATCCCGTCACCGGCCAATGGACCGGTCAATCTCATCACTCAGCCCTCCGTTCCTTCCTCTGCTGCGGCATTCCCCTCTCTCACACAACCGCCCGATGTCTTTACTGTGACAACAGGCGCACGAGTCCAGATCTATTCAATTCGCACACGGAAACTCCTGCGGACACTTACACGGTTTGACGACACCGTGCGCGGTACTGACGTTCGTCCCGATGGACGTGTCTTGGTTGCAGGTGACGACACCGGTTCCGTGCAAGTTTTCGATGTCAAATCGCGCGCCATCCTCAAGACGTGGAAGGATCACAAGCTGCCTGTGTGGGTGACCAAGTTCTCTCCTAGCGACCCTACAGCGGTCCTCACAGCCAGTGATGACCGTACAGTGCGGTTGTGGGACTTGCCGTCGCAAACCAGTGCGCGCACCTTTGTCGGCCACACCGATTACGTGCGCAGCGGTGCATTCATGCCTGGCTCTATGGCTTCTTCTGGTCTGGTGGTTTCAGGTTCTTACGATCGGACTGTTCGACTGTGGGATCCTCGAGTTGGAAACCGTGCCGCTATGACGTTCAAGATGGGTGCGCCGATTGAGACTATTCTGCCTATGCCCGCCGGAACTACAGTTTTGGCTGCGGCCGATAACAAGATTGCGGTGCTGGATATTGTGGCTGGTAAGCCGCTGCACATGATCCAGAGCCATCAAAAGACTGTCACTGCCCTTGCGCTGGCCTCTAATGGTGAGCGATTGCTCAGTGGTGCCCTCGATGGACACATGAAGGTCTTTGAGACCACTGGGTGGAACCCCGTCTCCGGATCCAAATACCCATCACCCATTCTCTCTCTCCGCGCGATCACTTCCGGAACAGAATACGAGGATAAGCACATTGCTGTTGGTATGCAGTCAGGTCTTCTGTCTATCAAGACCCGACTATCTGGCCAACAGAAGATCAAGGAGCGAGAACGCCGGAAGGAAATGGCAGCTCTGCTGGAGGGCAAATTGGAGGAGCACGACCGGGAAGTCGCTAAGAAGAAGAAGACCCGTGGCTCTGGATGGGAAAAGCGTCTACGTGGACGCGATTTCATCGGAGAAGGTGTGGAGATTGTCATTGAGGGCCAGGACCGCAAGAAGCGTAAGAGAGAACAGCCTTGGGAGAACGATCTCCGTAAGGCACGCTACTCTGTTGCGTTGGACCAGGTCCTCAGCTCGGCTGACAAGACTTCGCAACTCACACTGCTTACGGCCCTGCGCCACCGCTCCGCCCTCCGTGCCTCGCTGAAGGACCGCGATGAAGTCACCCTCCAGCCTGTGCTGCAGTGGGTTTACAAGAACATCCGTGAACCCCGCCTGGTCGATCTTAGCGTCGAGGTCGCCATGAACCTTCTCGATATCTACTCCGGAAACCTGGGCCAGTCGGTACAGGTCGACAAGATGGTGGAGCGTCTGCACCGCCGGGTGCGTGACGAAGTGGAGATGGCCCAACAAGCGTGGCAAACAAAGGGAATGCTTGACATGTTGAAGGCGACCTGATCTGACAGCCTTGAATCGCAACTTGGAGTTCGGGGTGTCTGGGATTCGCACACTGGTGTATATGGCGGGCCATCTTTTGTACAGGATTTGCATAAAGAATAAAAGTCGAACTATTTACCATTATTGACCGTAACATCATTCATTCGTATTCTAACTGTGTATCAAGCATTCAACTTTGAGAACCCACCAGCAGGCGGCTGCAACCAATTTCGCACATCATACTCCCACCCATCGGCACCCTCAATAACATGGAAGGTATAAGCATACCGACTATTGAGGCTGGTATTCTTCTCACTCTTATGCAAAACATTCCCATGAATGAGCACAAGCGATCCAGCCTTGATATCAAGAATCTCCAAATCCTCATCTGTAGCCTCCTCACTCTTCTCCTCCTCCATGCCTTTGGGGAGCGCAGGCCCCCGATTCTCAATAAACTCCGTCCCCGCCCCATTCTCCCTCCTCACAAACCTCCTAGCAATATGACCACCCTTCCTTCCCGTATGCGACCCCTTGTACATACCCAACGTCCCATTCGCCGGTCCCGCATCCTGCAGCGCATACCACCAACCCACAGCAGAGGGTGGATCCGTATACAAAAACTCCGAATCGCGATGGGATGGCACGGCCCCACCAATCGAGGGCTGCTTGCAGATAACCATACTCTGCAGCACGCGTGGATCGACGAATCCCAGGGACCGCGCGACAGCAGCGTTCCGCTCGTTGAGCGAGATGGCCTTGAAAGGAGGCGATAGGGTATGCAGCGAGTGACCGATCTTGTTGACGGCGCGGTTTTTGGGCTTCAGGAGCGCGGCGCGACCGGTCACTGGATCCGGCTCGGTGCTGAACGCGTCGGGCTCGAAAAAGAAGCGGATTTTGTCGCCCGAGTTTAGGAAGTAGTCGTCGCCGACATGGTCGGCGGTTTCGTCGCCCGTTGTGAACTGGGTGAGGGGGTGGGATTCTAGTGGGAATTCCTCAAGGAGTTTGTTTGTCTCGGCGAGGAGAGCGGTGACTTCGGTTGGGGCGAGGTAGTTGGGGAGGACGAGGTACCCGTTCTCCTTGAAGGAGGCGACCTGAGTTTCGGTAAGTCCAGCCATGAAGTGCTTTTTGTTCCAGAGTTGGAGATGAGTTGGTTTCGATGTTGAAAAGCGGGGGAGATGATAAGCCGTTTTGATACGCCCAGTACCTTATCTGGGACCTCATCCATGCACGCGCATCTATGGACAACGCCTAGACGTTCAATATATGCTTTGTTTCCCCGGCTCTATTCTCGTGGGGTACCTCCAGACCCCTCGGCGACGCGGATGGGTCTTTGCCTCTTCCATAGAGGTTGGTTGCCGCACGAGGCAATGATGCAAGCGGCAAGTAAAGCTTGCCACAGGACAGGGGAAGATGAAATATATAAACGCATCGATATTCAACATTTTGAACTTCGAAAGCAACCAGTACAACTTGTACATTGCATATATCGACATCTTACGGAGACGCTTCTACAAGCAAAGAAATAAAACAACCTCCCCAAAGGTTTAGTATTCTATATTCTCCATTTACCCAACTAAACAAAACTCAAAAACCGCAAATCATCCCAAGTGGACCAGATCAATCTTTTACTTTTCCACATATCACCGCTACGATGTCCGACTCCTTCATAAGCTCCACGTACTACTACAGTTCCACAACCAACGGCACCGACGGCAGGACTACAACCGGACACAGGTATTCGACAACTTCATACACCGAACCCGACGGCTCAACAGTCGTGCGTACAGCCCAGCAAGATCTAGGCCAACCGGCCGTCGTCGAAGAACGACGATACGACAATACAGGCCAGGAACAGCTAGCTTTACCCGAGCCTGGCGGTAGCTCTGCAGGAGGAATACGGCGCATCACGGAACTAGAGGATGACGTTTCAGATTCCAAAGATACCCCGACCCCAGATTCCGCGCCCAATGTCATGGCTGATATTAGGGGTGCGGCGGCTCAGCTCTTGGATGGGGACGGCGAGGACGATTCGTTTAGTTTGGTTTCTTCGCCATTGGGGTCTAGGGTTTATGACCCCGTGACGGGCAATTATAATGACTCCGAGTATGATATAGGGGGCGTTACTCGGCGCCATAGGGAGGGTCGCCGGTTTGGACGGGATGTGAATTTTGCTTCGGATGGCTTTTCGTCTGCGGCGAGGGAGGACCGCCCTTATGAGAATCCTAGTACAGGTACCAGGCTACAGAGAGGAAGTGATGTGGATGTTAGGGATGTACTATAGGTGAGTGTATTGGTGAGTGTATTGGTGAGTGTGTTGGTGAGTGTGTTGGTGAAGACCTGCATTTGCTTATGGTGAGTAATTGCGCTTGTTTTTGCTATATATAAAAAAGATCAAAATGCATATCTGTGAATTCTTTACGTATATATTGTGAAGAATATCATGAGATTTCAAACCCCGAAATTCCACACCTATTTCTAGTCACGTAGACGTAGACGTCCCTCCGACCAGCGGCTACGCGCCTGCTCCCACCATTTCGGGATGTCGTAGGACCAGTGGCAAAGCATACCAGCAATGAAGCCAATCGCATCATTTTTGAATCCTACCAGTAATCCCACAGTGACCATCATGACAGTCCAGCGACGACTGCGTTCTTCATCTGTAAGCATGGGACCAATATGCTGTTCAATGTTCGACACAAGGCCACCACCGGTCTGGTTGAGGTCCCGAGCACCCGTGGTGTTGAGGCTCTCGCCGACGCCAAGCAGCTCTGTACCGGCTGCAATGACCATTACACCAAGGAAGGCAGCGGGAAATCGCTTCAGGAGGTCAACCAAGGTCTCTCCGAAAAGAAGGCCAATCATAAGTTTCAACAGGCCGAGGAAAATCACACTTGCTCCCGAGCGAGCTCCGAACCGATACTGCGCGGCAAGACCACCGGAACCATGACAGACGGGCATAGCACCGAACCAGCAGCCAATCAAGTTCATGCCGGCTACGCTCAACCCGACGTTGGTGATGGACGGAGTGCGGACATCCGGCAGTAGATCACTCGCCAAGTGAACAACCGCCACAATAGAATTCAGGGTGGTAAGAGGAATTTGACCAATACCAGCGTCCACAGCACCGACGCGCCATTGATGTGGGGTCGGAACCAGAGCGAAAGGATGCCACACTTCGAAAGCGGGCATATGTCCAGCGACTGTAGTCCGAATAATGGCAAACACCAGACCTAGCACCAACACGGCAATTGCATAGGGTACTCGGCGATAAACATTGGTGAGCAGAAGCGCAACAAATGCAGCGATTGCCCAGATACGGTTATCGGCCCAGGAGGGGCTGGTCCAGCCCAATGGGTGCAGCATGCTGCTGCAGGCTGCGATGATCAAGGATAATCCCGCCCCGACTTGGATACCTTTGATAACCGGAATAGGAATCACACTGGCGAACCAGTGCAAGATACCCGTCAAGCTGAAGACAAGGATACAGCCGCCGACGAAGATCCCCGCTGCAGCGATCGTGCCATTTGAGAAACTGCGCGCGATAGCCACTGCGGCGATTGCCTTCATCGGCTGGACTGGCAGTGGAATACCAAAGAACAGACCAGTTAGAATATTGAAAATTCCGGAGAAGATCAATGTACTGGCGAGGGAGACAGTGCCGTTGACAGCTAGCGCAAGCGCGATAGGCAGGAATGTGCCTAGATCGCCGAGCGAGCCTGAGATCTCGGAGACATAGTGGTGCTTGAAGGTGCGCAGATTGTAAGCGTTGATTTCACGTAGTGATTGGATTGCCATGGTGAGATGATATTTCTGGGCTCATGAAGAGAAAAAGAGGGGAGGAGGGCTTCCAAGTTTGTTTTATTCCCATCGGAGCCCGCCGATCTGCCCCGCTGACATCGGTCTCGATTAGAATCCTGTTTCCATTTGGCCTGTCACTTGATTTAGGTACCGATCTAGGTTCCATGGATGGATATATGATTGCTTAGCTAAGATTCTGCATTATTTACACTCAGCATCCCCAGGTGTCCGAAATCATCCCAAAACAATTATACGCGCTTTTTATGAATATAGCAACGGCTTAGAGTGCTGAATCTGTCTGTATTCTCTACATATATCTCTTGATAGTACATATTAGGTACTGCAGACAAACAAATTACAATAATGTATACTATGTGGCAATAGAAGCACTGTCCGAGTAGCCTTCGAAGCCTCGACTATATATGTAACTTGCGAATTGAAAAAGAAATTGCTCATGAAACATATGGCGAAGAGTACATAATATACTGTCTCCATTGATTTACTGCCTCATGGCAAGGTCTAAAATATCAAAGCCTCAATAACTCACTCCATAACAGTCACGCCGGTCTTGGAGTGTATATAGATAGGCAAAGTTGATACCTCTGATGTATAGACTAGTAGTTTTTGCTAATTGGCCTAGGATTTGTAGATTCGTCCACTGATAGACAGCGCGAGTGCAGCTTCGACTGTCACATGTCGGATAAATATTGGAAGGTGCGACCAGATGGTTTGCAGGTTTGCCCTAGTTCCTTCCCTTCTGGTCAAAAATCGTCACCCACCCCAGTTTCTCATGACCTTAAGCCACTGGAAGGGTATAAATACCCCCTCTTCCCCCCAATTTCTCTTTCTCTTTCTTTCCTCCTTCGCATCTCTCGGGTTTGGCACCTCCACTTTCAATGGCCTTCATATACCATCCACTATAACCATGTCAACCTCAGGCCATACCACCTTCAACCATGTCAACCATATGTTATGGCCTTGACAACCCTGTATGGTGACAATCTTCCACTACGGCCTTGTCAACCATCCACCATGTCAACTCATTATGACCTTGACTACCATCTAACATGTCAACCTTGGACACTTCCATTATGACAACTTTCCATCATGACAACATCCTTCTTCGAAGACAACAACCTTCATCAAGACAATGACCTTTCATCCTAAGAACCTTCCATCGTGATCTTCCCTCTTGGCCCCAGCAACCTTCTACTACAACTGTTCATGGTAATATGCATTCATTCTTTGGTCTTATATGTTTGAACTCGCTAACTCGTTTCTAGCAAATCTCCTCCCTCTCCCCCAAACCCCACTCCATATGCCCCACCCCACCTCATCCCTACCCCCCTCCCCTCGTCGCCTCACAACAACCCAGCAGCCAGGAACCGTTCTGGTCGACAGACTTGCAGTGGAAGCACTCCGGCCGGTAGTTTAAATGCTACCCACTGCAAGTCTCCAGCAACTGGGCGTGGCCTCGCAAAGCGACTCAGTCGACAAGCTTATGGTGAAAGCACTCCGGCCGGTAGTTTAAATGCTACTCACCGTAAGTTGCCTCGGGGCAAACCAACAACCGGGCGTGGCTTCGCAAAGCGACTCGGACGACAACGGCTTTCTTCAGCTGTCACGGACAAATTCATTATATTCCCACCTCCACCTCCATCCCCATCCCCATCCTTTATCCCCATCCCCATCCTCATATTGTCTTCTTTCAGTCGCTCTACTGGAGCCAAGCCTTTTTGCAGAACCATCACTGGCACATGCCTTGCCACCATGGTCGACCTCAATGGCATCAAGCGACCAATAGAGTCACACCAAGCAGTTTAGACTCCAGGTCAGACATTTACTCCCCGATACACAGCCTCTCGAATCACGATATCGACGCTTGCTTCGGATATTGTTAAGACGTCTTGGCTTGCAACTCCAACTATCTCCACGCCTACAAGCCATCTGTCAACTCCATCTTTTCTGGAGACATCGATCCCGAATCCCAACAAGATCTTCGGTAATTGGTTTCTCACTGGCTGTGGTCTGCTTTCAGCTTGCGTTCTCACTCGAGTTCAATACCCGCGGAGGCGACGGGGAAGTAATGATTTTGCATGAACAATGAACACTATTTTAAATCCATTATTTGCTCCTTTTGGTTTACCAACCATGTAGATGTAAATAACCCCTTTATCCACGACTTTCCAGCCGTGTTGTTGATTCCGGCGAGGTAAGCCTTGCAATTAGATCCTGCACTTAGCTCTTGCTATGGAGCTGGCTTTTCGAATTGATCGCTTGACTTTTATATTAATTGTTATAAGCCAGTTCTTTGAATACTGAAGAGTGCGGTCAATTCAAAATAGTATGGGGAGATAACGGAGATAACGGTAACCCTGGAACCTCCGGGAGGCACGAGCAAGCCCAGCCCCACTTTGTCAAACCGCGCAAACAGCAAAAGACAACCTGTAGCATGTGATAGCATGTGATCGTACGTTGTATGCATAATCGCATCATGATTCCGCGAGACATGGTTAGTCCACGGGTCCCCCGAGTGCCATTCTTCATTAATTCGGTACTATTCACTACAACATATAGATAGTGTCACGGCGAGATCAATATAGTCTATCGAAAACAGTACATTGTTTACTCCGTAGAGGAGCCTTACATATATGCATACTGGGGTAATCTGCGCTCCACCAGGTACGGATCAAAAAGTGGCGACAAGCAATCTTGCAAGCCAACAATGAAGCCACCAAACGCACAAGAGTCGCCACATCCAGGTGCTTTGTACAGTACCACATCCGTGCTCGTATACGTAGTGTATATGTTGTAAGGTGCCTAGTCCCGGCTTAACGGGTCTCAGGGTTCAAAGATCAATGGGTGCCGATGTGTTCCCGAGCCGATGCAGGCCCAATTTGACCGAATTTTCCTCCGAGTCTTAGATAGGTATGGTCTGTAATAATAATCAATAAAGGGATACTGGAAAAAAATGTGGGGCGCAAAGATTTTAGATATGCACTCGCAAGCTCTACTGCGTCTGGCAAATCATAATTGGATTTATGTACAGCGCGTACCGTCCACGGCTTCGCATAAGCTCGGGAGCCGAGGCTCGGGATCGCCTATCTCCGTGTTCCGGGTCCCGGGGTCGAAAAAAGTGCCGCTGACTCAGCAGAATGCTTAGAAAACCTTTAGGTTCTAGCGGGCAGTTAAGGATGCAGTTATCGCGACTAGGTCCCTTACGGCAAACTTGGCGCAACTTGGCGAGCCCGATTCGATGTCGATCTGTTCGTATCCCGTGCCGAATCATTGTCCTGGGATCGTAATATCGTAACAGGGCACAACTCCACTTATATCTCTTCCATTGTCTTCAATTGCTCCGACCTCCGACTCCGACCCACAGTTCTCATTACAATGGAAGATGTCATCCAAAAACGGAAACGTAGTGCCTAGGCTTTAAATATCTGATCGCGCCCGCATTTGTGTGATTTCTCATTATAATTAATTTCTCTTTAAGCCTCCCTGTGCTCGTTCCTTATTCTATCTCGGCACGATGACGTCCGAGAAAGACTCCTTCGAGCTGAGGGAAAAGGATGAACAACCACCCCATACCGGATCGACTCTCGGGAGAGTCCAGTCCATGACATACATCAACCAAAACGATGTTGACACCCTCACGAGAATAGCCACTGAACATTCACACCGGCAACCGGCCCCTGGAACCTCGGATAACCTAGAAGCCCTCGCCGAACAAGATCCAGCTCTCGACCCCCAATCTGGAAAGTTCGACTTGCAAAAATGGCTAAAAGCGGCTTTCAAAGACCTCAACCGGGATGGCCCAGCGGGACACACATCAGACGTCGTTTTCAAAAACCTCAACATATACGGATCGGGCGCTGCGCTGCAGTTCCAAGATACAGTTACATCGACCCTGACCGCCCCCTTTCGGTTGCCCCAAATCATTCGTGAATCACACTCTCCTCAAAGGCGAATCCTCAAGGACTTCAATGGCATTTTAAAAAGTGGCGAGATGCTGCTTGTGCTTGGTCGGCCAGGTGCCGGCTGTAGTACGCTACTGAAGTCCATGACTGGAGAGCTGCATGGTTTGAAGATGGACAAGGAGAGTGTCATTCATTACAATGGTAAGAATTGAGGTCCCGCATCCTTTAGTTAAAGCTAACAGTCATTAGGAATTCCTCAAACTCGCATGATGAAAGAGTTCAAGGGCGAACTAGTATACAACCAAGAGGTACAGTCGCAACATACCACGCCAATGAGAATATCGCTAATCTTGAATTCTATAGGTTGACAGACACTTCCCTCACTTGACCGTCGGTCAGACTTTGGAGTTTGCAGCTGCAACACGAACTCCCGCCCATCGGTTCCAAGGCATGTCGCGCGCAGAATTTGCCAAATATATGGCCCAGATCATCATGGCTGTCTTTGGATTGAGTCACACATACAACACGCGCGTCGGAGACGATTTCATCCGTGGTGTTTCCGGTGGTGAGCGAAAGCGTGTCAGTATTGCAGAGATGGCCCTAGCCCATGCTCCAATCGCTGCCTGGGACAACTCCACTCGAGGATTGGATTCCGCCACCGCGTTGAAGTTTGTCGAGGCTTTGCGACTATCCTCTGATATCACTGGCGCGTGTCAAGCAGTCGCTGCTTACCAAGCCAGTCAAAGCATCTACGATGTATTTGACAAGGTGATTGTACTTTACGAAGGCCACCAAGTATTCTTCGGAGCTGCGTCCGCAGCCAAGTCTTACTTTGAGAACCAGGGCTGGGATTGCCCGACGCGGCAGACCACTGGAGATTTCCTCACTTCGATCTCGAATCCCCAGGAGCGGAGAGCCAAGCCTGGCATGGAAAATCGTGTTCCCCGTACTCCTGCGGACTTTGAGGCTGCATGGCTGAAGTCACCTGAATACAAGCAATTGCTAAATGAAATTGCTGAATATGAAGGACAAAATCCTGTTGGAGATGATGTGCAAGCCCTAGCTGATTTACAGAATTGGAAGCGTGGCGTCCAGGCCAAACATACTCGACCCAAGTCTCCATACATCATCAGCGTTTATATGCAAATCAGACTCAACACCGTTCGCGCCTACCAACGACTCTGGAACGATGCTGCCTCCACCATATCTGTGGTGGTCACTAATATTATCATGGCTTTGATCATTGGATCTGTCTTCTACGATACCCCGAATGCAACTGTGGGCTTTACGTCGAAATGTGCAACTCTATTCTTCGCCGTCCTGCTCAATGCCCTCACCGCAATGTCCGAAATCAACAATCTTTATTCACAACGCCCAATCGTCGAAAAACATGCCTCCTTTGCCTTTTATCATCCCTTCACAGAAGCTATTGCTGGTGTGATTAGTGATATCCCAGTCAAGTTTGTCTTATCTGTCGTGTTCAACATCATCCTATACTTTCTAGCTGGTCTGCAACGAGAACCTTCCAACTTCTTCCTCTATTTCCTCATCACTTTCATCATCACGTTCGTCATGAGTGCAATCTTCCGCACACTGGCCGCTGTCACCAAGACTATTTCACAGGCAATGGGTCTTGCAGGTGTCATGATTTTGATTCTCGTGGTTTACACCGGTTTTGTCCTCCCTATTCCGTCTATGCATCCATGGTTCAATTGGATTCATTATCTCAATCCGATCTTCTACGCCTTCGAGATTCTGGTTGCCAACGAGTTCCATGCTCGCGAGTTCCCTTGCTCAAGCTTCGTTCCCTCCTATGCCGACCTATCAGGAGAAGCATTCAGTTGCACTGCACCTGGTTCGCTGGCAGGCGCCACAACAGTCAACGGTGACCGGTTCATGGCACTGAACTACAACTACAGCTACGCCCACGTCTGGCGAAACTTTGGTATCCTGATAGGCTTCCTGATCGCTTTCATGGCCATCTACTTTATCGCGACCGAGCTGAACTCTGCTACTACAAGTGCCGCCGAAGCTCTCGTCTTCCGTCGCGGTCACGAGCCTGCCAGTTTACGCCAGGACCATAAGTCTGGATCTGATGTTGAAAGCACCGAGACAACTAAAGACCACGCTGCTGCGGGTACTGGGGAAAAAGGAATGGGTGCTATCCAGGCTCAGACAGATACCTTCACTTGGCGCAATGTGTGCTATGATATCGAGATTAAGGGCGAGCCGCGTCGTCTTTTAGACAATGTTTCTGGATGGGTTAAACCTGGAACCCTGACAGCACTTATGGGTGTCAGTGGCGCTGGTAAGACGACTTTGCTTGATGTATTGGCACACCGTACATCGATGGGTGTTATTACTGGTGATATGTTTGTCAATGGTCGTCCACTGGATCAGAGTTTCCAGCGAAAGACAGGTTATGTCCAACAGCAGGATCTTCACCTCGATACTGCTACTGTGCGTGAGTCTCTGCGATTCAGTGCAATGTTACGTCAGCCAGCCTCCGTTTCGGTTAAAGAGAAGTATGCCTATGTCGAAGATGTGATCAGCATGTTGAAGATGGAGGAGTTTGCTGAAGCCATTGTCGGTGTTCCTGGTGAGGGTCTAAACGTCGAGCAGCGCAAGCTGTTGACTATCGGTGTTGAATTGGCCGCCAAACCCAAGCTACTACTCTTTTTGGATGAGCCTACTAGGCAAGTACCCTATACAACAAATTCATTCCTTACCGATGCTAACTATTGCTCAGTGGTCTCGACTCTCAGAGTTCTTGGGCTATTTGTTCATTCCTTCGTGACCTTGCTTCGCACGGCCAAGCAGTTCTTTGCACAATCCATCAACCCAGCGCCATGCTCTTCCAACAATTCGATCAGCTACTGTTCCTCGCCCGAGGCGGTAAGACCGTGTACTTCGGTCCGGTTGGAGATAACTCTAGCACAATGCTCGAGTACTTCGAATCCAACGGTGCGCGGAAGTGTGCGGATAACGAGAACCCAGCTGAATATATGCTGGGCATTGTCAACGCTGGTCAGAATGACAAGGGCATGGACTGGTTCGACGTGTGGAAGCAGAGCAACGAAAGCACGGAGGTCCAGAATGAGATCAATCGAATTCACAAAGAAAAGGAAAATGAACCCCCCGCCACTGATGATTCAGCACAAAATCACTCTGAATTCGCCATGCCGTTCTGGTTCCAGATTAACGAAGTCACATACCGCGTGTTCCAACAATACTGGCGCATGCCAGCCTACATTCTGGCGAAATGGGGGCTTGGAATTGTCTCTGGTCTATTCATTGGTTTCTCTTTCTATGGTGCCAAAACATCGCTGCAAGGCATGCAGACTGTCGTCTACTCCCTGTTCATGATTTGTACAATCTTCTCGTCATTGGCGCAACAGGTAAGCCAAATCTAGAATCAAGCGAGTGAACATGCACTAATCTCACCAGATCATGCCCGTCTTCGTCAGCCAGCGATCGCTCTACGAGGGACGTGAACGTCCCAGCAAATCCTACTCCTGGAAAGCTTTCCTCATTGCCAACATGGTTGTGGAGCTGCCCTACATGGTCATCATGGGTATATTGACCTATGGCTCCTACTTCTATGCCGTCGTTGGAATCCCCGATTCGCTGACCCAGGGAACCGTCCTCCTGTTCTGCATTATTTTCTTCATCTACGCCAGCACCTTCACCCACATGGTCATTGCTGGTCTCCCAGATGAAACCACCGCCAGTGCAGTAGTCGTTCTTCTCTTCGCGATGTCTCTCACCTTCTGTGGTGTGATGCAGCCCCCCGATGCTCTTCCCGGGTTCTGGATCTTCATGTACCGTGTCTCGCCATTCACATATTGGATCGGCGGCATGGCAAGCACACAGCTTCACAATCGTCAGGTGGTGTGCTCGACCGCCGAACTAGCCATCTTCAATCCTCCCTCTGGCTATACTTGCGGGCAGTACCTCATGAAGTATGCCGCCGCCGCTGGTGGACAGATAACTAATCCCGACGCCACGAGTGAGTGCGGCTACTGCTCTCTCAAAGTTGCGGATCAGTTCATGGAAACGGCCGGTATCTACTACGGTGATCGGTGGCGCAACTTCGGTATTATGTGGGCTTTCATTCTTTTCAACACCTTCGTGGCTACCCTCATGTACTATCTTGTCCGCGTGAAGCGGTGGAACAGTGCGGATCTGAAGGCCTCGATGATGAAATTCATTCCTGGGAAGAAATCGAAGAGTGCCAAGTAATTGTGTCACTGCCTCCATGCTAATATTTCCCATTTTTCGGTGTTTTTGTCTTTCCTTCTAATGTTTTTTTTTTTGGGCCAGCTACTGATGTTGCTGTATATCTATGTTACATTTGGTTATATCGAGTCTTTTACACTGCGTTGCATAGAGACATTGTCCTAATACACTACATATATATGTCTTGGCATATATATCACTTCATGATACCCGTTCGTGTCAAATTAATTCTACTCAAGTACCAATTGCAACCGTAAAATTAAGCTTCTTCATACTGCAAAGTACCATAAGCCATTCTCAGGAGCCATGCTCACATCTCCACAGTAGGCCGACCTCCCAATCTGTCAAGTGGATAATGAGCTTCTCATTAGCATTGGTTCTTCATCGCGGACTATATGGTGCAACTGGATATATCTCTGAGAGAATTAAAGACGAAAGCTCACACAGGACGTGCTAATAGATACTACACATCTTACTGGTTACTTGGGTGACTCCCGTAGCGTATAATTCCTAGATATGAATAGCGTGACATGTGCAATCTACCACAGACCGTGCCTTGATATTCGATGTCTCCTACGACGAGCCACTTATTAAAACCAAAGAGTGCAGTCATTTCAATCAAAAAATTAAGTACAAGAGAGCAAAAAGAAATATGGACGAGGATCTGTGCGTATAGGGTGTAGGGTGTAGGGTGAAGGGCTTTACGGTGTGCCTCCCTGCAAATCATGCAAACTCTTGATCAACTCGCTTAGCTCTTCGGCAGAAAGGGAAGGAACGACCCAGCAGGAAGGATGGGCCCTTCAGATCGGGACATCCTCAAGGTCTATAGACTGTAGCTAAGACAATACATTGACTATCTCGTGAATATCTAGAGTCCCGGGCAAGCAAGTAGGACATATAAAAACCATGATATCCATTGTTCTTGAATAGGATTGAGGTAACAATGACAGGGTATTGACATGCACCTGCCTATTTCACGTGCCAGTAGGTCTTTACGTGCCTTCCCATTTCAGAGGTTGTGCTGTTTCCCACAAGCTATAAATACCCCCTACCCCCCAATTTCCTTCTTCTCTCTTTCTTTCTCTTCCACTTCACCTTTCTTTGCTTGCGACACCGCACACCGCCACACCACGACACTTCGACACCAGGTAGGACACTTGACACTTGGCACTTGACTTTGATACTGACACTTCCATATTAGGACTTCCATACTAACACCCTACTAACACTTCCTCCCTTACCCTCCTACACTTACCCGTCTACACTAACCCTTCCACACTAACACTTGACAATGACAATGGTACTTCACACTAACAACACTAACACTAGGACACTAACACTTCAACACCAGACTCACCTGGAACGATGGGGACACGACGGGGACGACAGTGGGGGACGACGGTGGAGGACAACTGGCGGGGGCATTCGACAGCAGACTCACCTGTGACGAGCGGCACTGAAGGGGGATGGGCAGCGGGCTGCCACGGTTCAAGATGCCAGTGAGGACACATAAAGAGGAGGATGGGCTGCTGGTGAGAGAACGGTGGGGTTTGGCAGGGACTGCCACGGTTCAAGATGCCAGTGAGGACACATAAAGAGGAGGATGAGCTGCTGGTGAGAGATAGGGGGACGCTGCACGGGCGACCGTTTGAGCGCGTCAGAGATATGAAGCACACCAGGACTCGTTTCTCGGACACAGTGGGGCGTTCGTCTTCTCAAGCCTCGGCGTTCGCCTAAGCAACGGACATAGGAGATCTGCTCTTCTGGTGCTGTGGACTCTGGTGGAAGTGGGTTCGGGGGAGAAGGAGGGTGGTGGGCACTTTGCTCTGTGATGAATCGGTCTTGATGATGCACATCCATCGGACGTGGCGACACCCTCTGTGACGGCCGGGCAAGCTTGATCGGAGGCTCGCAATTGACCTACTGAGAGCAAATTCTGCACTTGATGCTTATCTTGTGCAGTATCCTTGTGAGCTTGTGGGTGTGGGCTGTGGGTTATTTATTGGCTGTTGGCTGTTGTCTGTTGTCTGTTGTCTGTTGGCTGTTGGCCGTTGTCTGTTGGCTGTTGGCTGTTGGCCGCTGGCCGCTGGCTGCTAATTGCTGGTTGCTGGTTGCTGGTTGCTGGCTGTTGGTTGTTATATATTGTCCGTTGTCCGTTGTCCGTTGACTGTTGGCTGTTGGCTGTGGGTTGTGGGTTGTTGGCAATTGACTGGTCAATTCGTCGATTCGTTCAGACGTGATTGAAGCCTCCACGGTGTGAAACCCTAACAGGCGAACCAGTCTAATATCTTATCATTTTACTCAGTCTCTTCAATACTATATCAATCTACTGTGGTTAAAATAAAGCATTCCAACCGTTGGATCCATTTTATAGATCCAAGGATCGTCACTAGAAACCTTATCCGTCTTATCAGTAACGCACAGACCAACGGTCCACGTCTGCATCAACGTCAAGGCCGCAGTAACACCGCGCAACAAACCAACCAATCGTTACACACCCTTCGAGGTCCCAAAACACCAACATGGATCCAGATCCCGGAATCCCCATCGAACCCGCCCCCTCTGTCTTCAACTACGTGCTCTCCTTCCTCCTCGTCGGCGTCGCATGGGGCTTCACAACCCCCTTTATCCGGCGCGCAGCAGCAGACTTCAACGCCCGGCAAGCGAAGCAAGCAAATGACCCAAACACCTCAGCGCGCAGAAGAAGACGCTCACAAGACTCGGCACGAGCCGGGTTCACAGACGCGGGCGAGGCACAGGAATTGCTCTCTCGGGAAGAAGAAGACAGCGACTCCGGTGCCGATGTGCCAAGACGGAGTACGAGCAGTGACGTGAACCGGAAACCGAAGACCGCGGGTCAGGATACTGGACTTGCTGAACAGAGCGGGAGCCGTGATAGGGAAGACAGGGAAGGCGGCGCAGACGAGGACGAGGACGATGTGCCCATGCCGGCGTGGAGACATGGAGGTCCGGTGAAGCAGTCGTGGCTGCGGGCGAAGATTGTTTCTGTTTTCTGGACGGTTGTTAATCTGCTCCGTACACCTGCATATGCGATTCCCTTGGTTATCAACCTCACGGGCAGTATTTGGTTTTTTTTGCTTGTTGGGAAACATGGTGAGTGCTATTGGCTTTCTTTGCTCTCAGGTTCTAGTGTTGCCGTTTGGGGTGCGGAATTGCTAATGTATTGCTGTGTAGAACTTTCTTTGACTGTGCCGCTGGCAAACTCGAGTGCGTTCTTGTTTACGGTTCTTGGGGAGTGGTATGTTGACCGCAAGGTGATTGCGAAGGAGACTTGGTTGGGGATGGGGCTGGTACTTGGAGGGATTGCATTATGTGTGCATTCTAAGAATCAGGCTTCTTGAAGTCATGTTCGATTCGGGTTACGGAGTTGGTGCTAATTTACTTGGTGCACTAGACACTTGTTGGACGATGCTTTTTTAGTACCTCATAGTGAAGTTCATAGTTAATGGAAGGATATCACTATATTCAATAATTGAAACCTCGCAAAACTAAACCCTGACTTTTATTGCGTAGTTCATGTGATGCTTCGGGTTGACCTACAAAAATACAGTTTCTTTGCAATGAACACAGAATTGGCGGAAATAATATTCTCCTCCATATCGACAGATAGAGTACACAAATTCCACTCCATAAAATAAAAGCAAAAGCATGAGCCCAAGGATACATATGCAAGGGCAAGCACATGCAAAAGATGCACCAAGTCGAGATGTAAAGAAAAAACCAAACCAGCCATTCCGCGTGTCACAAAGGACGAAAAACACATCGCTGGGAAGTCATCAAACATATTAGATTTCCATTTCCATTTTCATTTGCGTACCAGACCGGGCCCGCCGTGGTATTGTAACCAAGACCAAATCCGGATAAAATCAGGGGATATATGAAAACATAGCATTGGCGCAAAGGAACACAATCATCATGTTTAAGAGCTCGCTGAATCAAACGCCACGGAACTAGAATATAATGTTAGTACGTAATGAAAAAACAAAAACCTTGCGAGGAAGACAACTCACCATACGAACAACCAGATACCACATTGCACCCATAAACTTGAACATCGAAAGACCAGCAACACTCCAGAGAACAACTTCCATGTAAATCATGGAGCGTTCGGTCTGCGCATCGTCGGAACTGGTAGTGGATGTGTCGTCGAAGGTTTCCAAACCGGCAGCGCTCAGAACAACGGCACCAAGAGCAAAGTTGCAGAATACCCAGGCGAGCACGACGGCACTGCGGAATCCCTTGTAGTAGTCGGCTTGCTTTTCTTCCTCGGAAATAACTGTGATCTCCTTGGGGGGCTTCATGGAGAACTTGGCAAGCTCCGCATCATACTGGTCGTTCAGATCGCCGTCGTCCTGTGGAATGTTGACGTCGACCTTACCGCCGGGCTTGAGGTGCGCGGAGGGCAGTTTCTCGGCCTTGTCATCTCCCTTAGTACCCCATGTGATATCGTGGGTGTTGCAGAAGGCGTAGATGTTGAGGACATTGATGTAGGTTGGCGTGAGCAAGATGTATTGAATGAACTGGAGGATGTTAGAAGATTGTACAAGATTAAATTCATATAGTCACTTACACTAGTGAACATGTGCCATGGGTCCAGGAAGATGAACGAGGCGAGGAACCACATGACATAGGTCGATCCAAGGGAGACGATGATGGAAAAGAACGTCTTATTGGTGAACAGTTGGCTGACTGTAAAGGTGTTCGATTCGACCTCTGTTTGGATTGATTTGACCGTGACGAATACCGCAGCGAATGCAAGGTATATCATGATCACAATCCAGAAGTATACCATGGTCATGTAGAACTTGTTTGATCCGCCGGGTCGATTACCGAGAGCTAGAACGAAGCACGTAACGAGAGTTGCCAGGTATAGCCACTCAAAGATAATGCCGAGAACTTTACCAGCAGTACCCAGTAAATCATCTGAGCCCAAATATGTGGTCAAGATGTGGAAGACCAAGAAGAAGTTACCCTGCGCAAGGCGTTAGCATATATCAAAAAAATGATGGGAGAGATTCGTACAATTCCGAACCACGCGAAAATCATCGCAATCGTCTGATAGACGAATTCAATCATCAGCATAAACTTGCGAATGAAGCTGTGATCACTACGGAAGATCTGGTAGAAGTGGGTAATGGCGTAAACTGCAGCGAAGAAACTGCCATTCAGCCAACGACGACGCTGAAGAATGAACTCGGCCATCTGATCAGGCACGTCGGTTTCACCAGTCGACGACTTGACGTACTGAAGAAGCCATCGGCACTTCCGCTTGGAGACAATCTCGAAGCACAGGATTCGATCCTCAGCCAAGTACATGTTGGCTGTGAAGATACCGGCATTGGCACCGTGCATCTTTTCGCCTAGGAAGTATCGCTCTAGTGGACCTTGCCCGTTCTTGTCGTTTTGGAGTGCGACAAACCGGTAGGCGGAGAACGCACCAGGTAGCACAGTAATGAAACCGAATGAAGACTCAAGCGGTTTATCGAGAATGTTGCTAAGCTTGTACTCGAAGTTCTGGCCAGCCACCAGCGGGTTCAGCAATTTCTTGCCGTGGGACAGCATAACCTTGATCTCACCACATGCACCACCGCACATGGGCTCGACATCGAAAGCCTTCCAGAGGTGATAGATCGAGTCTTTGCCAGGCTTGGTACCTGCATCCAAAAGGACACAGATGTTGGGATCCAAGACACGGCCGAAAGCTTGGAAGAACCATCTATGAGAATTGATTTTCTTCTGATTTTTTTCCTTCAAGCAAAAAATCAGCTGCACAGGCGGGCCGGATCGAGGCTTGAGATGCACTTGAGTGCCCTTTACCTCCAACCCAACTTGAGTGGTGTACTCGTAAATATGCGCAGTCACGTCCTTTCCGTTGACTTGTTGCTTCGCAATTCCATCCTGGTACACACCCAGAGCTGCCAGCACAGCGCGCGTCCGGGGGTTGATCTTGGCACGACCGTCGCTAATGATACAGACTACAATCTTCTTCCACGAATCCTTGCCCCACGTTTTGCTGCTTGTGCGCGAACACATGTGATCAATATTCTTAAACACACCAGACATTGTGCGCGCGAAGAGGAAGTCATCTTCGTTGTACATGGTCACGGCAATGAACAGTTCGGTGTTGCGAGGCTTTGCGAAAAGCTTCTGACGGAGGGTAAACCGCTCTTCGAAGAAATCAGCAGGATCGCATGTCGCTGCCGAATATCGCATGTGCGTAAATTCATCGCGACCTGGGGCCTCTGCGTGGGGTATCTGGCTGAGCAGTCGCGGCGCAATGGGGCAATCAAGGACGAGGTTGCCGTTGAAAAGTTGGACTTCTTTCACCGTCTTCCAGCGGCGAAGAGGCGCTGGGCTGGGCGTCGGGCGCGGTTCATCGTGGAACTCGGTGTATGGGTCCGGCCCAAAGGGGTTTTCGCCCGTTTGCAGGATGGGCTGGTCAGCTTCAAAGGGAGTTTGTCCTCCCTCTGGGTACTGGCCTAGATCATAATCATCATGTGGGGTTTGTGTCGGCTCGTAGGGTTGGGTATAGTAGGCGTCGTGATGGGCTTCAGGGTCAAGCGAATACTCGTGACCAGGGTAGGGACGTTGTGCGTCGTATGCGGGATGATGGCCATAAGAGCTATCAACATGTTCGACCGAGTACTTTTTAGATAGATAATCAGTACTCATCGTAGCAATCTTCGCTCTTATCTCATAATACTCACAGTAGGTTGTTCGGCCAAGCGATCACTGGATGGCATCACAAGATGCGACTGGGGCGCATATGTATATGGGTTGTCCGAGAGCTGGTAGCCAGGTTCCAATGGTTGCCCTGGGGAAGGAGGGCGATGGCTGTATCCGGTGAGATGGGAGGGATGCAAGATGGGCGAGGTATGCTCGTCTCCGAACGGGTCTGTTGGCGGCATTGTTAGTTTTGCGACGTAGAAGATTGCTCAATAAGAGCTTGAGTAGCAATGATTTGATCGCGCAAATCGTACTGGGACCATTGAATCAATGACCAGCACTGAGTCGGCAGTTCAGAAAGATGGAGAATGCGCGGGGAAGCTGAAAAGAGAGAGGGAGGAGGAAAGGTCCAATAAAACTAGAGAAGCACTGACCGGCGTCCACACGATTGTAGGCCATAATGCTGGGGCCTTAGAATCGAGTTCAGCGAAATTATCCCGCCCCAAGTGCGTAACAGGGTTGTTGGAGATTGCGCTAGGAGCGCTGAGTGGGATTTAAGCGTCAGCGGGAGGAATCACTAGTCCAATTGACGTATGCAAGTTCTCGGCGTTGTTTCAGAAGGGAGATCGCAAGCGAAAATTGATATAAGGAGATGGTACTCCGTATATGTATTTTGGGTTGTCACAAGACAGCGCGGAGGGTGAAGAAGAACAGCTTTGAAAAAAAATGTGGAATAACTCCGGCTTGGCCGCACTGTTGTTTACGACGCCTTTGATTCCGGCAACGATGGTGGATCTGGGGCGAATCAGATGTGTCTGTGCGGCTCCGCACTGCCTTGTGCCTTGTGGAGATACCGTACACTGATTAGGCCTGCATACACCGTAGAGATGTCGGGGGGCAAGAGGGGGGAACAGATTCTTCCGATTCAGAAATAAAAGCCCTAATGATATTGCAATTCAGGAACCCTGGATGTGCTGAAACCAGTGAGCCACGGGTTGTTGAAGAGGAGAAACTCCACGAACTCCACTTGGACGGTGTTACTGGGCCAACTGACTGGAACTCAGCCACACGGGCTTGTCACCTGTGGCTCATCCCCCCTCAGCCATCGATTTCTTTTTTTAGATCTGAGGTCATTGGAGGTGACATAGTGGGCTATGTACTCTTCTTTTCTTTTTTTAATTGGAAGAAAAAATAAAAATAAAATAGACAGCTGCCAATCTACAACTCATTTCTTGCTTGTTCCTGCTTTATGATGTACAACATATGTGTAGCAATGCAAGTCAACGTCGAATGAAGACAACGGTTGTATATCCATGGCTCTCCCAGGGGTGGAGACCCCAACCAGGGTCTATCAATGTCCCCCGCCTTGCACCCAAATTCGACCCTCATGAAAATTGTATACTATCGCCTGCTTTGATTCTTACTTCTGCATATATTTCCTTGCTCCGCATATCTTGAAAATCTTAAAATCAAGATTCCTTCGTGATCCCTGCTACCCCACCATGGCTTCCGACTCGAATGCGCGTCCCGCCAAAGTGTTATTTGTCTGCCTGGGAAACATCTGTTCGTCATCAACTCGGTTCTTCTCCGCTATTACGACATGCTAATCCTGTCTAGGTCGTTCTCCCATGGCCGAAGGAGTGTTCCGTAACCTGGCCGGCGCCCACCCCTCCATCGGTGAGATTGACTCCGCTGGTACAGCCGCCTATCACAGCCTCGAGCCGCCCGACTCCCGCACCATGTCTACGCTGCGCCGCCATAAAATACACGATTACGAGCATGCCGCCCGAAAAGTGACAAGGGAAGACTTTCTCACCTTTGACTACCTCCTCGCTATGGACAAGTCCAATCTCCGCGAGCTGCAGGATGTGCGCGAATCCGTCATTGCGACTCTGCAGAGGAAGACAGACAACAAGCCAAGTTCAAGGAGCACGCGGTCGCACGTGGATGCTGCCATCGGTACATATGGGGCGGATGCGAAGGTTGCTGAGGTGCGATTGTTTGGCGATTTCGGCAAGGGTGGAAAACTGCACGAGCGCATTGGCGGTGGTGAGGTGGTGAATGATCCTTACTATGGGGGTGCTAATGGATTCGAGGAGGTCTACCAGCAGGTTGTGAGATTCACCCAAAACTTCATGGATTACTTGGGGCAAGAGCTCATTGACTCTGAGTGAGCGGCGCTGGTCACACACTGGGGATAAAAGTCAGAGACCATGAGCCTAGTGAAGGCGGTTATTTATTGATACCCTGCGGCGAGTGATAGATTAGATTAGATCGGACATAACCGGCAATTAGAATGTACAATGTTAAGTATAGCTAGCAATACTGAGAGAAGTAGTCGGTATAGTACATGGTCCTAGACGGCAAAATATATATGGCAGGGCAACCCCGGCACATGCGTTCCGAATTACCAGATCAGATCTTCTCGCTGATCTTGATAGCGGCCCTGCATCCAAACCGAATGACATCGACGAGCGGATCGTAGGGCTTCGCTTCCTTCGAATCGTTGGCCACCGCATGGTCGAGATGTTCTAGTTCCTCGTCGCGAATTCTCCGGAATGTGGCCAGCATTTCCTTGAGTTCCTCATCCAGCTCCTCCCCTCGCTTCTCGGCATCAGCCTCCCAAGATAGAATCTCTCTTACTTGGTCGTTGTAGTGTGATCCAATTTCAGTCTCCACGGCCTCGGTGCACGCCATCGCAGCTTCGCGACCCAATGCCGCAGTTGACCAACCCAAAAATGTGGCAGCTACCTCCCATGCGGGATACATGGCGGTCGGACGGATCTGGTGCTTGGCAATGAGGTGGTTGAAGGTCTTCAGGTGCCCTGCTTCCTGGTCGTACATGTGTTTCATCAAGGGTCGGAGGTGCGGGTATGAGCGGACGATCTGAGGCGTTTGCGCCTTGTAGATCAGCGTCGCGGCGAGTTCACCGGCTTGATTCACTCGCAGAGCGCCGTCCATGAATTCCCGTTGCTCTTTGCTAAGAACATATAGAGGTTTGGAGCCGCCGGGGGTGCCGGCGGTAGTTGACGCCTGCCGACATTGGCCATGCTTAAGTGTTGACGGCACGAGGAAATCGAGAAAGATTGGAGTGGCTGCCGGTGCAGAATATCGGCAATGCGACAAGGCGCTCCTGCGCAGAATCGGTAAAGACAACATCGAGGAATTAAATTAGGCTACTAATGAAGCCGATTCGAGGGACGAAGCTCGGAGGTCGCGCGTTCGTCGCTTAGACCGCCTTCTCGCTACCGCGCGCCTATTATCGGGCTTGGCATTGAACGTCATGAAGTTGATGGCTAAGGCCAACTTGCGACGACCATCGACGTGCTTTTTTACGATATCCTCCACTCTGTACTCCCTTTGTGCCTTATACAGAGAGTCTGTCAAATTTGGGACATTCCTTCATTCAGAACAGGCATTTTGGGCCACCGTTCGCCCCTCTTGCCTACTTCTCCAATTTTGGAACGACTCCTGGAAAGGAGGGAAGAAGTCTATAGGAGTACGAATACTCCTATTGTCATAGTGCTGTTGAATGCCTGTTGTTATAGGTCTCATATTGATTGATTTCTGTTGAGAGGGTATAACTGCGTTCGATATTCACAATGGCAGACGATTTGGATGCCGAGCTGCTCGCGTTGGCGGGTGACTCTGAGGAGGAAACTTCACCACCCCCCAAATCACCAGCGCACTCTGCTTCTTCACACACCCAAGACCGTACCTCACCTGCAGCCATGGGTCGCAAAGGAACTGCTAAATCAGTGGGCCGCCGATCGCGCAAGCCCAAGGATGAATCCGAGGGTGAAGTGTGAGCAGTGCCCCTCCATATTGATAGCCAAGAGTCTCATTAACCTGACCATATATTTAGGTCTGACGATGGATCTCGTCACTCGCTTCAGTCCGCCCCCATGTCCGAGTCCGAGTCAGAGGCCGACAATTCGGATGACAACGATGCGGATCGCCCCATTTTCCCATATGAAAAGTTGTACTACTCGGCCCAGGATAAGAAGGACATCATGGCCATGCCTGAGATCCAGCGCGAGGAAACCCTGTCCGAACGTGCCCAGCAAGTCGATCGCCACAACCAAGATCTGGCTCTACGTCGCCTTCTAGCATCTCGCTCGCGCGAGGAAGCACGAGCGGCCAAGAAAGCCAAGCGAAAGGCAGGGTCCGCTGGCTTGGACGACAACCAGCGCAAGAGCTCGCGCCAGAAGACCACTCTTGGTGGTCGCAAAGTAGGAGAAACGTCCGGAGCCATCGAGGCCTACAAGCGCCAGCGTGAGCAAAAGGGCAAGCGGGATGAACTTCGTCGCCGAGACCCTACAAAGTCGCGCCGCCGTTCGCGCTCCATGGGGTCTGATATTTCGGATGAAGATGCTGATGCCGAGAGTGATCTTGAATTGGATGACCGCGTTGGCCAGTCTGCTGCGATTCCCAAGGATGACCCGCCCGCCGAGCTTCGCGAAATTCGACGCGCTCAAATTGGACGTAATAACTTTGCCAAAGTTTGCTTCTACCCTGGATTTGAGACTGCTATGATTGGTTGCTACGCTCGGTTGAGCATTGGCCCGCACCCGGAGACCGGCCAGAATGAGTATCGCCTGGGCCTGATTACTGGTAAGAACTTATGCTGCCTCGCTCGTTTGTGCGCGCTGACATTTCCCTAGGAATCTCTCAGGGCAAGCCGTACGCCTTGGAGGGCGAAAACGGCCGCTCATTTGTCACGGATCAGTATGTCAAGCTGGCACATGGAAAGTCTGTCAGAGACTTCCCATTTGTCACTTTTTCCAACTCTCCACTTACTGAGGTTTGTTCCTTCCCCTCGAAGCTTGGAAGCCAACTAACAGTCAATTAGGCCGAGTACCGCCGTTACGTTCAGACTCTCGCTGTTGAGGATTGCAAGCTGGCTACAAAGGGTAAGGTTGAGTCTAAGGTCGCTGATATCAACCGCCTCCTGAACCACACCTTCACTCGGGAGGAGTTGAACGAGAAACTCCGTCGCCAGGGTGCTTTCGACCACAAGAAGAACGTGCTCAACCGGCTTGAACTCGAAAGAAACCTGGAATTCGCCAAGGTCAACGGAGACATGGAGGAGGCCGAGAAAATCGAGGCAGAACTACAGAAAATGGTCAATCCGACCCTATCCTGGGGAACAAGCCTTGTCAAGAAAGAGGTCGATAGTGGTCTATCGGAAGCCGAACGAGTCCACTTGATGAACCTTCGCAACCAGAAGCTTAACATTGAGAACGTTCGCCGTGCTCAGCTGGAGGAAAGAAAGGCCGCTAGAAAGGCAGCCGAGGCTGTTGCACGTGGAGAGGCTGCCCCGAATCCCTTCATGCGCGTGCGAACCGTGGCGAAAACTCACCACGATGTCAACGGAACACCCAAACCCGCTGCTGCCGACGCCGCTCCTGTGGAAAACCAAAAAGATACCCCCGCAAAAGCCGTGCAAAAGGGAGCTTCCGCCCCTCGCATCACTACAAAGAAGCCAAAGAATGGCTTCATGATTACTTACCGCAACACCGACGACGAGAACATTGCAGCGCTGGATATGGACATCGACATCGAGATCTAGTCTGATTCGGAAATGCCGACTTTTCCTGCTCTTCGGTTCAGACTGTTGTTTGGTGAACCGATTTACTACGTGTGAGAAAGATTCTCTGGTTCTGAGATTCCATGATTCCCCGAACAAGTGTACATTTCTTTCTGGTGACTGGCATAAAGCCTTGCCCGAATTGTATTGTATCTTTTGCTTGTTATTTTTTCCTTGCGCGATTTTTGAGGAGTCTGTGGGTGGTCTCGGCGTCTATTCAGAAAATGGCATCAAGCTTGCAGCATGAGCAATACTCCGGTCGATGTTAGCAGCGCAGCATTTATCTACAGGAAGAGATAATTCGAAAATAATAAAAACTCACAAAAATAGATTAAAAGAGAAAATATCATCTACTACTCCTCTTCGTGCCTGTAACAATAATCAATTAACGTCCGCTTGAGAGAAATGAGGCGATAAGTAAGATAAGGTCACGTGTATGACCTAGCAACGCGAGGAACGCGCCTCGCGTTCAGACTATGCGCCCTTGAACCTAGCGTCCACTCTACCTCATTCTGAATCTTGGACGTCTTAAAGATTGCCTCCAAGTACAATTGATATCAGTATGGGAATTATTTCCTAAAACACACCATAATTCACCATAATATTCGCGCCATGTCCTCGCCATCCACACCACGGTCGACGCGTTCCGTGTCGCCCGCGGGCGATTCGCCGACCATTATCACTCCTGGCCAGAAGATCAAGGCCATGATGGCAGCATTCGATAGCGATTCGGAGGATGATACTCAAATTGCCAAGTCAACAGATGCTGTCTCGAAGCTTGATCTAGGGCGTGGTTTAGTCCGGGACGCCAATACACGCGAGAATGACCTATTGCACGACTCAGACGAATCAGCTAGCGCAGATGAGGTTTTTCGACCAAAAGGCCGTATGGCTGCTCGTTTACAGGGTAATTCCAGGTCAGCTGAAACCGAGGACGGAAATTCTGCATTTGCCCGTGTGTCAAAGGCCTTTCGATCAGAAAAAGAACAGGGCGAGAAGCCACAGCAGACAGAACCACAACCTACACCCATCGACGAATCCAGTGATGATGATCTACCTACGGCCGGTCCGAGGAGAAAGCACAAATCCACAACCAACTCCCCCAGGCCCGACAACAGAACGAGCCAAACCCCTTCTCGTTCAAGAGCCGACTCTCCTCTCTTTGTATCCTCTCCAGGCGAACCGCATGACGACCTACACACCGAAAACGAAGACACAGAAAATGCAGAAGAGAAGAAGCCTAGAGGAAACGCCCGTTTCCTGTCTCTTGTTGCCCAAAAGCGCAAGGAACGTGAGGAGCGCGAGAAGGCCGATGCCGAAACTAAGAAGGCCATCCGAAAAGTTCAGCTGGAACAATTCAGTTCGCAGATAGTGTCAGGCGAGGAGAGCGGTGCTGACGATCCTCGTTCTGCCAGCAAGCTCTCCCAGAAGGCTCGTCAGCCGCGGAAAGCCAGCAAGAAGGCACTGGATGAGATGAAGCAGGAGACTCAGCGAATGAGCCGTAACATGCAATTAGCTCACCAGGCCAAGACAAAAAAGAAGATCACCAAGGAGAGCCTCTTCGCGAAATTCAACTTCATGCAACCCGATCCCCCGGTCGAGCAGCTCGCGGCAAATTCATCGTCAGCGGTCGGATCACAAAATTCCTCTGACGGAGAACTACACAACAAAACGAAAGACACTCCGCATACTTCTCCAGTTCTCGGTCATTTGGATTCCACTAAGTCGACCGCTAATTCTGGGCATGCCCAAACTCAAGCAAAAGATGTGGATATGGATATGGATACGGACAATGAAGGTTTGCCTGATCCGAATGTCCTTATGGCGCCAAATCAGTATCCTGAATTGTTCGAGGGCCCTTCAGTTCAAGATGTATCGGCCTCTGTACCCGAATCTAAATCCGATGGTGCAGAATCGAAGAGAGTTTTCCGACCACTGACACAACGACCTATCCGCGTCCTGCTTTCTAGGAAAGAGGTTGCTGCGCACCAGAACGATGTAGACGATTCCGATAGCGATCTTGAGGTGATAACATCCCCTGGCAAGTGCCGTGGCATTGCAGCGTTCGAAAACCTGCCTACTAGACAGGCACAGGAAGACCCCTCTATGACCAAGCTCAAGGCATTGGCACACCTGGCATCTCCTACCCGAAAAATGGCTTCCATGAACTCCGCAGAGCTTTCCGCAAATCTATTATGGCGGGCCCGACAGCAAGCGGCCAAGGAGCGCCAGGAGCGGCTGGATGAGCTCAGGGCCAAGGGAGTTGTCATTGAAACAGCCGAGGAGCGTGCAGCGATGGAGGATGACATGGAAAACCTTGTTGAGAAAGCGCGCAAGGAGGGAGATGAAATTCGCCGACTGGAGAAAGCTGCCATGAAGAAGGCTAATGGTGACGACGATGAAGAAGAGGATGATGACTACGTGCTTTCCGGCTCTGATCAGGAGGGTGATGTTGAAGCGGACGATGAAGATGACCAAGAGGAAGAAAACGAGCGCGTCAATGGTGGCGGGGATCTCGTCGAAGAGGAGGCCGACGAAGACGACGATTCGGCTGACGACGAGAGTGAGGTCGCTCCTTCAGATGCAGAGAACGAGATGCCTGCCCTGAGACGGAAGCGACGAACTCTAGTAGTTAGCGATGACGAAGATGATGATCAACCACAAGCACCCTCAACGCCTGTGAGAGCCCCGAGTTTTGTCCCGCAATCCGTCGAACGACCCAACTTCCTTGGCATGGGCACACTAGGCGATATGTCCCTAGGTCTTACCCAGGCATTTGCCTCCACGTTGGATGGTAATGGCGTTGGTACCCAAGAAGAATCTGCCACCATCCCCTTCTCTCTCCCAGACCCTGGTCAGCCTGTTCCTCAACTTCGAAAGGAGGATTCAGAAGTTCTTGTTCCAGACAGCCAGCCGCAGACCCAGGATAATAACTTTATAGAGAGCTACACGCAGAGTGTGACCCGAGTATCGGAGTCGCCTGCACCATATGCCTTCTCAGAGTATTCTCAATCCCAGCTGCCCGACCCAACCCAGGACGAGGGCTTTGTATTCTCACCATTCGATCCTGCAAAGAGATTCAAGGCTACCCCACCCATGTCTACCATCGACACGGTCCTTGTGGGCCAAACTCAGTCGCCCATTGCTGAACGCAAGCGCAAAATGTTGCGGCGAGGACGTGCAAGTGAACTTGTTCAAGTCGACGAGAATAATAACGAAGGTGACTTTGAAATCGATGCCAACGCTTTCAATGTCATGAAGAAAGATAAGGCTGCAAAGAAGAATCATGTTATGCAATACGACAAGAAAACCAGCAAGGCGAAAGACATTATCGATGAGGCAGCCGAAGAATCCGAAGATGAATATGCAGGCCTTGGAGGTCACAGTGACGAAAGCGATGGCGAAGAAAATGCCGTTGATCGCCAAATGATCAATGACAACAGTGGCGAGGTGGTCGATGAGAAGCAACTGGCCGCACTCAACGCGTATGTTCAAACTTGATATATTTTCAATGAGAAGATGCTAACATTCTTACAGGATTCACGACCGCAACCGCGACGAGAAAGATGTCGCCAAATTGATGAGAGACATCACCACTGGAGCCCTCCGTCGTCGCAAAAATGTGGATGACGACTTTGACCTTGATGACTCGGATGATGAGCTCCTAGCACGTCGTCGTGAGAAGCAGCGCGAGTTCGCTAAGATGCGCCGCGCTCTCCTTGCAGACGAGAAAATCGGCGAGATTGCCGACAACCCCAAGAAGGCCGCATTCTTCAAGGCCGTTGAGGATCGCGAAATTGATGATGACTTCAATATCGACTTCCTTGAGGAAGAAGAGAACGGCTCCCAAACAGAAACTCCGCAGGTCCCCGTTTCAGGAGAGCAGTCGAATGATGCGACGAGCGATGGTCAGAGTCGCAAGCGCCCTCTCGAGCCATCCGCTGAAGATGCAACCAACCGTCTGCCGCCTCGCCTCCGTCGCACCCCTGCTAGCGCAATGTCAAAGAAACCAGCCACAATAGCAGAGATCCGCGAAACGTTGTCCTTCCTCACTGAAACCTTCGAATACGACTCCTTCCAGGACGATGCTTCACTTGATGAGGCAGAACACGAGCAAGGAGATGATGAAACTCCCGGCGCGGAAGAAGCCCAAGGTGATCACGATCAACCGCAATCGGACAATACCTTCATCAAACCTAGCCACCCACGCCGCACGCGCGGAGTCGTGGTCGACCGCCTTGCACTCCTCCGACAAGCATCGTCCAACTCCGCCACATCCACCAACTCTGGTCCTACAAACTCCAAGCTTGCATTCCACAGCGGCAGCGGCGGAGAGGGTCCCATTGGATTCCGCCCTCCTCAACTTCTACGTCGTGTTACATCAGGCTCTTCATCTTCTAGTAGTTCGACCACCTCCAACCGTGTCACCAAACCTGCAGCTTCGGGTCCTAAGAAGGGCGGTGCCGTCAACTCGTACACAGCTGCCCGTGAGCGTGAGCGTGAAAAGGAGCTCCGTATCAAGCAGCGCAGCGGGGGGTCCAACATTGCCAAGTTGCTGGGTAAGCATACTGGTGGTGGTTTGGGTGCGTTGGATAAGGGCCAATGGGACTGAGTGGATGATGAATTTGATGTCTTTCTTTCTGCATGGGCATGGATTTGCCTTGTTATGTTATGATGGAATGGGATTGGTTTCCCGGGGTTAGGGTAACATGGAGTTCGGGCATTAGGCGTTTTGTTCATGATAGATCCGCTACATATTCAATCAACGATTTAGATTGCATATTTTTCTAGCGACCTTTCCAAATGGGAGCAATCTACGGAGTACATTTTTCTCTTTTTGCTCTATAACGAAGAAAAAGCAAAAAAAGATGTGCATCATCCGTGAATCGAACACGGGCCTCGTCGATGGCAACGACGAATTCTACCACTAGACCAATGATGCTGAGGTACCAGGCGGATCTGAGAGCTGATTCGTTGGTTATAGTGGGACTTCACTATTAAGTTATAAGAGGGCATTTCATGTCAAACGACAGAATAGATCAATGTTAGTCTATAGAAACATTCACTTCTTTTGTTCTTCATAGTCGTAAAATCCCCGGCCATTTTTGACACCCAGACTTCCACCTTGAATCATCTCCCGAAGGTAGTCTCGCGGCTCTGTAGGAATTCCGCTCCGAGACTCGGCGTAGTGATTCTCGATGTCCAACACCACATCCAAGCCGACAACATCCATCTGTTCACATGGGCCCTTGGGCGTCTTCAAGACGTCTTTGAAAATGGCATCGATTTCTTTGGGTGTGGCAACACCTTCAGACAATGTGAGCAGAGTCTCTCGCTTGATAGCAGCCCAGATTCTGGAAGATTGTTAGAAACCTGATCGGGTAGTAATAGAGAGGGAGAAGAATAACTCACCTGTTGTATATGTAGCCGACAGAGTCTTTTTTGACGTAGAAAGGCGAGAACCCATGTTCTTTACATTGCTCCAGGACGAGCTCAATCAGCTTAGGATCGCTATCCTTGTGGCCCATGATTTCAATTGCTGACTCCCAAGTTAGCAATTTGAAGAAAAGGCTATAATTTGGAATAGGCATTACCGGATGTCTCTGGCGGCCAATCTGACACTAGGTGTTAGCGAAATATTCCATTTAGCATATAGTCACCTACAGCAGTGCGCGCTCATAATTCTCTTGTTGTTCTTCAAGCTCATGCCATCGATAATCTCAAAGATTCCGTAGCTACTCGAGTTCGAAGCAATGATTGTATCTTCAGGTGCAAGCTCATCAAGTTGAGTGATAACTTTTCGCTTAAGGTCCAAGTTCTCCGGCACACACTATCAAGCCATGTCAATAAATGAGTGCTATTGGTAAAGAGTTAAGTCATACCTCAACAACGAGCCATGCACTTTTAGTGTAGATTGCAAAGAAGAGGGCTGGGATGTCTCAATCTTCCCCCAATTCCCTTCGTGGTTGGTAGCATCCGCACGAAGTTGTTCCACGTACTTCAGACCATCTTGAAGCTGTTTCTCTTGGGGATCTACCAGACGGACGGTGCCGCCTCGGCTCGACCACTTCAATACTTTAATACCAATGCAGATGTTTATGGTATTGATCATCAGCACTTACCATGTGCGCAAGACGTCTACCTTGAGTACCAGCTCCGATGATTACAACAGACCCCTGTGGCTTTTGAACCCCTTCCATCTTGAATGTCAAAGCAGAGTGGGACTTCTGCGTCGAGTTTCAAGACTTTGATAAATTGAGGTAATGAAGCAGGACCAATTCGCGAACCAGGACGGAGATCCAAGCGCAGTTCGGTGTCTTCTCCGTACCGGATATGCGGGGTGTACTCCGTACGAGATTTTGATTGGTTGTGTATATGACAGACCTGAACTAGCCATTTTCGGTATCGCGTTGTATAAAAGAGTCGTTGATCTCTGTCCTGAATGGAGGATGAAGCCTCGCAAAGAAATGGAATAGCTAACTGAATATACAATATCTTTGGATATAATTTTTCTATCTAGATATCCACCACATAGTTACTTCCTATTACTTTATGCCCCTCCGCAGTAATAAATAGAGCAATACAACCACATTGACGTCAACCAATCGAGTGAAGCCGTTCGGGCAGCCATTTTCAATTAATTTCGGTGCTGTGGGCTGTCCGAAAGAATAGACCCTGTCGTGGATGCGAATGAACCAAACCCGAAACCAGCACGATTTTTGAGGCTGGCCTCGAGATTGCGCTTTGGGTGCTTGTGGAGAAGCAAAAACATCCAGGTCGTCGGTGCCAGGAAGCTCTAATGTAGAGAAAGGCGGTGTGGTGTGTTTCAGGAAGCGAAGCATCAAGCTAAAGCCCGAGGGTGAGGAGCACAGACTCATGGTCTGTCAAGAATTTCGTATGTTGTCGTTGTATCAGTTTAGGGCAAGTGATGTTCCCTAGAGCTCAAGGAACTTCGTAGGTATTTCCTTCACTTGTGGTTTGATATGATCCATGATTGACTTTGATCAAGTTCAACTGTTCATCTGCTCGCTGTGGCCAGTGCTTTTATGGAAAAAGCTCCAATTTATCTGCAAACTTGAGGAGATCTGGAAGTTCCTTCGAGTCAAGGTTATTGTAACTAACATGATCTCGAAGAAGCAAGTAGCTCTCCCAGCCTGCATCCCTGGCAGCCTGAGCATCCTTTTTTAAATCATCCCCCACATGCACAGAACTAAATTTGGTTCTGCTGGTCAACCATGGGCGGGCAACCTTTAGAGCCTGCCGTCTCGCCACGTCGAAGATCAAGCGATGAGGTTTCGATTGACCGGCCTCATAACTCGTAATGACCATATCGATATCGAGGTCCAAGTTGCGGTCTGCATGATCTTTAACGTGTTCCTCGGCAGCATCGTTGTTGATACTTCGTCCCTCAAACCCAGGAAGATCCATACTCGATCGATCCTGGTCGGCGCGCATATCACCAACTGTCAGCCCCAGCGACTTCAGCACAGCGGGCACTCGGTCATCCGAGTTCGATATCACGCCCACAATTATCCTATCAAACGACCACTTATGCGCAGCCTTTAGTTTGCGCATTCGGCGGAAGAAGGGTAGCACATCGTCAAAGAGCGCGTACCCCTCGGAACCAGCAAATCGATCTAGTAAGGCTTCCACCATGCGATCAGAAATATGTTCTTCTGGGTCTCCGGGGCGCGTCTCTCCATTCTCTGCAGCCAAAACACGCTTGAAACTCCCCCTGATTACCTCCTCCCACCACTGCCTCGGCCCCCCGTATTGACCTCGGAGAGCTTCCGCGCGACCATAATTTGGATACCGATGTGACTGTGCACGGAAGGTATCCCGGAAGGCGGTTTCAAGTTTGTCCGGGGTGACGGCAGTGCGCGATAATCCGAATTGGTGCGCGGTCGCGGCATATTGTTCGGGGACGGGGAGACGTGGGTGGAAGAGGGTGCCGAACGCGTCGAAGGTGAGGAGAAGAGTGCGTGAAGATGCCGGTATAAGGCGGCCGGCTGATCCCGCCATTTTCTTCCTAGAGGAGAGTGATCTTAAGCGTGATCTCGCCTTGGTTGGTACAAGGGATGTTGGAGATGTTGAGCTTCCGCAACGGTTAGCCCCACTCTTTTGTTGACCCTCATATTCCCCATCTTGTCTCATATTCAAGTGGGAATTTACAAAACCCTCAATATCTTAATGCTTGTTGCTGTCAGTAGCACTTGGACCGAATCTTTTGGCCACAGTCATAGTCAGAGACTGATTATGGACTTGTTCAACTCAAACCACAAGCTCATAGCATATGACGTCATGTTATATGCTACACCTTTAGGGTATGTCTCCAACTAGTTCTCTGTTAATTGAATTGAGCCAGACACAAACTCGGGTACTCGTTGGAATTTATCGTGGGTAGCAATGCTTTAGTCACGAAATATAGCACCAAGAGCATATGACGGTAAACTTCGGAGATATATATCTCGAATCCTGGTTTCACGACAAAGGAATTGGTCACGCGAGCTTATAAGCGGCCTTCCACTCATATTTTCAAGTTTTACATTAATGCCTGCATTATTAGCAGTAGCCGATTATCTGTCCATATGCCGATATTCTCTTGGGACACTATTGCAAGCTTCGCCCCTTACTATATGAAACGAAGGATGTGTTTCAAAAGAAATTCACGGTTCGGCCTATTGTCGGCACTACTACCATACTACCATCACTGGATCGCGATACGATCCGAGCCAACCGGATGTTCCTGGAAAGGCGAGAATAGAGCTGCTACGATATATGGAGTACAGCATGGCATATCTGACAGCTTCGCCCCATTCTGTGGGGGTCAGCATGTCTAGCAGAATTTCGGCGCGGGAGAAAAACATGCCGACTAGAAAGTATGAGCTTGCTTGGATGGAACCCTCAGGTTGTTACTACTTCCCTAAATTGATAATGCATGATTAATCGAAGTGGGTCTCGCGGCAATTCTGCTTATTGCATGCTTGGTAAGGACGTTAGGAATTCTCATGATATCCACTATCCACTTGGTAAGTGTTCTAGAACTTTGTGACATACAGTATCTACAATAGAACTGCCAAGGTATATGTGGGACGGTGGCTGAGAGAGAAAGAGAACTCGATCGAGTACCCTGTTTCTCGACGCCTCTTCCATAGGATACACTAATCAAAGTTCAGAAAAATATACCCTAAAGCTCGAGATTGATTATCTCTACGTCAGCGGCAGACTTGGCTGGGGAAACCCTATCCCGGAAGAATGAGCGGAACACAGACCCTTTCGGTATGTCTACTCCGAGAACTGAATCAAAGTAATGATTGAAGTGGATGCATGTTCGGTCCGAGACTTCTTAAAACGGCGCCACTTTAAGCGCTACAACTTCAAGGCCAACATACCTAATTTGGCATACAACAAAGGTATAGTGTAGTTTCAAAGGCGTGCTATTTTTTCTCTATGATTATCAGACAAGAACCCAGAAAATTCCAGATGTTCACCCAGTGGGCTGGTTCAGGAACAAGAAAAGTTAGTTCTCTTATCTGATCGCACTATACCTAATCGGTGACATTCGACGAAATTAAACCCACGACGAGCCACGTTTCGCCATGTTTCGCTCGCGTGCCAAGTCTTCAACAATTGATCCACCGAGTTCGACTGTACCGGTGTGACGGACTCGTTGTGGAACAGTTAAAATGGCCAACTCCCCCGACAAGATTTATAGATCGGGATTTCAGTGAGATCTTATTCCCTCGTACACGTCAAAATGAGGATCTTCCAAGCTGGCTCTCTAGCCATTTCTCTCTCTGTTTTTACAACAGCTGCCTCCGCTTCCGTCTTCCAGAATCACACCTATGACTATATTGTGGTCGGTGGTGGCCCTTCCGGAATCATCAGCGCCGAGAAGTTCGCCCAGGCAGGAAAGAAAGTTCTGCTCCTTGAGCGAGGTGTCGGACCAACAGTGGCCACCGGAAACAATGAGACCCTGACATGGGACCACTCATTGACTCCCATCGATCTCCCGGGACTGTCGGCTGACATCGGCTCGCTCGATGTCTGGAACCAGTATGTGTGTACCGACACTGCTGGCACTGCTGCCTGTGTGCTCGGCGGTGGTGTAACAGTCAACTACATGGTCTTTGTTCACCCACCAGCCCGCGACTTCGACGACAAGTGGCCCAAGGGCTGGAAGTGGAAGGATGTCCAGTCGGCTGCAGACCGACTCTACAAACGCAACCCTGGAACCATCCTGCCCTCTGCCGACGGCAAGCGATATGACCAGGCTCTTTATGGTGTGCTGTCCAAGTTCCTCGGTGGTCTTGGTTGGAAGTCGGTGGATATGATCGCCCAGCCGAATGAGAAGCACCAGGTCTACAGCTACCCGGCCTGGAACGTGAAGAACCAGATGCGTGCTGGCCCTGTTCGCACATATCTACCCGATGCTACCAAGCTAGATAACTTCCACCTTGCTCTCCAAACCAAAGTCATTCGCTTGGTCCGTTCCGGTAGTCAGGTCACTGGCGTCGAGGTGCAGACTGCCTCGGGCGGCTCTGAGATCATCACTATTGCCCCACATGGTCGCGTGGTGCTGGCTTCCGGTGCTTTGTCTACTCCACGTCTGTTGTGGAACTCTGGTATTGGTGGCCAGGCCCAGATTGAGACTGCGAAGAAGAGCGGAGTTACCGTTCCTCCCAAGGCCCAGTGGATTGACCTGCCTGTTGGTGTCGGTCTGAAGGACCACCCCATTTTCTCGATCGTCTTCAACACCAACGCCTCATTTGGCCTTGTTGACTACGACGGCGTCCTTAACGGAACCGACTCTAGCGATATTTCCCTCTACCGCAATCACAGCGGTGTACTGACCCAGGGCAAGCACCGCATGATCTTCTTCACCTCGGAGGAGATTGATGGCCACACCCAGTACTACCAGGGCTCGTGCGCACCTACTAGTGAAGGCGTGGTCACCATCACCACGTACATGACTCACGGCCTCACCTCGTCCGGTGTCCTGGGACTTGATGCCAGCGGAAATACTGTTATTGTGAAGTCGCCCTACCTCCAGACCGCTGCTGACCAGAAGGCCGCCCGTACTTTTATTCAGAAGATGGTCAACAGCATCACCGCCCCATCCACTGGCTTTGAGCTTGAGACTTACACCAATGTCTCAGCCATCTTGGGGTCTCAAACTGCTGGTATCCACTACACCAGCACTGCGAAGATGGGTACCGATGATGGCCGTAAGGGCGGCACTTCCGTTGTCGATACTAATACCAAGGTCTATGGAGTGGATAACCTTGTAAGTCCAGAATGTTACGTTGCTCGAAAGATGATACTAACCCTTTTTTCAGTTCATTGTCGACGCTAGTATCCATCCCGACCTCCCGACCGGTAATATCCAAGCTGCTGTCATGGTGGTTGCTGAAGCCGCAGCCGCTAGGATTTTGTCCTGCTAAGTAGTAATTCATTGCCGAGTGGGAATCCGCACGGTCGTCAAGGCACATGTATATCAGGGTAGAGTTGTATAAAATTATTTCCAAATTCATCCACAACATACATACATTCCTCTGTAAGACCCTGGCTTCGAGAAGCAGATCAAAGTAACAAATGTCCGGGTGCTGATCCAAAGGTGTGAGTTTACCCCTGAGATCCCGGACCCTCTCAAAGTTTAATTTGACGGTCTCCCCTGACTATCTTCCCTGGATACATCCATGTCATCACATCCATGTCATTTCACATTATGGAATATTCAGATTTACAACTTTGGAAGGTTGATACTGTGACACTACGGAGTAAGGACTCAGGAGTACGTATGCGAGGGGTGAGGGGGCAGAGCGGGTGAAGGTCAGATACCTGAATAGCTTCAAGATTACCTAACTGAGAACAACAAGATCCAGCCAATCAAATCACTAGGAAGATTAAAAAAGGCTCTGTTATGATGAACAGAACGGGCAGTTATTTCACCCCAAGCCCCACTTAGCTCAGTGGAATATGACCGTTGGTGCAGTCTCTAGGCCCAAGGCTGTACCTTCCGTTGACCGCCAGAACTTGAGAGAGCGTGCGTTCGAGCCAGGGCGAGTTCTCAAAGAACAAAGGAATCCTAACAGGTGTTGGCCCGCCTGGTCCCTTCGTTTGGGGTAGGACCGAGTCGAGATTCGCTAACAACGCATGTGTATATATCCCGTTAAGCGGTTGGTTTAGACGAGTAGATCTGCCTATCACTTGTGACACAAAATTGGGGAAGGCCACCATTTTTTTTCTCTTTTTTAAGGAAGCAAATGAAGTTGTATTGATTCTCTCGCGAACCCACAGACCCGCTTCCCCGGATTTTGTAATCTCCCCCCGTGTACCAACGAATCGTGCCACTACGACAATGGGACTTTTTCTCTAAACCATCTCTTACTAATAATAAGCTGTTCCAACCTGGTTCCAAGACCTTTGGCCGCTCTGCCCCTTCGCAGTACGTGTGAACATCTACCTTCATCCATGTTAGCCCGCGACTTTGGTAACCCCTGTCGATCCCCTGCCACTACCCGACACGACGATGATATCATCACCAGCAATCCTGCCGTTTTTCAGGGTGCAAACAAAGAACTCAACGCAGCTGACGGGAATCACGGCCCCACTGCGCTATTTGACATTTCGACCCACTATGGAGGAATGAGATTGCAATCTACCTTAGTGTTGCCTACGTTGGGTTTAACCTTCTTCTTACAATCTTTTCTGGCGGACAGAGTGCTGATCTCAAGTTACCCTGCGCAGGATACCAACAAATGATTGGTGATTCCGATCTGCACGGTTGTACTAGTCATGTCGATCCCGGCTTGACTTTTCAGGGTTCGCTGCACAAGACTCGATCAATCACAAGCGCCGGTGGATTTGGGCTCGGAATCTTCATTGCTGTGATGATACAGAGTGCGGAGTATTTTGAAGGCTAAGCTCACTATGCGGCAAATTTACCCTAGAATGCGGATGCTTCCTTTTATACCTTGACCAAGGGGTTTCCCGATTCACAAATGATCTGCATTTGGCCCATAAAGACGAAAATTCCATCAATATCTTGGCCTCATCCTGACAGCCAGAGTGGGAACCCTCCCGGGCTTTGTTCCTGCACCGAGTGAACGATCTGCAAAGTGGCTAATGAGGATGGACCTCATACGAAGCTTATAGTGGAGCTAGCAACATGTGTCGGACCCAATCTTGTGTGGTAGCGCCTTTATTAGCCACTCAGCGTGAAGCTTACTTTCGTCTTGGCCGATGAAACAGGAACAATACTGCTCCATTCTCCCATCGGTCTCATTTCCGACATGAGCGGTCCCCTTTCAAGACTTGTTAGCTCAGGAGAACGCTCAAGGACGTCAACAGACGAGGGGTCGGACTCGCATCAACGCTGATCCCATGCTGACAGCTATCGTATATAACAGGGGTCGTCTTGTCGGGACGTTTGAATTCTAAGAACTTTCTTCTTGTCATTCTTTACCAACAAGTCATTCTTTAATCTCGGTCCACACCGTCCATTCCTTTGTACCAAACAAGTCTTTGAACTTATTCCACTCATTGAACGACAAGATGAAGTCTTTCGCCTTCGCCCTTCTGGCCTCTGCGGCTATGGCCCTACCCGCCAACATCCCTTCGGGTACCATCGGCTCTTTGCCCTCCGGAGTTCCCTCTAGCCTGCCCTCCGGTGTCATCCCTTCGGGCATGCCTCTACCGATGACATCTATGATTCCCTCTGGCTCCGATGTCGCCGCAACTCCCTCATTCTCCACCTTGCCTGATCCCACCGGTGCTGGCCAGGTTCTTTCCATCCTCAACCAGGCTGGAACCTCGAAAATCGAAATGATGGCCGAGTCCGAGCTCGAGAGCTTGATGAGCAAGCTGCCCTTGAGCGCTCTCGAGAAGCCAGTGGGCCAGGTCATTCAAACGGCTGAGTCCGTCGACAAGCTCGACACGAACACCGGTTCCGGCCTCACCCAGATTACCGCCCTCCTCGACAATGGCAACGCTGCACTCATCGAGCTGACCCAGGAAGTCGTCGACCTGCTCTCCAGTCTCGGCCTCCACAAGGTCGGCAGCCTTCTCGGCTCCATCGTTGGCGGCCTTGAGTCTATCACTGGAAACGTCAAGCGCGACGACCCTCTACAAAACGTTCTCTCCATCACTGACGTGAACGGCCTTGCTGGTGGCAAGAACCTTCTTGTCCAGGTTGAGCCTACTGTCGTCGGTCTCCTCAGCGGTCTTGACTTGTCCACCATTGAGGGTCCCATCGGCAACGTCGTCGCCGTAGCTCCCTCTGTCTCTGAGCTTAAGTCCAAGGTTCCCGAGATCCCTGGTGCTAACTTCATTGCTGTCAACGCCGAGGATAAGGTTTCCGTCCTTTTGATCAAGGTTGACGGCGCTGTTCAGGGACTTCTCTCCACTCTCGGCCTTGGCAGCGTTGGCACTACCGTCGGCTCCATCGTCTCCTCCGCCAAGGGTGGTCTCGTCCAGTAAATATTCTCCCGTTGATGGGATCTGATTTTCTTTTCTACCATTTGCCAATTTTACTTCTTATATGTAAAGGGAATATCACTCCGTGATTTGCTTTGGAACTGCCACATACAACAATGACGAACAAAATGGTCAATCCCTTCTACATACTCTACATACTTCTTGAGCATTATTATGTTCTGTATTCTGTATATACCCTCAACAAATGTTATATATGCCTGAAATAAACCAATTATGTCCAAACAGCAAATCTCAAGTCTGGCTGGAAGAGGGTCGAAAACCCGAACTAAAACAAAGGCTAGTGATCCACATTAAGTCACTCAGTGGTGCATTCCACCCCAGTAGCTCTCTCCACGATGGTCGTATGGATTTGATGCATCCTTGCACTTTGGACTATCATAGTCCTCGATTGTACCCATGGGCCAAATAGGCACCACACAAATCTCATTCGCCGCACAACCCCGGCACTCCTTCCACGTCGCCCAATCAAGATAACCGATCAGATCCCGAAGAACCTGAACCGCAGAGTCAAGCTCCTTCTCCTTCCCAGCCTCAATCAGAGACGAGCAGATTCTTTGAGCAACACCATGGACAGCATGCGCCGCGATACTACCACTCTTCAAAGACAACGGCGGCAAGAACTGAGTTGCACAACGCTCAATCTCAGCGACATCATCCCGCGCACTGTAGTCAATGAACGGCGACAGAAGACGCTCAATCTCGGACTGCAGGCGCTCAATTGAGTGAATCCAGCCGGAAGCAAAGTAAGACAGCTCATCGCCGTACCGAGTCACGATCATATCCGTAATCGCCTGCCAATCTTCGGAGACATCGGCAGGACGATGCGTCAAGACCAGATTTGTGACTTCGGCACGGATAGCAGCGCGCTCCTCGGGAGAGAGGTAGGCAAGTCGGGGCAGGGTTGAATTGTCTTGGAAGAGTTCTACGTCGTAGGAGAAGGCTGTCACGAAGTGGTTGAAGTTCAGCGACACTCGATTCCCACCGATTCCGTTGTAGCGTGCGGTGATTGCGCGCATCCAGCGCGACGAGTCGGGCCCGTTTCCAGGTCCGCCGTGGGGAGGACCTCCAGGACCTCCAGGACCACCAGGACCACCAGGACCCCTCGGACCGCCGGGGCCACCGGGGCCGTGTCGCCTTCCATCATCGTCCTTCCTTCCGCCATGACCGTCGTGGTGCTTGTCATCACCCTCTCTGCGAGGACCATCCCGGTCACCGTGTTCACGGTTACCCCTAAGTCCACGGTGTTCCTCAGTGTCTTCCTTGACCTGCGTGATTCGCACTGTAGTTAGATCGCGCTCAAAGTTGCAGAGGATAATCTCAAAGCCAGCTTCCATGCGCAGCACACCGTCAATGCGACCTTCCCATTCATTCTCGGCCATCTCGCAGGCCAGTCTGGCGCGTTCGTACTCTTGCCCGCCACCCCTCGGGGGTTCTTCGAACGAACTGTTGAACAGAACCGTATCCTGAGAATCGAGCGTGCCCTTCGATGTCTTGGCGGCAGACATACCGTCAAGATACAGAAGGCGGAGATCCTTGGCTGCAGCATACGTATGCAGATACCCGGACTCATTCTCATCGAATATCTTCGGCGGGCGACCAGCTGGCGGGCCATGGTGTTCACGCTTCCGCAGCTCACCATGGCTGCCATCCTCTGGCTCGGGATCATCATCACTGGGTGGTAGGTGTGGCGGGGGGCCACGTCGGGGCCGGGCGAAGACCATGGCATGTTCGGGCTCGAACGCCAACCACTCGGTGCCATTCACTGGACTGGCCTTGGAGGTTCCATGGTAGAACTGCGTACCGGCGGGAACGGCCGCGAGGAAGAATGACACGCCATTGTGGTGCAGAGACGATCCCCATTGACGCATTGAGTCCTGGATCACGTTGAAAATGTGATTTTCATTGCTGATCGACACGTTCTTTGGGGCTGCTGAGAGGGCATTTGATAAGGCTAGAACCCCGAATATCGGGAGGAGCGATTGTGGTCGCATTCTTGATGAGAGCCTACTCTGGTAGGAGCAGTGCGAAGAAATTGACTCTTTCGGAAACTTTTATCAGATCGCAGATCGGGCTGCATGAGCGGAAAAAGCAACGTTCATATACGACAGGCCTATAACATACGAGAAAGCCGCGCGTCATTCGATTCTTGGCTATCCGCTTTTTGGTAGTTCGGCCCGACGCTAGGAGATAAGCTACGGCTAGTGGCGATTCGGGTCATTGGCCCGAGGTTGATGGGCACAATTCATTGTTGGATAACAATGTTACTACTTTAATTGTCTTGATCGACTAACTGACTGAAGTTTAATTTCCATTATTCCCACTGTGATTCCACCCATCGCACCGATTGCTCAAGTCTCATTCGCTTTACTCATATGTCAAAAAAAGTCCCGATCTGTGTCTGGGATCTTACTAGGGGATTTTGACTTCATCTGGAAGTAGGCCGACAGGGTGCGTTCGCTGACCCATGCTGCTTTCAGACCGTTGGAAAATCCCTCAACACACGGACTGGCCCCACGACATGTCTGCCTGTTTGCTTCGGTCGGGGTATCGCTCGGGGGTATCGACTTGACTCAATCCGTATATAGACGTTCATCTCTTCGGCGAGCGTCGAAATCATGAAGCCGTTCTGTAGACCTCAGGTAGACCTATAGCACCGAGTTAAGGGCAATTTTTACGAAAGAGGGGCGCTTCGGTATAGCCGAGAACTGAATGTATCACAATTGATGCCCTTTGAGCCTTAGATTCTTTCGTCCCCTTCTTTACTCGTACGGAGAGCGACGGCTAGGGCTAGCTTGGCAAAGTACGGTGCGTCTTCCTTCTTAATGATGAGATACGTGTTACCTGCCAGATCAGTTCAGAGGAAAAGAGTGCATTTCTGTCCAAATACTAAGTACGGAGAGAGAAAAGAGAAGGAAAACTATCTACGTGCTCTTCCTTCGGGTTTTGTGCGTGTCCTTCTCTGCAAGCTATGCAAAGGGTGTTCCTCACTTACGTTTGAGGAAGGTGCAACGCAGACCAGGCAAGTGCGGTTGACGAGTACCTTCTGTTCCCGACACCCATGTTCTTAGATCTTCGGATCGTCACAATATGGATTATATCGGTGAATTTCGATAAATTCGTCTTGCTTCACGAAGCGCTTTCCCGAATCACCCTATTATATTGTCTATACCCGTCCTTATAAGAGGTAAAGGCCAGAAACATTCGGCAACGGTGTGAGATGAATACCGTTATCGGCGTACTAATAGTCATATCAGTATAGAAACTCAAATATAGCGATATCAGTCTGTATGCTTACCTATCCTTCGGAAGGCTCTTCTCAGGATGCGCATTTAACAGGGCTAACCATTTGGTCTCCTGCCAATAGACATTCGGTTCATGGATTAATTGCCTTAGAGCTTTTGCTTCGAGGATTGATTGTGCTCGAAAGGTTGATTTCGACTCTAGGAAGCCGTCTACCTGGCATGACAAGCTGAAGACGCCCGATCCAAGCTCTCCGATTTTCTTGTCCCTGCTAACAATCTTGACATCGAATGTCAACTTCGCTTGAGTCGGATTCCAGTTACTATCCACATGACGGTGACTTGCGCAGACTGTTTGCAGAAAAGGAAAAATGTGAAAAGTCAAGTTCCCATGGTGGTAGATCTCCGAACACTCGAAATATCATTTAGATAGATCGCGCTTTTCGATAACGGAGATTCATGAGGATGTCTAGCTCGGAATCACCGAACGACCGAAGTGGGAATTCGGGCATTTCTATATCTTGTTAGCACACTACTGGGAAAAATCAACTGACAATCAGTTATTATCACACCGGATTGCAGTTGACCCGAGAATGGCACAGAAGCTTACGGATCAAGTTCTCGTTGGAGGAGTGCTAGCAGTATATGGTCTCGATTATTGTTTGTGCACGCGACGTGGGGGTTGGCTTCTTCGAAACACTGGGGAGATTGACTGAAGCGAGACGTCATTGTGGGAGCGAGGCCGTAAGCTAGGCTAGCTTAGTGAGTTAGCGAGTTGACGTTGTCAGTAAGTGAGGGGCCTGTAGACTCACATGATCAAGGCATATACACTAGTATCATATATAAGGCGAGGGCAGTTGTGAAGGAAGAAGGGGAAGTGCGGTTATTGGCTGATGTAGATGGAAATTGAAAGGAAGAAGGGGAAAAAATGGCAAACAAAGCATGTCGAGAGCCGGCAAAAGCTCACACTAGGGCCTAAGGGAACTGATGCAGCTTTAATATCATATTTGAGATATCCAATCCAACGACACGAATGATCATATATTATATAGCACAACGACACTAGGACTTTGTTTAGTAATGGAGTGAGCGGTAACTGACGGTAATGTAAGTCAGATTCTCCTGCTTGTGGAAAACGTCTTTTATATAGGCGAGCTTTAAACAAAGAACAAAGATTTTGACACCAAAAACAACAGTTACCTGAATCAAGTTGGTAAATCTAGACAGTCAAATAGACAAAGGAAAGATTCTCACTAAGCTCAGATATTTTCGATACTACATAAGTAATCCAGCCATCTGTTTCGCCCAGCTTCTCGTGCCTATATGCTGCGTGCGAGAAATCGGTTGATGTTGTATTGGACTTTGTATTATAGTCTATTTTAAGCTGAGAGTGTCCCCTCAAGAGCTTTAGTTGAGTAGTTCATCACGCGATATTACGCAACCATGTAAGTGTGGATATATTATGTTGTTCTATTTCTTCATATGCCGCTTCAATGAATCGGCATTAGGGCGAGAAAGCTAACGTGACCGCAGTGCAAACAAAACATACAATTTTGGGTTGAAAAATAGAGTGGCCAACGAATCAAATCAACGAACGGCCAGTGGAGACAACAGTTAACCAATTGAAAGTGAGAGGTACGTCCACGTGCCGATTTCGGCCAATAGAGATCGTGGAAATTCTGACTTGTGGGATCAGAGCCCCACTGTGGAGTATGCGACGCAGGGCACCAATTGGAGGAAATAGAGGATTTGAAGCTTGCAAGTATGTAGAGGATTCAATAGCATAGGTCATAACCTGTTGGATATATCTTGAGAAGACGACTTGACTATTGGAGTGCTCTGGGAAACCTCATTTGTATGAGGATGAAAGTGTTGTTGGGAGCAGACCAGGAGGTCACGTCTCCCTACAATATGCAAAGACATCAGAAATGAAAAGTTGACCAAGGTCTTTCTCATAATAAAGAAGTGAAAAGTGTGTTTTATATCACGTGACCGCTTAGTCAACCTGCAAAGGCAGGACCGAAGGTTTCGCGCCTTTGTAAGCCCGCGCCTTTTGCGGAGTACAGCTACTTATAATCAGTAAATAAACGCCAAATGTATTTCTAGTACCGCTGGTCCAGTAGGATCTACTAAGGTCCGGATGATTAGCGCTTAATATAGGGTTTTGAAGCCCCCACAGACAGAACTGCCTATAGTTGCCGTGTGGCCAATCGAGTAGTTGAACTAGTCGAATTCGTGTGTGTTATTCAACGGGTATATACTACGATACTCTATAAAGAGCACCCGAAACAAAATGGTAATAATAAGCTCCATAAAGATAAAAAAAACAGACCGAAGACAGCAGATAAAAGGTAAAAAAGTAAACGAATGGAAACAAAAAAGCACGAAAGAAACAATCAACAAAACCGTGAACTATATCAACGATATCTATCGATGTAGCTTTTTATCGCTAAAATCGTTCGCTCAATCGCTAAGCCATCATTATCCAAGTGGTAGGTCGCACCATCTTTATAATCTTCGAGCTCGGTCTTTCCTCGTATGAGTTGATAGAACCTAACGTACCTTCCAATGCCTACTATTCCAAATAGACGCCGAAGATCTTTCTCTTGATTGTCACGGCGGGATAGCATGTAGCCTAGTAGTTGTCCCTCTGCATGAGTCCAAGAACCGGGCGTTGGATGAGCACTTCGTGACGTCGAGGCTTTTTTGTTCTCCACTATAATCACATTGAACATTTTACCATCACTTAGCGTGCTCACGCAAACGTTCGCCCTGGTCTGCGACCTAGATCGGATATAGGCTTCCCTTTTAACGCCGTAGGTTTGCGTGGTTGGGAAATAATATGCGAGGAGGTTTGTCTAGAGGTGGTCAACTTCAACCTCTCGGGTCCTAGGTAAAATCTTCGCTATGTAGGAAGCTATTATTGGCTGTGTCTGGTACTGTACTTATATATTAGGGTCATGAACTGATACATTGAAGCTCTCATGGACTTACAGCCATCTCGCTGAGAGCTGTTGTAGAGTTGAGATATTGAGAGAATAGAGTAATGTCTATCAAGTTGTTGTTTGGTGGTCATTGGCTTGATAAAGCGCTGCAGATCTCGCGGTTGAATGGAGTTACGCTGATGCAGAATGATAAAGAATGCACGCGCGTTTGCGATAACAGGTGGTGAGGAATCCACAGGTATAACGGAGGACAATCGACTGGTCGGTGCAACTGTGGGCAAATTGCCAGTAACGATAGAGGACAGAGCTGCAGGGACAGAGACAGTAAGTGAACGAGAGTGTAGGAGTAGCGACTACAGTGGAGCTCACTTTAGCAGTACTGCTAGGAGTACTAGAATGAGTCGAAACCGGAGGATGATTGGCAATGGCAGTCGGGGTATTCTCAAGCCAAACACTGGGGGCAGTGTCGCATGTGATAAATGTGTAGTAGCAGGCAACTTTCAAGCTCCAGACTGGCACATTGAAGGGTTTCAATATATTATGTTGATAGGGAGAAACTGGCGTAAGGCTAATAGCAGAAAAACACCGTAATGGTTCGGGGCTAAACTAGGAGTAAAGTAGACGGCTTCGTTCGGTTGTAGGAAAGATATGAATTTCTTTCCAACCGTGAAAGCCGTGCCTATGCGAGGCCGGTTGAGAAGCTCAAAAGAAAGAAGGCCAAGAGGCGATGCAAATATTATTCGTGAGTAGGGTTGAAGGAGTAGGAGGATGTAGAGGAATTGATACCGGGTTTTTTTTGGCGTTCATTGGCTTGATCAAGCGTTATAGATCTCGGGGTTAGTATATGGAGATACGTGGAAGCAGGACAAGAAAAAAATGCATGTGTTCGGTGAAGGGGAATGATATAGAACGAGAGATAGAGATATGGTTGTAAGCCAATGAACAATTGGAATGTGTCCTGCGAATTGGAAAGGGAGACGGTCTCCCTGAATCTTGTTGTAGTTGTCGTGCACACGCCAAGTTGATCAAAAATTGTATTGTTGTGTTATGTGTAAGTTGGGATAATTGTGCGACAGATCATGCTAGCGAGACTGAGAAGTGAACGCAAACACCCTCCACCTTCTCTTCTGAGTAGTCACCCCATGGTGTTGTCCTCTCAAGCACCCTACCACTCCCAGTGGTGAATTTGCTCTTACACCTGTTTCACAGGCAGGGCTGTCGGTATCCCTGGTGACCCCGTCACAGGGTCCCCTCTTTAATATCTATGTTGAAAAAATAGCCTACCTCTTCTGGATCTTCGTCAAAATGGATCACCAATATCGTCCAGAGCTTCGCGCTGAATGCACTATAACTTTTGTCAACCTTTATAGCGAGATTCAGCAGCTCTAGTCGAAATTCAGACTTTCAACATTCAACAGGTCCAGGCTCAACACCAACTTATCTCTTCATTTACATACCGCCAAAACATTAAGATCCTCTCCCAGATCTAGAGTCAGTTTACCGGTCAACTAATTACGACACTTGGATGCCGCTATTCGTGCAAGACCACCTTCCGAGATTCAACGTCAACTTATCAGTCTCGCCAGCATGATTTGTCGCACGATGATTCCATGGAACCATTACCTGGAAGTTTTGAAAAGAAGAAAAAAAGGTGGATTCGGGTTTCGAAAAGGAAAAGAAAAAATCCGGGTTCTGGATCGAGGGTCCGAACAGTCTCTTGCGCACGGCTACTGAACGTCCCGGAGCAGTCTAGTCTCTAGCTCGCAACCTGAAGTCTGTCGCGTCACCGGACTACCTAAAAGAGAAAAGACGCTTTTGCCGAGTATATACTCGCAATATGAGACCTCTATGCAGTGTACGAAAGCGGAAATGCTAATAATCAAACTATAGGACCGCGTAGCTGGGGATCTTAGTTATAATGTAATGTGCCAGGTCTCAGAGAGGAAGAGTGCTTTTAATTCAAAATAACTAGGGTGGAGAGAAAGAAGAGGCAAGTTGCCATGTGGAGTGGGAGGCAGCCAGTTGATATAGCTGTCCCTTTGCAAACGTCGCAAACCTCAAACATCTCGCTTAGCCGTCTAGCAAACAATCCATCTAATGCAAACTGATAAACAATGCAAATAATAAGCGAGCAAGCAAAAATAAAACATATGATAGCGATCTATGGTAGATCATGACATCTAAGTTACTAACAGGCAACGAGCCCGGAAGCTCTCTAAAGCCTTCCTCTCGATACCATAGGCCTCTAGAGAAAGGTCGATCGAATGATAGGCTCAAATAGACGATTCGTATTGGTAGCAATTGGCAGAAGGCCATGACATTTAATAGGACCCTACCTAGGTACTAGCAAGTCATGAATAGATATTATAGAGGGCCGGTAGTAACGTGACTAGCCCTAGTCACGTCGATACAAAATTCTCGACCAATCAGAAGCCAGATCCGAGAATCTGAGATTTCGTAAATCTCAGCAAGTTAGTTAACTAACTAGACATCTTAGTTTGCGTCTCTCTGCTCAGCAAAATGATTCTGGACGCAATGAACCTATTGAAAATTGTACCATCCTACAGTGCTACAATTGAGTCAGTAAGCTGCGCATGTGAATTGGAACAGCACATATTTGACTTACATCGAAATACCCCGCAAAGGCTTTTATCTCTCCATCTGGGTTAAGTAGTACTGATTTGCAAGTTGCATTCGGTTTTCCAATCATGCTACGGCTTATTCCATGTTTTTGGTCAAATATTGGACGTATGGCCTGGATGCCCCCTTCGCCAGCGAGGACTTCGAAGCCTTTCAACGGCTGACCACGGAGATCAATCTTGATCTGCTTTTGAGAGATTTGATAGCCAAGGCTAATGCTTGGTGAACTTTCGCCGTAGACAAGGTTTAGCCCGGTAATAAATGAATGTTCATCTTCAGCAAGTACGGAGACAGCGATTTCCACGAGCTCACTAGAGATGGTGACCATCTGAGGTGGTAATAGGTTATGCACCCCACGACATCGCTGGCAGATGTCATTGCCGAGTGAAGATGGAGGAGTGATTTCGGATTTGTAAGGCCTATCGCATTGGACTTTTCCTGCGGCTCTTTCCCACACTAGGCCATCAAATTGAGCTGTATTCTCAGGCGACGTAGATATTGGAGCTCCAATCATCATACACCTATCTTTGATCCACTCGTTATGAAGCCACTGTAGCCTTCGAAACCGTAGTGTCCGGGCTAGACGCTTGAGTCTGCTAGTGCAGCGGTACATTAATCTCCAGTCTCCACAACCTTCTTCCAAGAGATAGTTGAGATATCCTCGTTCCCGATGAATGAAGAAGCGTGTTTTCCAGAATTCCTGGTTTTCAAATATGTGAACCATAGCTTTCGACGCAAGTCTTAAGCTGAGGTATTCGGGCGTTGGAAGAAGATAGGCGATTTCGAAGCGGATTTCGAGTGGAAGGAGACGAAAGCAGTCATTCACTTGGGACTCATCCTTCAGAGGATGTTCACATTCCATGTTTTCTGCCTTTGGAAAGGTCTTTGATTCGGCCCGGAACCCGATATATCGAAAGCATCTCGAGCTAGGCGTCCCGGTGTCTGGGATTACATGATCTAAAAGTTCTCATTGATTATTTGAAATTGCTCGTGGATGCAAAAACCTATAAGAAAAGTAAACAATGACTTACAGGCTCGATACTGTGGCCAAGGTGCTTCTTTGACTACTTTAGCCAATTTATCGAGAGGAACAACCCCGTTGTTGAAATGTTGTATCAACAATCTCCAGCAGCCTATATGGAACACGCATGATTTGGAAAGGTCATCCTTCCAATCCTTGAACCATTCAGGTATTTCTTTATCACCATAACATTCTTCGATACATTCTCGAACTGGCATTGAGCTGATCTTCAGTGATCTATTGCGATATAATTGTCAAGTTGCAACTGGGTAGAGCTTACCGTCTTGTACCTCATCAGAGCCAGTGCCACAAGACGCACATGGAGGCTCACGGTCCCAATAAGAATACAAACGTTCTTTCCTCATGATTAGGAGAAGTGGTTTTCCTCGCTTCAACTTGCTAGGGCCGATACAGCATGTAAAAGGATGTAATGTGTAGGAATGTGCAAAACTTTTGCGAGTGAGATACTATTATAAATGTGTCGATAATAATTGCATCATTGATATTGGATAGGGCCTTAAACAGGAACCTTGGTTTTTATGGTCTAGTTGTAAAGAGTGGTAAAATGCGCTGTACGGTTTCCGTCATATATCTCTTTTAGCCTATGAGACCATATTCTCACTTTCGAATAACAAATATCGGGGTTTGATTTTCCTTATCGAAGTTTTTTTTCTAATTCTTTTCTTTTTTCCTTCTCTTTAGGGGACTGCTAATTTGACCCTCTCAACCTATTCTACTCTACCTGAATTTTCAGTACCGCCTTCCATATTCGGTACGACTATATATTCTGCCAGCTTCTGGCTTACTCGGTAAAGTAAAGAAACATGCAGTTTCATCGGAAAAAATCGTATATTCTTTCTACCTAGTTTCTATAGGAATCAACTCCTTGGTAGATGGGAGTAGTTGATGAAGCAGTTAATATGACAAATATAACTTGATTTTGTTAGACTTCCATACAAATTTTAGGTATCTGCTGTCTTACTACTATTGTCACGAAAGCGGTACATAAAATCAGAAGGCGGTAACTATCGAACGCGGAGATGAAAGTAAGCGTCGAGGGAAAAGCGGTACCCGATTAGGAAGTTGCAGGGCAGAATAGGTTTTTGGTGGGGAGGGGGGTGTCAAATTAGCAATCCCTTCTCTTTATGATCAAGCCCTCTGTCATGGTAATTCACGTATTTCATTTCTGCCAGTCTGAAATTAGGCAGAATCTAGGCACATTCAGGCATTTGACTTTGACCTTTGGCCGCTCTGCCCCTTTGCAGTCAACCTGCACTGGAATCCCCCATTACAATATGCATTTAACGTCCGAGTCTCCCGCTAGGGAAGAGTCATAAGAGAGTGAAGTAGAAGGAGATAAAATAACATTCCGCTTGGAATCAAAATCGTTCAGCACTCAATGGCATGGCTTTGACGAGTGTGCCGACATGAGATTGTTGGTATCCCATTCCTTTGGTTCGAATATGAATCAGGGCACCGAGGAACGGAAGCGGATTTTCAACAAAGGGTGAGTCGATAGGCCATTGAAGTTGCCTGCGGGAAATGTATTTGACGAATCCCTCATTGGTCATGGCATCGTCTGGAATTCCACCAAGGTTATCCGTAAGAAGCCCCAAGAAGGAACGGAAATTGTTGTAATCTTCGAATGAGCCGAAGTAAAGGCTCCCAGAGAACATCTCCAGACACCGTGTCATTGCGTCGTCAGGCTGCATTGGAATGTTTGCGCCAACGCCAAAGAAGTCAAGGTGGCGGAACGACCGCATGGGCTTCGTTAGCCGCGGGGCGTAGATGTTAAGTCTGACATTCTCTGATTTGCGAACGATATTGATGAGCTCATTAGCTTCGTACTGACTCACGATAATCAGAACATCGCTGTGGACACTGGATAAAATCCAATTCACCTGCTTGCTGAAATCATCCATGACATTATTCTTGGAAATTTTCACGGTTTGGTTGAAGTCCACAGTGGAATACAATCTAGGCCCAAGCAGATGTGGATGGTTCTCCTTCCCAGCAGATGTATTTTCCAGACCTTGGAAAGCCAATGTAACAGCCTTGGATGGTTTCTTATCACGGAACTTGCCGAAATTAGCGAAATACCGGATATCGTCGTGGAGGTTGTGGTCTTCAGGCTCGTATGATGGGGGCCGTGAAATCTGTTCTTCTCGCTCCACCTCGCATGCAATTTCTCTCTCTTGTTCCTCATGAAGGTAAGCAGAAGTCGCGATATGACCTGAAGTTGACTGCAAAGTTTTCAACAACTCCTGAACTTGCTCATTGTTGACATTCCATTCAGGCATCTTGTGGCCGTTCCTACCCCGCCTATCCTCGTCCCAAGGTGCGTAGAGCTGGGAGAGTGTCCGGGCTTCAGGCTCCTGTATAGAACTAGCGGTTTTAGACTTCGTGGAGGGGTCACTTTGTCCCACTATTAAATCCCAAAGAATGATCTTCTTGTGGTACTGAAGTCCCTGGTTTGCCCAAAGCGGGCGTACATTGTCCAGGGCCTGGCATGTCTGAGCCATAGACCACTTTAGTACGTCTGCTGAAGTGAAAACTCTATCGGATGATATCCCCAATATAGACCTCATATTGTGGCTGACCTCTGGAGGAACCAGAAATAGAAGGGATTGGCATTTTTCAAGGCCACGAAGTCGGTTGCAGGCTGAGAGGAAGTTAGTACTGGCTTTGAAAGATATCTGGACTTCACAGCTTACCCTGAACAAGCCTATCTTTCGTTAGTCTCGGCCCTAGAGTGACTGCGGCACGCGTCGCAAGTGGTAACTTCAAATCGACACCGCGCGAGTGGTGTTGATCAAGGAATACCAAGCAAGCCCCCATTCGTTGTCGGAACGAAGACGAGAAGAGAGTCTCAACATGCCCCTCCCGGTCAATCACCATAGTCTCATCACTTTGGTCGAAGAATATTGCCGCCTCAACATCTCCCTCCGGGGTCATGGCAAGCCATTTTTGGGCGACTGACTGATTCCCGGCCTCCAAAATTTGGGCACCAACATCAATCAAAACTCGTACAGGCTTGGCCGTGGGTGAGCCTTCACCGGTGCTGACTACAAGCCTCAGGAGCCGATCAACATCTAGCTGGCGGCCCTCCTCATCCTGCGCCAGGATACATTGCCTGTTGTCCTCTCGCAGCAATAAGCCTAGTACCATTGCATTGGTGTGAAGAAGTTCTCCAAGATCCCTTTGACGGATTGACAAAGGTAGCAGAAACCGGTTATCGTTCGTACCGCTGAAGCCTGTCGTCAGTTGAAGGCCACGCCGTGCAGGAATATCCCACGCGGATGACGAGAGCTTCCGAGGGAATTCCTTTGCTTCTCTAGAGAAAACGAACCGAGATAGGTAGAAGTCAACTATCTCTTTCTGATAGCGGAGAATGGGGAACAGAGTCTGGGTGAAGGTCTTATCGTCCTCGAGGTTCACGCCTGAGTATGTCCGTAAACCGGCTGGTAAATCATCCACACACTGCGTGACCCAGTTATGGAACTCAGTTGAAGGGTCATTTTCTTTGGCCAAGAGCACGAAGCAGTCCCTCAGTTGCTCTTTCCTCAGTCCATCGTAGTAGTAACTCAGACAGGTGAGAGTCACTGCCACATCAGGGTGTCCAAATTCTGAATTCTCGGATGGGATACCCTTCGCACGGTATGGCACCGCCATTAAACACCGGGAAGGGTGGAGGCCATATTCCACTAGCCAACGTTTATCAGCAAGCGAGAACCGCAGGATGCGATAAGCAAAGAGTCCGCGTAAAACGAGAAGATTGGTCATAAAGACACTCCCGTCAAATTCTTCCCGGATGAAAGATTCGTCGTCCTTGGCAAGTTCAGAATGTTCAATGAATCGCATCACGCTGCTCTTGACCCGTGAATTCCATTGGGTAAATGGTAACCCGGGGATTCCATTTTCGGAGATCGACTTGAGTGTGTAACCGATCAGTCGTTCGATCGCATCGACTTTCAGAAATCGCAAAATAGGAAACCGGTAACCTAGCTGATCAACCTCGATGCATGTTGGATCATCCTGACAAAGACGCTTTGCCTGTATGGAGACCAGGCGAAGCAAATTCTGAGTCGTCTCCCAGCGACAACTGAGCCCATCGAGAGATTGCTGCGTTCCCATAGTATAAATCAATTGGAACTTGACATCCAGGACTTCGTCACTTTCGTCAATGACATCCCGGCACTTGCTTTGCAGCCAATTCTCAAGACGTATCAGTGGCGAGAAGATATTGGGGTTTCTCTCCACAGCATCTAATCCTATGAGTCTGAATGAGAGCATCTGCTCGGGGAGGGCAATCAGAATACCCCTCTGGCGGAAACACTGCTCATATAAGGACTGGAGCTGGCTAACAATGGGAGAAGAAAGTTCCGTTTGTCGCGAAAATGGAATGTGGTAGATGCGTCGATTGATCAGACCCCCGAGCCGCTGAGAAAGAAGCGCGTCACTCTGCCTTAAGAGAGGTTTCAAGACAATTATTCTGAGAAGATCATGGCCGTTGGCCAACACTGCAGCCACCATGGGTGTAATGACGGAAGTCTTGCCTTCGCCCATGTTAAGCTGAAGCACTGCGTTTTCACCACAGTCCGGTTTAATCATCCGAGCTGCAACTTCAACTTGGCGCTTCCGGATAGTAATGTTATTTTCAATTTCCAACAGCAGCCAAGTCGGGTAGTTCAAAGGGTCCCACCCCTCATAGCCCGGGTTTTCTGCCTCTTTGAGAAATCCATCGATATCCCGATTTTCGGTACAGGCAATCAGTCTCTCGCAACGACGCAAGGCAGAGATGGACTTTCCAAATGCCACAAGTAACACCTTCCACTGGATGGGAATGCTGGTCCACTTATCAGAGGCCAGAATAGACAGAACTGACCACACGGTGACAGAAGGGCTGACGGTGTCAGTATCTGGCCAAATTGTATTTGCACTCGTCCTTAAATTCGCGACAATTTCATCCCACAATGTATCTCTCTGTCTTTCAAGCTCTTCTTGATGTCGAAGTACCGCATCTCCGTTTGTCACCCAGTCAAAAGAGGCAGCAAGGTCAGATTCACCAGGCGTAGATTCTGAAGTTGAGAAGTCCTCTAACGCTTGGACACTTTGACTTAGCCCGTTTCCATACTCTTGTTGACATTGGTTAGAGCTCGCTTGGAAATGCTTTGCTAGGGACCAGAGCTCAGGTGTTGATTGCAGGATCGAAGAAACCCCGCGATAGGTCATCGGAGCAAACGGAGTCTGAGGGGGGTCTGGATGAGACCTATGCATTAGATCAAAGCCACAGGGTGGCTGAAATGAACTGTATTCAATCTCCTGAAAGTGGACAGGGGAGGTGGGAACAGGATCCACATCGTGATACCAAGGGTCGGAGGGCGGCGCTTCCTTCTGTACCCGGCGCAGGAAGTCAAGGAAATTCCGGTTTTGGACCCAATCGCCACAAAGCATGTGTATCATTTCATGTGCCGGCTTTCTACGAACCAGTGGAACCAGAGCATGAGATGGAAGTACAGGAGTTTTGGACGGCCACTGAGCTCGTATATAGTCCCCACACAACCGTACATCCTCGGCCCTTTGTTTGCACCAGTTGGCTTTGGCTTCTTGGTTGATTTTGGCTTGTTCTGCACGTGAGAGGTGTGAATTGTATACCTTAGTGAAGGTTGTGTAGGAAGTATTGATTGCGTATTGAATTTGAGAAAGAACAAAGTCCCCCCCAAGGCTGAGATTCAGTACCGTCGTCGAGTTGAGTGGCACTGGAATATATTTGCATTTCTCCGAGAAAGCAACCTGAAGTAATTGACGGAGGACCGACTGGTCAATCTTCCCACCAAACGCAAGGATAGAAAACAAGGAAATCAAGAAGTAGGTGTGCGTAGCCCTAGAACTTGTCTGGCAGGCGTGGTATAAACCCACCCAGGCACTCTCCATCGACTGATTTAGCATTTGAGAGCAAGAGTAACGGGTAAAATCAGCTGAGAGCGTTGCTAGGTTTTTGAATTGCCTCATGGTTGCCAGTAGATGTGATGAATGACCAACTGTCGTAGGCCAATCTCGAATCAGAGCTGCGATTCTATACACATTCTGACTGCGAGCACTTGTGATGTTACAATCGCGGGAGTTGTAATTTATCTTCCTTGATGGAGTGGGGGATTCGCTGAATTGCGACCTCATGATCTGCTCGGCGCGGCAACGGTTACGCTTTAACAAATCAATACTCCCCGGGTATAAGAGGCAGTTTTCCTTCTTTTTGGCACCATGGAAATGTGAAAACTGCTCAGAGAACTGAAGAATCTCTTGCGACAAGGACTGGAAGTCATCGTGTTGGGCAAGTTGACCTAAGTTACTAGACCATACGATAGTTTGCATGACACGAAGGTGCTGAGGATAAAATCTGCGGCACGGCGTAAGTGCTGCAATCCTTTCCAGGGTCTCGGTAGCATCATTTTGAAGAGGGAATGCTGATTTTAAACACTCCTGACGTAGAATACGGATAGCCTCTTCGGTACCTGAGCGATGAGTCAAGTTATCAGGGACAGGGAAAGACGTGATTGCGTGCAAGTACGCCTGGTACAAGATAGCCAGAGGGTGAAATCCTCGCAGAACTTGTAGATGACTGTCCAAGAAATAATGCATGTACTTCGCGCGATTTCCGGTTGGTAGATCGATTGTGACTGCAACATGATGATCTTCTCTACTAATCATCGGGTTTCCGTAAGGAATAATGACCGATCGATTATTGGAGGAATCAACGAGGACCAGTTTGTTCTTCAGCCCATAGAAACAGCCGATGTCTTGGTCCACATCAATCAGGGCGCCGAACTCCTTTGACGTTACACGTCCATTATCATTGACGAAGAATTTCAACCGTAAACGGCTTAGTTCTGCCTCCAGTGTTCCAACAGCCGTCCGAATGACAACAATCTCATCACTTGCATCAAGGACTTTCAATATGTGATTAATTTTTTGGAAAGGCGGGCTCTGCACATCGACTAGGGTCTTGGAATCTTGTTGCATGAGCATGTTGCCCGGCGAATTAGGATCAAAGAACAAATGCCAATTGCGGTCAGAAGGTTTCCATGGCTGGTTCAGTGGACGGAATTCAACAGCCCCAGTCTCCAAATCCAGCCAATGAAAGTTCTCGGAGATTAATACTCTAGGGAAGTCCCTCTCGAGGACCTCGTGTGGTATAAGCTGCAAGACCTGAGACCCCTTGCGGGTTTTGATCAAAAGCTTCCCACTCTGCATCCCGAAGTGAACCTATCAATTGTCAGATTGTGTATCGTAGCTCGGCTTTTTGGGTTGCATAAGTCTTACTTCAAAATTCTCAACGGTGTGTGACAAGACAAACGATGCTCCGGGCAAACTCGATGGCATCACCGGGATAACTCTCTATAGAAAAGTCAATACATCTTCTAGATATGATGAAGGTTTTAGGTAAAATTACCGTTCCGAAGAGGCGTTGGTAGAGAGTATTATTCGCAAAGCGAGCTGGCAACCTCCCTGGAGGATTTCCATCCACAAGAAGTTCACCTGTGAGATAATTGAAGTGGAGTCGTTGCCCGAAGCCTTGCGCACTGTTGCTTGTTTCCGTAGTTACCCAGGTATCCGAGCAAGTTTTCCAAAGCCCGGAAACTTCAAGACAGTTCATGCCACTTTGAATTGCTTCATTCAATCCAGACGCGCAGTTCATAATCATCCATATTATCCGTGATCTTGATAGTGACCGGATCCTTTCTGAATTCTCCACGCTAAGCTTTATCTTGGGCGACAGACCGTCTGTTTCTGGAGGTGAGTTCTCGAACAGTAAAATGGAGCATCGGACGAAGCAAAAGAGGTCTCGGGGCGTTTCGATAACCATGTCCAAAAACATAGGATCAACATCATACGTGGCTTGGCAAGTAGATGCAATCAGAAGTAGCAGCTGTTGTTGTCTTTGATCGTCGTTCTCTTCTTTATTCAGAAAACTTTGATTCAACTGATCGCACCAATCCATCCCCACCTCCCGACATTGTCGTAGGAATTCAACGACCTTCTCAACCGACGGTGATCCACTTTTTAAAGCAAGAATACGAACACCAAGTGTGACAATAAGATCGAAGGTGCAATATTCGTTCCAGTTATTTTCAATCGTCACCAATCTCTCTCGCAACAGGTGCAGCAGACAGTCACCAAAGCCTATATCCTCAAAGGCTTCATGTGCAGCTCTTCTGATTGAGCCTAATCTTCCGGATAGTGGCCCCAGTTCCCAAGCGGCTTGTTTGAAAAGGGAGACAACAGCCTCCTCATTCAGTGATAATGCCGATGATGCCAGATTCCTCAAAATATTGCCCCATTGAAGATTTTCCCCAGAGCGAAGACATCCGTAAGCCTCAAATTCTAGCAAGCTGAGCTTTTTATCGCAGTCTTTCTGGGTCGCTATGACCTGGTTCTGGGAGTGTGAAGTGGAATTGAGGGTGTATTGCAGATTTGAGTACACTCCGAGTGGGAGTTGTATGGTGCACATGCTCTTGACGCTCGGTTTATTGGTCTGAATTGTCACCCAGGCAATTCTTGTGTTGTCGAAAAGTCGCAGGCGAAGCGCATTTGGGATGCAAACAGAATCGAAGGAAACAGGGAATCTGTGCGATCTGTAGTGAGACTTCCGCCATGATTTTGTATATGAGGCCAGAACAATGTTCGACTCGCGTCTCGTGACGAATGTTTGGATCTCTGTATATTCAAGCCATCTGACTTCCATATCGGTAGTAGTCACTGTAAGTGTTCGTCCAAGCTCGTGGAGAACTCTCCAGGTACTGTTGCGCCATGATGCAAACCAAATGGGAATACTGAGCTCGAATACAGCGGTTTTTCGTGCAATATCTTCTGTTGGAAGTGGCCATTCATGAACCCGAATGGAGATAGATTCGATTTGTTTGTTCAGTGAACACCTTGGGCAATCCCGCGGAAGGTGAACGTATTCATCATCGCCATTGTAATCATAATAATGCGACATTTGTTGCTCTTGTTCGTGTAGGCGTTCGTATTGAGCACTTAATCTCTCCCATTCCGCTTGCTTTGCTGCTCTAATTGCATTGGCAGACTGCTCAATTCTGCATTCGAGCATTTGGTGTTCCTCGGAGCTGTTGAAAAATTGAACACCAAAGCAATTTGGTGCTGGGTCACAGAAGATGCTAGGGTTGGTTTTGTCCGATTCCTTATGCCGCACATTTATGTACTGCTCGACCTCCCTCGCCCGTTTCATTTGACCGATCTTGGGAAGTAGTAGAGGTTCGAGGAAGTTATCGGGGATTCCAGGAGAGAACCTCTTCATCAGGGGACAGAGTCGTAGAGCCATTTTGTCTAGCACTACCCACAGTTCCAACATTACAAGAATCATAACTGACGTGGCTTGTGGGTTGGAGATGTACGTCGACTTTGCGAGGGAAAAGTACTGCGCAATGGTATTTTCAAGTTCACGACACGCTGCTTCATGTTTCGAAGCAGGTTGATTGATGAACCAGGACTGTAGGTGCCCATCAACCCATTGCTCAAATTCACTGAGAGCCATGATCGACCCGATCTTCGGAATGGGCAAGTCATTGCTCCATTTTAAGTTGGATGTGTGAGTTCGACAGAACTTTGTGGGCTTTACTTGATTAGGCGACGAACGCATCGCCGCTTGAAGATATTCCTTGCAATGAAGCAGTGATTGGTGAACATCATCTTGCGAAGATGACGATGGAATCAGCGGAATCCTCACACGGTTGGTTATTTTGATCTGCTTTTTAATAGACATCAATCTGTCAAGCAGATCCTTGCTTGCGGAGTGTGCACGGTTGGCAACAAATGAAAAGACTTCATCTTTATCCTCCAGCTTGTAGATCCGCCGGCCAATCCGAGCACGCATGATTTCATAGCAATCCGCAAGTTCATGGGAGGCTACGGACGGATTTTGTCTTGCCGCCAGTGTTGCCATGAAGTACAGAATGAAGTTTTTGTAATGAAGGCGCCCTTCCGTTTCATTGAAGCATCGCCGAAGAACCAACTGCAGAGCGACTCGGATGACGAGCCAAGCTGGAGACCGCCTCCATGGTAATAAAGCAGACTTCCAGTTTACCTCGTCTCGCACACATTTTAAAACCCTTTTTTCTTCATGGTGTGTACCAAGTGCCAGAAGTTGTGTCATCAAGCCTTCTGTCACCAGGCCAGGATGGGTTGTGTTCCGGATTTCGTCCACTTCAATTCCCGCTTTTTTGCTTTTCGGCAGCATCTCAGGCACTTCCTCGGATGCTAATTGAGATATTTCGGTGGCCAAATAGGAGCAGAATGTCGGATCAGACAGCTTGTCTGCCGAGATAGCTACACCAACTCCGGGGAATCGACGTATGAGCCCACCAGAGGAGGACAGTATTGATCCATCCTCCGATGACACCTCAAATGCGTCGACGAGAACACTGTCTTTTTCTGCATCGTAAAAGGCGACCCATCCGCAGTTCTGGGCTCTGATGTGACATGCAATAGCCCCTAGTTAGGTCAGCGTTTTCTCGACCGGGGCCGTCTGGAATGTGCTAGGGGAGAAAGATCTAACGAGAACACAACCCACTTACTGGTAAATTTAAGGTTCGAAAGAGCTTCTTCTAAGCCACTCTGCAAAATTCCCTGCTCGGTATGCAACTTCATCCAGGTAAACAACATACTCAAAGCTAGGTCCCATCGCTGCTGGGACTCGGGGCTGACATTCTGAATGAAATCTTGCAGCACATCTCTCACAGCCACGATCAGGCGGCTCTCCAGCTGAACTAGGTCATGTTCAGCCTCCTGTGGGAGTTTGATAGGGAAGAATATGTGATGGAAGATGAAGGTAGACAGAGCATGATCGAGGTCCATGGCGTGTTAGAACACGTTCAGATGCCAAATATGTGCACGGTATGGGTGAAAACAATAAGTGATAGGTTAATTATGGATAGCAGCAAGTTTGCTTGAGATGAAGAAATGTATGGCAAGTTGGGTGGGATACAAAAGAATATGAGAAGGTGGATCTGGCAGTGCAGAAGTACGCAAACTATCCGCTGCTCAAGGCGGAAAATGACTTCAGAATTTCTAGCGGTGACAATCCATATGCTACATGAACTTCCATGATAGTAGTATAGTTTCGATACCTATTTGGGAGAGGGGATTGGTAATATGCCCCTCCTTGGAAGGAGGGGTCTCTTGATCAGAATCCCTGTAGTATGACGGTCATAACACAGTATTGCGGCCCAAAAGGTATTCCCAAAATTCTGCATGTCCTACTGTTCTAGACAAAGCGTATTGGCTGCCAATACGTATTAGGAGGGTATTATACGGAGTAGATATAAAAACATTGGGTTTTTCTTTTCTCGTATTATCTATATCTTATTATTTCAAGGTACCTTTTATATCTAAGTTTACTACTAAAGGTACTTAGGTGCTTTGATTTACCTATATTTTACTATACTACTACTTTTTTAATTATATTATATTTAATCGGACCTGGATTCGAATCCGCGACGATTGTATTTTCTAAGATCTAACCATTAGATTATCTAGCTACTATTTATAGACAGATATTACCCCTCTATCTAATTATGTACTAGTTATTGCAGTGGGGAAAATCGGAATCCCTCGTTTAGTGGCCTTACCTTATCCTTCAGGTAGAGAAAAGCGAGTGCCCGGTTGTCAAGTACAGTTTTGGAGAGAGAGGAACCTAATCAGATCACCACTCCAGAAATGAGAAGCAAGTGGCGATATGTTTGTGCATTAGGCGATTGTATACTATGTGTGGTCTATGTGATCCCTATGCTTACTAGCTGACCGTCCTGGATGGTTGGTATTGTTGTGTCATTCTCGTCTTGCCTGCATGGCCAGGCTGCCCATCGTGCATTTCCCTCTTCATTATATATTATACTAAGAAAAATAATACTGGTCCTCACCGGATTTTTTTCCTTTTATACTAGTCTAATTTTGCTCTCTACTATAAAAAAAAAATCAGGTTACTAAGGTATTCTATAGGTATTAGAAGTATTTGCCGCTACTTTCTATCATACACCCACATGAATAGTGGATCCGCTTATTCCCATCCTCCCTGCCTTTTCTCTTTTATACATTAGGGTCGGCACCCGGATTTTTGTTTGGTTTTGGTTTTGATTTTGTTTTTGGGGGGTTGTATTTTGTTACGTTGGTTTGTATATTAGTCCGTTTCATGGGAAGTTTCTATTATTTGAAAGAATTGAGATCAAATTCTCCATCTTGCCGCCTTTTTGGATCTCTTACTAGTGTCTGTATATGAAGACGAAACCACGATGTTGTTCAAAAAAGTACCGTGCCACTCATACGCTGCAACGGACTTTTACCTTGCGGCTTCTGCCAGCGGACCAGGTTTGCCTGCAGACACGAATACGTCCGGAAACAGCGCGGTCCAAAATATGGTGGAAAAAAGATAGAAGCAGTAAGGGCAGCTCAATCACATTTCAATGGAGATATTAATAGCTCTTGCCAATCAGGTGAAGATCTCGTATATCTAGAAATTTCTAAGGAGTGCATATAGAGTAACGGGATATTATATACGATAGGATCAAGTTTCTGACCGGCGTCAAGAATTCGCATATAGGGCCACGTCCACTTCATCATGTTGGTCTTGTCAACCAAACACAAGACTTACGACCATACCATGATATGGCACCATGAAGCTATCCATATTAATTCGAGTACCACCAATATTAGAGATAATTCAATGATAAAAACGGTATTTGAATGCTAGACAACCACATAATCCAATTGGGTCGTGCCGAAGTAACCGAGAAATTGCTAAGGGGAGATATAGCGAGCAAATATCTCTGAAGTAAAGTATGTTTTTCATGAGACTTAAAACGTCAGTTTCACCCTCTTTCAAATAGTCTCCGTAACGTGGACTGTGATTCTGCCTTCGGCTTTGATTTTACCTTCGGCTTTAATGGACAGAAAAAAGCATTTGCCATATTAAGAAGATAAGGCGAGGAAAATTCCTCAAGCCAGCGCTTCATATAGCTTGCGATCTCTTCCTTTCTTCCTCAGGAAGGTCGAAGCCTCGGCAGCTGATACAGCACCAGCACTCCGAAGTACAGTGGCCCTTGCCTTTCTCCCCTTTAGAGAGATGCCTCCTCCGTGCACAGCATCCACACCCCCGGCTACAACATCCGCCTCGATCCGAGCAATCCTGAACCATTTCTTCACACATAAACCATATACCATCATCATCATCCTTTATGCTATCATAAACGGCTCTCCAAGTCGGTCTAAGCATGGACACCGCTCGGTAAAGGCCTTGCTCTTTTTTTGGACGTTGTCTTTTTACCTTTTCGAGCTGTTCATCTGCTTCTCTAACTTCAAGTTGAGTTCTATCGGGGTCGGGATCGGGATCGATAGCTATGGCCTTTTGTAAAGCTATAGCTCTATGGTTTAGCGTTTCCTCGCGCTGCGTCTGTTCACGCAGAGCGTGCTCGGCAATAAATAACTCGATAGCAAGGCGCTACTTGAGCTCGCCAAAATCGTTTCTTAACCTGGTAGGGGGTGACGAGTAATGAAAATATGCCCCCGGAAAGTCCCATATTTCTTTCAAAATAACGGATTAATACAGCAAAAGAATATGTGAAGGTTGAGGAGACTCGCGAAACAAAAGTCCGCCAGTCCTCTCATACGATCCATGACTGTACGGGTCATCGTGATGTTGTTTGCCAGTTACGGAGCGGCCAGCTATATAAGCAGGTCCTCTCTACAAGTGTGCCATGGGAACATAACTCTCTCATTGATCACTATTCCCTATATACACGACGACATACACTCATACTTCGATATGCGCTAGTCCCAACATGGCGCACTACTGTGAGTGGGGTCTAGTCCTTTCCTTGATTCTCTGTATACGTGAGCCTTCGCCATGCGATCTTTACCATCCATGGATGTTGATAGATATTCGTTTACCTCTCTCTCCCTGTATCATTGATCTATCACGTCTTCTACCGACGGTTAGGAGACCGCACGTCATTGTGTCGCCATTGCTAGCGACGTTTCCAGACCACATGTTTGGTGACAAATAAGCCATGACTGAAGTCAAAGGTCATACAGAAAAGTCGTTTCGCAAATTAATTTTCTCTTTTTCGGCCGTTTGCCTATAAAAATTAACGACCGTGAGAAGACAGAGATCTGAGAAGACTAACTGGATCACGTCGTTTTGAATGACAGAAGCCGCAAACACGGCCGAGTATTCTTGTTGTAGTTAATCTTAGGGGGTTCATGCAATGAGCAAATTTTGATCCGAAATGGCCATTCCCGTTAACTCATATCAGAGAATGATTCGATTGTCAGATGTTTATTCTTACCTCAGTGTCCAACAAGAAGTTGTCGGCAGTTTGTAGCCTCAGCAACCAGACTTTCTCCGCAAGATGAGCGGCCCGGGGTAAGTCCGGAGTTAAAAACTGTGGGGAAGGATGTTCGTTATCATGGAGAATTGGAGCTGAGAATAGGAGGTGAACATCGACACCGATTCCACACATATCAAGGTTGTTCAGGGTGGGTTAATCGTATAAGGAAAAGCAGGAACAAAGCAAAGCTGTGGGTCTAAAACCCCTGCTGATTTGGCCATGAGAATAAGGCTGACTGCAGTACGACGATGAGCTGCACTTGACGTTGACATCGGGATAGCCTCCCGCTTACAACATTGCCATCAAATTTTAAAGCGGATAAAGTCCAAGCAGGGAATGATGAAATCCCCAAGCCGTGTGAGCGCCTTCAAAACGGGCTTGTGGGGAGAATGTGGGAGAGGCGGGAAAGACTTACTCCGCCGTGGCCATGAAGCAAAACGCAAGACATGGTCGGCAGCATCACCCGGGCATTGCACCGTTGGATATTTTATCTTTAAAGGGACTCTTTGTGCCATTCTTCGCTGCTTTTCCTGCTATTCTTCCTTTGGTATATTTTAGTTCCTTGTCGTGTTAACACCCATTACTATATATCTTCTTCGCACACCACCGATAAAATGACAACAGCACCTCAAGATTTACAAATCGCCATTCTGGGCGCCGGAATGGGCGGTTTGACTTCCGCTTTGGCTCTGGCGCAGCAGGGATTTAAGAACATTGATGTTTATGAAAGCGCAACTGACCTCGGCTTTGTTGGCGCTGGTATTCAATTAGCACCGAACATGGCCCGCATTTTGGATAGACTCGGTGTCTGGAAGGGCATTGAGGCCGAGGCTGTGAATATTGAGGACACATCAGTTCGTGGTATGTTGCGATTTCCCAACCAAACAATGTAATGCGATCTAATCTATGTCTGCAGACGGCGCAACGGACACTCAACACGCATATGTGGATCTGCGGTACATTGAAAAGACATATGGATATAAGCACATGGTTGGCCATCGTGCATCACTATCCAATGGACTATACAATGGCTGCAAGCAACATCCCGAAATCAAGTTCCACTTCGGAGTCAGCGCAGATGACGTGGACTCTTTCGGTCCTCGGCCATCATTCACAGCTACCCCCCGCGCCGAGGGAGCTGCTCCGTTCAAGGTCGAGTGCGATGTGCTTCTCGCCGCAGACGGTATTAAGAGTGCCACCCGCGTGGAGATGATGAAGCGGGTGGGTGCCGACGTTGGCGTCAAGGACACCCACCAAGCCGCGTATCGAATCATGATCCACAAGGAGCAAATCAAAGACGACCCCGAGCTTTTAGCCCTCATCAACAGCAACCGTGTGACCCGCTGGATTGGCGAAAAACGTCATATTATCGCCTACCCCGTCTCTAACAATACCATCTACAACCTCTCCACCACCCAGCCCGACAGCCACTTCGCATCTGCGACAAACGCTACCTATACCACCAAGGGCTCCAAGCCTGCCATGATGGACGTCTTCTCTGACTTCTGCCCCATGGTCCAGCGCCTGCTAGATTACGTTCCCGAGGGCGAGGTCTGCGAGTGGAAGCTGCGCGTCCACGACCCGCTCCCGACTTGGGTTCTCGACTCTGTCGCCTTGGTTGGTGATGCTTGCCACCCTACCCTACCGCACTTGGCTCAGGGTGCTGCCCAGGCGATTGAAGACGGAGCTGTTCTCGGTGTGGTTCTTTCTAAACTCCCTGATACCACTCCCCAGTCTATCAACAAGGCTCTCCGTGTTTACGAGAGAGTCCGCAAGAGCCGTGCTGAGGCTTTGGTTGACATGGCTACCGCTTCTGGTCGTGCCCTGCACTTGGGTGAAGGTGCTGCCAAGGAGGAGCGTGACAAGCAGTTTGCTGCCCTCCGCGCTGGCAAGGGTCCTGTGCCTGATAAGTGGGCTGATGCCGATGTGCAGCGTGAGATCTACGGCTTTGACTGCGCTAAAGTCGCTGCGGATGATTTCGATGAATACTTTCAGAAGATGTAAGCTCGTTCTTTATATTTTTACTGGATTTGGCACATGTGTTTGCATGGGCTTTTTGTATACTTATGGCCTTCGGACCACACATGAAAATAAATGAGACTATCATTAGTCGTATCTTGCTACCATTGCTGAAACCCAGGGGCCGATTTCCAATCCTCGCATTAAATACCATATGACGTTGATCATAGTATACTGCCCATACTTGTGTATAGCAAACACAGCCTTCATTACACCAACAACAATCCCTTTGCGTTTTTCTACTAAGCCAGATAATACTTCATACTGTATCCCGCTGTGTTTTTTTCTTTCATATTCACCACGTCCAGCCGTTGGCATCTTTGATCCAATCCGCCGTTCCGGGTGGTGTTCCTTCCCAGTAGAACGGGCTATCGGAGGGTTGGATTAATCCGTATTGGAAGTAGTTAACATCATCCCACTGTTGAGGTTCGTCAAATGGAGATGCGGATTTAAACCCGCAGATGTGCCTAGAGATAGTTAGATCATAGTCCATAGATAATCTTGCATAGACATACATTTGACCACTGGACTTGTCATAAATGATTTTCGACGGACCAGCCATACATGGCATGTACCCGCACGGCAAAAACCTTCTGCTCTCTGTTAGCCCAATATTTCGCAGTGGTCACTAGATAATCAATCATACTCATAGACTTGACGAAATTTATCGCGGATGGCTTGGCGATCGGCAAAGGATAGCCTCCAGAATCCGGTCAAGTTAAGAGACTCGCCGGGCACTTTTTCCCATAGAATATACGTGATGTATCCCCCAGGAACACCCTCATCGTGGTCTTGCTGGCGCTGTTGATAGCCTAGCAGTCGGGGAACAACGTCACAACCTAGCTCTGTGAATTTCCGGAAAGCAATCAGTTCTGAGTGATCGGGAGGGGTGTCGACGGCCTGGCTAGCCCGTATGGCGGCTCTTTTCGTTTCAGTTCCAGCTATAGGAACCTGTTGGTAGATACGCAAAAATGCACGCCTGTTATCGTCTTCTTCACTGGCAGGTCGGCATAGGAACTTTCCGGCGGTATCTGAGGGCCCGAGCTCCGCGGCGATGTCTTCGTCTGTCAGGCAATTCGAGTCCTCGTCGAGCTTCTCAAGTATCATCCATGTCTGGGCAGGGAAGTTGAATGGTGGCTCTGCAACGGCATCAAACGTGACCTGTGTTCCTTCGAGATCGGTGAGATATTCCATTGATGAATCCATGGCAGGCAGCTTGAATGGGGATAATGGGGGTAGTGACTGCAGTCTGCAGGTCGACCAAGAAAGTTTAATTTCTCCGGCTCTCCCACGTCCACTATTTTTCTTTCGGCTATACGGTTTCCAGTGTCTCGTTCGAGTGCTGCAACCTTTTTTGTGATAAGCACCGTAAAGGCTACATTCCATCTAGAATGTCTGGAAACACTTAGATAAGATATCTACCTAACATTCGCCATTTACCCTCTAGAGAAACTCCTAGGATCGTATAAAATAATGTTGTATCAAAAAAATAAGTACAAAATTGAGATAAAGAGACAAGAGATTATCAATAACCTTTGTACTATCATGTATGGCACGAACGACATTTACCTCTACCTTCCGCGTCTGCATGCGATCGCAAATGCCGCTGCAACTTGTCCTTTCGACCATATGCCTTTCCACATTGTGGAGAGGGACACTTGAACGCATCAGGGAATATGTGCTTGTCCTTGATATGCCGCCACAACGATATCACATGAGTGAACGGGAGTGTGTATGTGCAACCTTCCCAACCACATGTGACAGGACCAGTGCTGCTCCTTTGGAAGATTGATTGATTAGATAAACACAGATATGGGATAGGGGTAGAGATCTGTATCGGAAGAACTCACTTGGCGTTGGGTTTAGAGCGACGCCTACGAGACGTTCGGTCATCAGTCGGACTGCCCTCACAGGGTGTCTCATTCAATGGTTCTCCCGCTGGGAGCGAAAAGAGCCCCTGCTGATAGCCATCCAAAGCAGAGCTGTCACAGTCCATCCAGGCACTATTCGTTGTGTTCTCTGCTCCGAATGGGGAGGCGTTGTCTCTAACAGATCCAGTAAGAGACTCGATGTTGGCTTGTGCCGATGTAATTGGCATGTTTAGGTCGAAGTCATTCAAGGCCCATGGAAGACCATAGACAGAACTTTGAAATGGGAGGTCCTGTTCGAGATAGTGAAGTGTGCCTTGGGGTGTATTTTGAGCATAGGCTATACTGTGAGGTACACCATAATTCTCAACAGGGAAAGATTCGAGATGGTCGTTGGAAGAAGCGTGTGTCATGACGAAAGGGATTGACAAAAAGCAAATGAATCAAGCCACAAAGACAATGAGAAGTCGATATAGAGAGAGCTTTGGAAGATGGGTATATTCCAAAGAGAGATCATGTCCAAGTTCTAGGAGCTGGGAAGGGTTTAAATAAGTAAGTTTTAATACTCGTAATTCGAAGAAAGTAGCCCTGACAAAGTAGCCCAGACAGCATGCAAGTAGATGCAGGTAAACAGTAACGACCCCAAAAACTTGAGTCTGAGGCGATAAGTTTATTCCCCGATTAGGTGAATTTGGGATACGGGAGGGGCCCGCAGGCAGCGGGAGGGCCCCACGGCCATTGGCCGGCGTCCGAAGGACAGCGAATCAGAGATCGCGTTATTCCGATAGGGACCGTACCGGGTAACGGTACGTGTACTGGCAGTGTACTGCCACCCTTGTAAGGGCGGTCAGATGTTGACCGCCACCCAAGACGGAAGATCTTGGCAAAAGGCCGTGAGGCAGGTAAGATTACCCGATGGGGAGATTCTTGGCAGTCAGCCAAATGACGCAATGTCATGTGTATACACGTGAGCAGATTGCTCACGGTCCTGGCGGTAGACACTGGGTATGTATGCCCAGTCCCCAATATAAATAGGGCGGGGTCCCCGCAACGTACAGTGTACGTTTTTATCTTCCTTAAATATTTTGTGTACAAAAATTGAACATTATTGTTCCAGTATGGAAAGTGCCGACCGTCAGTCGCCCCTCGCACCTGTTAAGGTTGAGAATCAAGAAGATCTGGAAGATCTAAGCGATAGATTGTCCAGGCTACCTGGACCAGAGTATATTTCGACTCGCAGTGGAGCGGGAAACCAGAAGGTCCATTATCTTACTGGCGAGAAGTCGTCGACTCCCGCGAATGAAATCTTCGGAACGAACAGCTGGAGTTGCAGCGTGGTGTCTGTCACTACAGACGAACTGAATGTCACGCCTTCTTCAATCAGTATGATGGTCACAGCAGTGGTCAGAGTGACTTGTTTGTATCTAAACAAGTATGGGCAATTTGCTTCATATGAAGATGTTGGCACGGAGTATGGAGAAGGATCTCTGAAACAGAAAAAAGACGTCGTGGACAGGACTAAGAAGGGTGCAGTCACGGACGCACGCAAACGTGCGCTCGGTCAATTTGGAAATGCACTCGGGTTGTTCCTTAAAGATAAGGATGCAGTCAGGGCTGCGATGCGGCAGCAGGTTGAGCAGCCGGCGTACAATATGCATCGCAAGAGTACGTCAGTGTCGCGGATGGTTACACCCGCGTCTTCTTTTCGGTCTGGGTTCGATCGAATGAGCCATCAATCTTCACCGAAACGGAGGGCTGTAGAGTCCGATATTAGTATGGAGGATAGAGCGAGGCTTGCTCAGATTGTAGTAAGTACCGACTGGGATGATTTTGGAATGGAATGAAGTGATTTTTTTACTCAAATGTGTGTTGCTCCAAAAAGTTGACTTTGTTTTTAATAGAAACAGTATCTTAGTTTATGAAATATATTGTTGTGTTGATTATAAGTTGGTGACAGTGTAACTGCTGGTAAGCAAATATATATATATATTTGAGGATACTTCATGTTTGGGGGGGCGAAGCCCGATGATTACGAAAAGGCCTCCCATTCAGGGGATGGGAGATTTACACAACAAACTTTCAAAGTTTGTAAAGGATACTTTGTCTTTGAAGCGTGCGCTGCGTGAAAATCACGCTGTTTTGGCGGGCGAGTTCGCGCGCAGTTATATGATTGGGCAAGAGTCGCCTAATCAACTTGAAATAATCACGTTCCACGATGGTAGTGGGCTTGGTTACCAAGCTCAAAAGATAATTGACACTTTTTGCGATAGCGAAGGATATACAAGATTGAGTGGTGAAGTGAAGCAAGCTGAAAGCTACGAGGTAGGTTCGTAAACATTATGCGGTATGCAGTGCTGACTGGAAATAGCATTACAGGTGTAGCCGTCAAGACGGGAACGTCGTTATAGTGTATTCTTTTCATCGTGCGCAGGTTCACGATCCCTTATCAGATTTATTGAGTCTGGGTCATTCGTTATGCCTTGGCTGTGTTATATCTTGGGACAAGGTGTATTGTGCATACCCTTGGGGTGTTTCTATGGATAGTCAGCTGGTGCGGACGTCTTCATTTGGAGCTGCGAAGCGGCGTCAGTTGCGAAGTTGGTTTGACACCCACTTTCCTCATATTTCGCCGGGGATTTGCTTTGCGAGGCGGACTGGTGAACAGTATTGGTGGAGTCTTGTTCATATAGTATAGTGGATAAGTCACTTAATTTAAATGAATTTTGTGAAAATGATGCTGATGGGATTGGTTACATGTCGTCGACATGTGGATATATATATATATAACACTTGGAGTGTTGATGGTTTAATTTTGGGGGGCCCCAGGCTTTGCCTGGGGGGGCGAAGCCCGATCATTTACAGAGAAGTGTGTTACGCTGAACCCAAGGTAATGTTCAATTTGATTTAATTGAGATCCTTCTTGGTTTGGGGCCCCAGGCTCTGCCTGGGGGGGCGAAGCCCGATCCTTACAGAGTAACTGGATTGAGTATACGTCTTTTTACGTTTTGTTTTATCATGACTGTGAGCTTTCGGAGGGGGTTGATCATTTAAGGTCAAAATAAAAAAAGAACAGAACACGAGCTCCTATCTAGTCTCCCGGGTATAGAATTGGTCCATACCAGTATTCACCCCAAGCGTGGGTCTCACTGCATCTGACCACTCCAAGTATAACGGAAGTACTGGTAATTTTGTGGTGACCTTGTACTCATCTATAGATAGGCACTTTTGGTTAATATCACCCTCCCAACAGTGCTTTTGGCATAACTCACACAAGCCGCAGGTCAGGATATTTGACCACCTTTTCGTGGTCCGTTCTCGCTCAGCCTTCTTCCTTTTTTGTGATATTCATAGGCCAACGTGTCATTTATATCTCTAGGCTTTTCACACCATCCTTGTCTACATATATCTCTTATTAGCGAATCACACGGTCTAACAGAAAGAAAAGGGGGAACATACCTATTGTGAGGCGCTAGGTAGATCTTGAAAGAAGGAATAACTGAGATAGAGAAGGGAAGAAGAAGCAAGTTGCAAAGTCGAAGTAGCTAGCTTATATAGCTGACCCCTTTGCAAACAAACTGATCTCTATAACTCTTATTGGATTTCTCTGAATTTTATCTATATATAGCTCAATAAGTGACGATTAGTCAGTATAATACCTCTCAGAAGTTGAAAGATAAGTGAGAGTAAACTGATTTATTTTGAATATTCCCTAAGGGATACGTACCACAGATCGGAGACAGCCCAACCGGAGGTTTGTTGCGGAACTCAAGGTTGCTCAGTGAATGTTTCAACTTGAGCATAACTTGGACATCACTGAGATTCAAAGGAGAAATTGCAACCGTCGGTAGCTCGGACTGATCTCCTTGAATTGTTGATGCGAGAACTGCAATTGACGCCTTTAGCTGGGAGAAGGAGAGCTTGTGCGCTTGATCTTGTAAGTCGAGGATCACGTTCATTATTCTTTGTTAGGTCGTCGCCTTTTGCTTGAAAACATTATAGGATGGTGTCTTAGTATCACAGGCCACAAGAGCAGGGATCTGATAGTTAGGTCAAAGATAGGAGCGAGGACAAGAAGGACGAGCCGAGTTGTGAACACTTGAGACTTGAGTTTAAGAAAGGGAAAAAAAGAAAGAGATGTCAGATGCAAGGTTGTGTTGCAGAGCTCAGATATTAGAAATTGGTAAAAGAAGATAAAAGAAGGAGGAATGCCTGGAGTGAAGAATCTATGTACTGAAGCTCTAACTTACTTCCTAAATAGGTTTAGTAGCTAATTCACAAGCGGGGTTACATGCCTGAGAAATCAGTCCGCTTTTTATGTACGGAGTACAGATCTATCCGACTGGGTGCGTTGAAGCAGCGCCATGGTGTTCGCTCCATAATTCTGATACTTTAGATAAATGCCTTTCCCGGCAGTATGTCTACGGCGTGATTTATCGAATCCCCAGGCTAATGTGACTGGCCACAGACTCCATCACCATTCCGCCTCGCCCGTCGCAACCCATCCACGCGCCGCAGTGGCCCTCAGTTCGCCTCCACACCCCGGTTTCTACTATCACAAAGTGTCGCACAGAAGGAAGATGATGATCTTGATCTCATAGATGATGACGGGCCATCTTCAACGCGTAAAGTCGCGAGTAACCTGCCTGTTACCCAAACTGCCCCCGGCTCGCGTCAACAACGCGACGTGATTGAGGACTCTGATGATGCCGCAGGCATAGGAGATGTGCAAACCGGAGGGAGAGATGCGGACGAACTACCAGACGATGCCATAAACAGCACTCCCCCCGAAGAAGCAGAGACTCCGGGAATCCTGGACGCTGAGTTCGACGCGCTGTTTTCGCCGGTCAGGGATGGGAATAAACGGCGTCGTGTAGAGGGGGTGGCACCCTCCCATCGAAGAAATCTGACACATATCGATCCAATATTGTCATCACCACCCGAATCCGTGGATCCTCCAGCCGATCCCATCGCTTTATCTGATAAAAGCAGGCAAAGCACTACGGCATGGGACATGGGTATGGAGAGAAATCCCGCACCGAGTGCATGTCTATTTGCACAAGCCGCATCGACCCCAAGCAATATGAAAACACCATTCCGCAGTCGTCCTCGATTTATGCTTTCCTCGGCGGCGAGGCCTCCCAGCAGCCAGTCCGCGCCCAGATTCAAACTAGACGAACCAGGCATATCGCCGTCTGAGAGACGAAAACCGGTTTTTGTTTTGCCTCGCTCGCCGTCGCCGAATCCGGATGCAGAGGATATCCCTGCACCCTTCTCTCCTTCCTCGCGCACACTGCATCGCCGTGGTCGAAACCGAGCCGGTGTGTCCAATTACATCCCTGGCGGAATGGCCGCTGAGGCACGCGGTTGGATCTTAGAAATGGGGACGAAACGTGACCAGCTTCCAAAACCTCCCTTGGGCCAGGCCTCAGACTCGCCGGAAAAGCCGAATGCATATCTCCTAACTGCGCGTGTTATTCATGTCAGCCAGTCATCTATGAGTGGCTGTGGCTCTCTGTCCTTTCTTCAAGCGGAACTACTTACTGGGAATCATATACAAGGGAGAAATCCTGATCCTGTCTTGAATATCATGATTATGGGAACTTCCCGATCTAAATCCGTCGTGCGTCAAAATCCCTCGCGTTCTGATGCAATTACAACACCCCAACTGCGAAAAGGGGATTTAGTGGGGATTCACAAAGGGCTCAACTGGAGTTTGGAGCTCGGGAATGACTCCTACGAACGTCGGTCACCTGGTCAGGTATCTGGTTACGTTTCGGAGCGTGGTCCATCTGACAATGGCGCATCTCTAGAGACAAAAGAGGGCTGGCTCATAGCCATGGAATGGGACCTCATTGGAGCAGCTGAATGACTAACGGCGATTTATATCGGTATAAGGGAGGTGTATCATTTCCCTTCCATTATATTTCATAGACTTACATACAAGTTCTTATCATGGCTTATGATTTATGTCCCAACAACATAAAGTTCCCTTGGTCCATGTGAAACACCCAAATCTCAACGACCAACATTTTTCCAGGCAAAAGAGATGATTTAGGTTCATCCAACAATAAACAACCCGATATCGGAATTGTAATGACGGTATGCAGAACTCCTCGTGGAGGGAAATGCTCAACAAGTTCGCTTTACTATTCCACCAGTTCTGTTTACCGTCTTATTTGGAAGTCTAGCCCAGAAATTTCATATATTTCGAACAGTAGAAGTAGGATAGGTGAACCTTGGAAATGCTGGATTTGTACTCCGTACGGGGTACAGAGTACATCACTGATTCATTCTTCTCTTGTTGAAATGAGCAATGGCGATTTCGAAGTTCGGGACAAGCGTGGAACATAAACAAATCAGGAGCAGCGTAACAAATTGGGTATATTCTATATGCAATTGCAAGATGAATCCAATGCAACTTTTAGTCCGCCACAGCCTTAAGGGCATCTGTAGCCACATTGCATCCCCACCGGACTAGTTTTAGTTCCTCGGGAGACACGATATCACTCTTTGCGACAACCTTTCGCACAAAAAAGATAAGGCCCTTGGCAATGTGCGGTGCCTCCTTGACACGTAGGAAGATTTGCATCAAAGCCGCTTCATTCTTCTCAGGCTCATCTGGCGTGGACCTCTTGGATTTCTTCTTCGTCTTGGACTTTTGAGATTGTTGAATGATGCTGATGATCAAGACTTCAACAAACGTCTTAGTCTTGGGCTGCAGATAGGCGAAGTTGAGATTCTTCAAAATGCTCAATGTCAAGCTGCCGTCCATGATGAGGGCGCTGAACATCTTGGCCAGATTGACCACGGACTTCATGCTAACACCGTTTTCTTCATCGTCCGGATCGAAATCGTTGTCTTCGTCTTCGTCAATATCGCCTCGCTCACCCATCTTCTTGAACATATTCCAAAGAGCAAACATAAAGGACACTTTGATGCGTCGACCCTGTTCACCGCAAATCCGACGCGCAATCAGAGAATAGTAGGGGTTATAGGCCTCCTCCTCCATGGCACAGTGCAAGAGAACACGGGGGATTTCAAACTCTTGTGCCCGCTTAAGACGGAGTTTCATGAGTCGGACATTCGCATCTTGGAAGTCATTGGCAGACATGATAGCAACAAAAATCGACCGACGAACGTCTGTGTTCATGCGGTGAGCTCGGGCGAGGACTCCAAAGTCAGGTTCGCCGTCACTGTCATCATCCTCGACCTGAGGTTGGGGCATTTGTACACCAGCCATCTCTCGCTGTGCTGTCACAAGGGGATCATCCTTCCAGCTTGCGCCGACCAACCACCACTTGCCCTTCTTAGAGGAGTTGTGGATATCTTCACGGGAAATGTTAATAGGTTCGGATGCGCGAATCGTCCGCGAGTTGTTTAGGGAACCCAAAATCTTGCGCATTTTGGTAATATGTTCTGTGGTGATACCTGCACCAGCTGCAGCTGAAGCCTTCGAGCGGTTGTTTTTCAAATCCGTGATCAGGTCGATCATGAACTTTGTTCGAACAGACAGACGGTCCTCGCCGACTTTTGTGATGGCAGGCTGAATGAGCAATACGATATCCTTGAGTGCAGATGGGTCATCGAGTCGGAGTTGAGGGCCAGAATCTGCGACATGTTAGATGGCTAGTAGCTTTATCGTGGGCTAGGTATATCACTTACTCCGAATCACCTTAAGCAAGAGTTCGGTGTTCGATTCCGTGATCTCCTGCACGAAAAGACGAACGTAGTCAAACATCAAGGAAGAACCGATGACGTGGAAGTTGTAAAGTTGCGAGAGAAGAGAGACCAAGTTAGTAGCTTCTTTTCCCTGGAACTTTCCACGCTCGTCGCCATCAGCATCCAACGTTTCGACAACAGTTTGGATAATCTCCGCGCCAACGTCCATTCCCATGAGCTTGTACAATGCCGCAATGAAACCAGCATGCAAAATGAGAAAGGTGTCCTGAAGGGCAGCCCTCTCACAAATCAGACCCATTAGCAGGCTGATCAAGGTAGATGTGACGTGTTGGCGGGGGTAATCGCGGTAAAGCTTCTCAAATTCGGCAACAATCGAGAGCATATTGGCCTCGGACAACTTGTTGAGATGTCCCTGGGCCTGGCGCTTGAGACGAGTGAGAGATTCGCTTTCCGGGTCGGAGCGACCTCGTAATGAAGGTGGGATATACTTCTGAGCGGTGGGTTCGGGTTTCGTGACCGGGGCGATATATGGGTTTTCTTTCTTTTTTGGTTCTTTGCGTTCTTCCTCGTCGAAACCATCAAAATCACTGCCTTCGGCGTCATCGCCTCCAAAAATTTCGTCGTCGAGATCGAAATCCTCAGCGCTATCCATTTCACTGTCGTCTTTTTCGAGTTGTTGGGCTTGCAAGCTCTTGGCCTTGAGTCTCTTACTTCGTAGCCATTCATCGGCTTCTCGTTTGCGCTTTTTGCTCTCGTCCTCTGAGCCATCGCCGCCGCCACCCAGATCCCCTAGCAACTCGTCTAGTCCATCCTCCTCAAAGGCCTTTGGTAGTTTACCTCCTTTCTTGAGGCCAAGCTTTTTCTCCAATGCAGCAATCTCAGCATCGTCTTGCGCCAATTTAGACTTGACCGATCCTGGGATGTGGGCTTCGGTTTCTTTGGGTTCATCCTCGAAGATGTCATCTTCAGAATCGTCTTCAGACTCATCTTCGGACTCATCTTCAGACTCGTCATCTTCATCTTCATCCTCGTCCTCATTGAGGTCGATTTCTGACCCGAACCCGGACTCGGACTCGGACTCTGAGTCTTGCTTGACTGCTGCTTTCTTCAGAATAGATTTGGGCTTCTTCGCGGCGTCTTTCGTGGATTTGGACTTTGTCTGCACACTGGGACCCTCGTCGAGATCCATATCATCGAGATCCTCGTCCTCGTCGCTTTCCTCCTGATCCTGCTGTCGAGGTTTCTGCTGAAGTCGCTGCTGCGGATGCTCGAAGGTCTTCTTGTTCGGCGGGGCTGCATGTCGAGATTTCTTCTGCGTACGCTCATTTTGGCGGCGTTCTTTGCGCGAGGCAGGTCCATTGAGGCGGCGCTTCTTGTCACCGTAGACATCGCGGATTCCGAGCTCGGATCGCAGATCCCGAGGCAAGGCCGTCGTATTATGCCGAGGGCGGGGTATTTTGGGCATCTTGGTCCTCTGAGATGTTTCGTCTGCTCTTGAAGAGTTCAAATGTCTCTATCAGGTACGCCGGGCGGTAGACAACTTTTTTCACTTTTCTGCTGCCCCAAAACAAAGGCGGAGAGGCACCCACAGCGGAGTTTCTCCCCCACTGTGAGTTGTGCCCAGCTGTCAACTGTATATTGATCATCTGCTCCAGCTTTCGGATCATTTAATTATCGCGCGGCTCATAAAAGATCTCTAAATATGGCCCCACATTTGGGACACGACGAGGTAAATATTGATATTGGTGTTTACCTGACCGCTACACCTCCGCGCATGCGACCACGACCACCAGTTCCGAGCTATATCGCTAACACCGATCATCTTTAGTTCTTCAAATCTCTTGCAGATCTGCTCTCCAAAACCTCCCAAAATCTTCATGGCTCGGTCAATCTCACTCAAAAACCTCTCATCGATGTGCCCGGCGCCACTACCACAAACTCCCAACCATCTATCCTCATCCGAGCAACTGATGGAAACACCAATACACCGAACCCCAAGAATGCAAGCGAGGCAACCAAGATCAGCATGAAAAGGGCATCAAAGGTCAAGCTCTCGACGATTGTCAGCCCCGATGATATTGAGGCCTTCTACGTTCGCTATGCCGAGGTCTGCAAGACAGGAATGACTGGGTTGAAGAAGCGAGATCGCCGAGGCCGCAAGGCCAAGACCAAGGGCGGAGCTGCTAAGGTCACAAAAGCATAGATTTGCTCTTCGGTCTATTTCCCAAATGGCATCTTCGTCTTTGTGTACTTGGACCTGGCAAGCGAGGTGTGTCATGGCTTCGTTTTCTCATGCATTAGCTGGCGTTCGATGGTGGTTCTGGCTTCTTCTTCTCGCTTTTTCAATGCGAATTTCCTATCAAGTGTACATATTCCCCTACGCTTGTGGCTCACGGGCGTGTCTGTTTATACGAGTCCTGTGGGACGGGAAAAGAAATGAACGGCTTATAGCATTACAGTTGGGCATGCCCCTATTCGTAGGTTTCATCTCTGACGACTTCGGTCAGATTCAGTAGAGGGTCAATGGCGTTGGATGGAATAGAACCGTCTGGAAATTGAAAGAGCGTATTTGTGTCAATTAATTATTCGTTTCTGACATGACCCCGGATTTCACCTCAATGATACACGTAACGCTAGAATACAGAAGTTCAGTAGAATACAAACCATGTCATATATCCACCCATGAGTCGTGCAAAATCAGCGCCAAATATCATAACAAGAGAAACATTAAGATGGTGTAAAGAGGGAGGAATACAAAGAGTAAGCATTAAACCGAGCGTAGGATGACGAAGATCCAGAAGAAGAAAAAAAGAGCAAGCAAATTAAAAGGGGGCATTTCAACCACCCAACTAGTCCAGATCCCAAGGGTCGAGTTTTCTGAAGAGTTCAGCATCCTCATATTCCGAGGAAGTTTGAGGTTCCAGTGGAAAGCTGAAGTCATCCTCTGTGGCTGGATCCTTCTTTTTTGGCTGAGAATGAGAATTTGGTTCACTCGGTGGGGAGCTGATAGTCGGCTGAATGGTTGGGTAGATGACAATGCGCGCAGCGATATGAAGGAGAATGACAAAAAGATAGGCCGGGGGGATCAATACTAAGGTGATAGCCTTGGAAATAAATGATGAGCCATCACTAGATGGCTGGTACAATGCCGAAGAATGAGGCATAGGGGAAACGTCACGCTCTCTTGTGGCTTTTGCCCGGCGCCGGAACTCGGAACTCATGTGGTCGAGATCAGTGTTCAAAGCAGCGACCTTGGCACGAATGTTTGGCCGCGGTTCCGTGTCCGCAGATACATCCGTAAAACGACTGGGTCGGTGTCCATTGTTTGTAGGGGCCATTGAGGGTGAGGTGTCTGCGAACGCATCTGCGAAGCGCCTAGGCACATTATTCGAGCTTATGCTATGCATTGATGGAGGATGAAGCAAGCTGGTTGGATTGGGAACGTTGTCGCTTTGAGGAATACCGAGTGTTGGGGGCTGTGGCGTCTTACACTGATCCGCTGACGCTTCCAATCCAGAAATAATGTGCTTTATGCTCGAAAGGTTGGAAATCTCTTCTGATTCAGGCAAATCGGGGCCTCCCACAGATGTAGGATGAGTAGAGACTGAATCCGGCGATTGAGGCTCAGCAGAATGGAATGACTCGGGACTGGACGCAAAGGATGCATCATGGTCGACCTCCAGTGTGAGCTTGGCAGTGGGTTGCACGCGTTGAACTTCTTCGACATTCACGAGATTGTCTTCCAGCACTGCCTTAGTCCCCACTGCACTGGTAGTTTCAGCACGGAATACAACTTCGTCTGAAGTTTCAGCCGCCAACACTGCGTCAGTCTCAATTGGGATGCTGGGCTCGGCTTCAACTGCAGATTCCTTGAAGGGTTCGGCTGGTGATATAGCTTCTAACACGAGTTCAGACTTGGTCTCAAGCTCCGCTTCGGCTTTGATTTCAGAATCTAGGACAGCTTCGGATTCGGGTCCGGCTTCAACTCCACTATCGGCTACAAACTCAGGTTCGAGTTGGTCTGTAACCTTGAGCTCATGATCAATTTGAAGTGCAGCATCAGTACTAGATGCGCATTCTGGCTTGAGCAAAGGATCAATATCGTATTCATCGTCTGCGCCTGACGTAGCCTCAAACTTTGCAAGCAGGCTAGTGAAAGTTTGCGGTACTTCAGTCACCGACCGCCTAGGAGGCCCTTGGTATGGAGAAGGACTCAAAGCCTCAACGGGAGAGGATGCCCGATCGTCGGGAATAGTCTCCAAAATTGTACTGCTCGCTTTGTTTGAAGTGAAACAACTGTCATCGGTTAGGTCTCCGTCGGTGTCATCCCCGGCACTGGCGGAATCGAGACAATCCGACCTTATTGAAGAGGGTGATGGTGTCTCTCGTGGAGGTTCTAGGACGGTCGGTACTCTTTCTCTCTGATCTTTCGGTTGCCAAGCCTTTTTGCGCCGAGGTGCCATTGCGTCGTTCGGGAGCTCAACGCTGAAAGAGCGTTTGAAAGGGCATGGAGTGACTTCATATCGAAGCACTGTTGGCAATGCGATCTTCAGATCCCGCACCAAACTCCGGTGCTCTTCTGTCTCGTATGGTATTTCGATGCGATAGTATGTAAGAGGGCGAATGCGTAGAACAAACTTCGATACCCCGTCGACACACCAACACTGCGAATTCTTCAGAATTGCGTGGACAACATTTCCACATTTCAGAAACGCTGTCGAGCCATGGACCTTCTCTAACCTCAGTGGCGCTGTTGCGACCGTTCGCTCAGTTGCAGAGCGCCAAGGGAGTGTCTCGATAGTATCGACCGGGTAGTCGAAGTCGGACGGCGTAGAACTGGATGGGATAGGGGCGAGGGCTCTTGGGGAGAAATGAACGATTTTCGCGGATGGGTGATAGAAAATTACATGTTCGGGGGTATTCGGCACGCTCGCGCGACGTCGCGCGAGAGGATTTAATTTGGTTGGAAGGGTGGCAGAGCGGCGTAGAGAGTGTAGCTCACTTGGAGACTCGGGCATGGTTCATGGATGCGATCAATAAGGGGCAAAGGGGATATTAATGTACAAACATGTTTGTACAGGATACCAATGTGAGAAGCCAGGTATCCGATGCAGGAGACGCAGGAGATGGGGCTTATCTGCAGTTGCGCGGCCTATTGCGCGGGGAGATGCACTGTTGCCTTAGGCCGAGATCAGGTGATCATGACGCAGCTTTCAATGCCAGCTGAGCAGGCACCCACAGTTATTTTTGGTCTCATTTTCAAGAATGCGTTGTTGCTAGATTCTTAACTGTTTCGACACTTCTGGGGTTATACGTGGTGGTATTTACTTGGTTCTTCCACAGCATTGAAAGCGACGATGTCGAACTTCGAGCCGAACGCTGTGATCCGCGGCTTTCAGCTCACAATAGTAGGCAGTATGTCACCCCATGTGTTTACCCCGAACGTCCAGGGGAATTAGGTTGGAATACCTTGGCGGATTCCAGGCTACACAAGAAATTCTATCAACGTTGGAGTCGGCTATGCCAAAACATTGATCAGGTGCTTGTGCTGCATTGAACCAGCCACATCCTGTCATTTGCCTTGGAATGATCCCCTGGATGGGAACGCGTTCTAGGCCATTACTAACTGAGGGTTGCAGCTGTTCGTGCATTAGGAAACCCTGAACTATTCAAGTACGACCATTTCCGCCAAGCAGCTCTTGCGATAGCCATCGGCATCGTTATCCAATTGATCATTCAGATTCCAGTATGTTTCTATACTGCCCCGCACGGAGGGTTTTCGCTGACTTGAACTCAAGATCCTCAGCGTGAAATTCTCTATATACCTCGTATCATGGGTGATCAACCTTGAACAGGCAGTCTGGGACGAAAAGCTTCTCAGTGGGTTGGAATTTATGTCCAAGTCTGTCCTACAGGTGCCATTCTTGCTCATGACCTTGATGCGATATGTGACGCCCACGCTAGATGAAATGTACATTCTCTTAGCAACCAACTTATTGATACTTCGCTGACCGTCTCACTAGTTTCATGCAGTCCATTCAATGGGTGGACACTACATACATCCAGAAACATAAATCCGAAGACCCCCGTCACCTCCGCTCTCTATACTACCCCAATCTTGTCCAGTACTCTGCCAAAGGTGGCTCCAGCGTTTCTCGGCCAATTGCCAAAGCACTGAAGTCATTCTTCAACCGCTATGCAAAGAAGATTGGTATAATGCTTGGTGTCTATCTTCTTTCGATGGTTGCGATCATCGGTCGGTTTGTTATGCCTGCAGCAAGTTTCTACACATTGCGAAGCCACATCGGCTCCACCCCCGCGGCTGTCATTTTTGGCATAGGGTTGATTCTGCCGAAGCATTACATTGTCACTTTTCTTCACACCTACTTTGCTTCGCGCAGTCTGATGCGTGAGCTTGTAAGTCAAGTTACCCTTCCGCACTGGAATTATCCTAACAGTCTCTAGCTCGAACCCTACTTTTGGCGCATCAAGTTCACCCCCGACCAAAAGCGCCGGTGGTTCAGCGATCGAGAAGGTGTTCTCTTTGGCTTTGCCTTTGCTTTCACGGTTGCTCTGCGTATCCCGTACATTGGTGTGCTGATGTATGGCGTTGCTGAGGCATCTACAGCGTACCTTGTCACCAAGATAACCGACCCGCCTCCACCTCCTGCTGAGAGTACAGGTTTCGCGGAAAGCCAGATTACCTGGAAGAACAAGCATGATTTCTTGCGCTTATCTCTCGATAATCTTGACAAACTCAATGTCGACACGGACGAGCCAGATCAGAAGGAACCTATCTCTCCTGGAAAGAGGTTTTCTTAAGAGCTGTCAGCACTAAGACTTCACGGCAAGTATTTTTCGAGCATATATGGCCTTGCGATTGCACAGACACCATCAATTATTAGCATATAAGGCGACCATCCCCGCAATCTTGCCCTCCGAAATAGGCCTTATTTACAAAAATACATTTCATCTCCAATTGTCCCTGAGGGGTACATAAGTACAAGCTTATCAGACCCCCCGAGGTCGGGGTGATCTGCGAGATAAAGCGATAAGCCAGTTCTCCAACGCCTCACGTAACTGTTATTCACGCCAACATGTCAATGGACCGGGTGTCTGCGGGGCAAGACCTTATCGTAAGAGGGGCCGGGATATGGCAGTCTATTTAAGGGTCCCAGCTTGTCCAAAGCCCGATATTATACTCTTGTTAGCCTACAGCCACTGCCTCAACCACATCGAACAACTAACAAACCCTTGGATAAAAGCAAATATGGGTATCAAGGGAATCCGTACTGCTCTAAAGGTCGACCTCGACAAGCCTGCGTGGGAACAACCCGGCTTACATGTATGTTCTTGCGTTCTTGAAGTCGTAAGATATTGCTAAGTTCCTTATAGAACAGATGGCATCCAGATGGTATGTCCCTTGATCATATTCCCATTAGAGACATGCATGCTAATCCCACGTCCAGTTCCGGCTCATGGAAAAATCGCCAACAATGAAGTCGTCAAGATCGAATGTCTCGATTGGACCGGAGGCCAGATCGGAAACAACGACTCAGCAGACGATATCAGGAATGTAGATCTAACCCAAATCCATTACCTCTCTGGTCCATTCGACATCGAAACCGCGGAGCCTGGCGATGTCTTGCTCGTCGAGATCCAGGATGTCCAGCCATTCGAAGACCAGCCATGGGGATTCACCGGGATATTCCACAAAGAGAATGGAGGAGGTTTCCTAGACCGACTGTATCCCGAGGCGTATGTTAATTATATGTAATATCATAACATGTATCCATGCTAACGGCATCGCAGAGCAAAGGCGATCTGGGACTTTGAAGGAATCTTCTGCTCATCCCGGCATATTCCGCACGTTCGGTTTGCGGGACTGATTCACCCCGGAATACTGGGATGTGCTCCCTCGGCCGAAGTTCTGGCTGAATGGAATCGTCGAGAGGGCGAACTCATTGCAGCCAATACTATTGCGGATCAAATTGTCGCTCAACCACCGAATCCCCAGAATGCCCATGCAGGCAGTGCTATTGATGACGTGAAGAGCAAGATCGCGAATGAGGGTGCTCGAACCATCCCAGTGAGAGATGACAATATACCCAAAAACCGAACCAAAACTCACACGTTCACTAGGGCCGCCCCGAGCACGGAGGTAACTGCGATATCAAGAACCTCTCCCGGGGATCGAAAGTCTACCTTCCCGTGCACGTCCCCGGTGCCAAATTCTCCGTCGGAGACCTGCACTTCTCGCAAGGCGATGGCGAGATCTCATTCTGCGGGGCGATTGAAATGGCCGGTGTGATCACATTGAAGTTCACCGTCATCAAAGACGGCATGGCGAAACTAGCCATGAAGTCACCAATATTCCACGCAGGACCTGTAGAGCCGCAGTTCGGCCCTGGGCGATACCTGACGTTCGAGGGATTCTCTGTCGACGAGCATGGCAAGCAGCATTTCCTGGATGCGACAGTCGCCTATAGACAGACCTGTCTCCGGGTTATGGAGTATCTCCGGCGCTATGGCTATAGTGATTATCAGATATATTTGCTGCTCAGCTGCGCGCCGGTGCAGGGGCATATTGCCGGCATTGTGGATATTCCGAATGCTTGTACTACGCTTTCGGTGCCGATGGATATCTTTGATTTCGATATTCGGCCTGAGGCGGATGTGGTCAAGCTGGAGATGGGAACTTGCGCTTTTGAGTCCAAGTAGGATGGGAATGAAGGGAGAAGTTGGATATATAAGTTTGGTTTAGTTGGATATTTCAATCGATCTGTTTATATGTGATTGTTCTTGGCTTTTCCAATATTTGTCCACCTGGCCTCCAATCAGAAGGTTCTGTGTAGTCTGCCAGTCACGGTTGACTACGATATCTGGTTGCCACCTAAATCAGCCCCAACTGCTCCGGTGTGTCTCAAAGATAAAACGTCCGATAGTGGATATCTGCATTGCTCATTGCCTGATTTTTGAAATCCGAGCAGAAAATGAAGAGAAAGGACTTGAAACGCCTAAGGCGATACTAGGCGTGATCCAAAACATATGATCGACAAGACTGAAGCAGTAGCCAATATATTCTGAAACACAGGCTAATGCTTATCATTAGTATAGCGGGTCGCCTAGACCTGGTTGCAATGCTCCGTCTAGAAAATATGAGTGCGTTACTACCAGGTCATACTTGGAAATATATAATTTTATACTTTTGGGGCAACTTTTATCCCCGATGATTTGAGTAATCCTACACCTGAGCCTAACGTGCTATGCGACAGGAGTCTACTATGTAAAAAGAAGTTACAGTATGGACTTCGCACAAGAGCAAGGCAAATTGCTTGAATGATGTGATATCATACATCATGGGTCATTGTTGAACGAGAAGACCACGTCGTGAATCGTGATGGAACAAAAGAAAGGCCGGGATGAATCAATTTCAAACCGTTTAAGAGAAGAACTTCTTGGCAGCCGCCTTGTCCTTGGCCTCCCGGTCCTTGACAGCCTTCTTGACCTTGGCGATCTCGTTGATAATACCAGCATCGCCCGGAGCCAGCTTCTCTGCCTCGTGCAGATCCTTCAGCGCAGCATCCTCCTCCTTCAGACCCTCGTGGGCAACAGCGCGGCGGTAGTAAGCCTTGGCCCGATCAGCATCCTTAACCTTAGCCTCATCGGCGACTTGGAGCGCATATGTGGCCCAGTTCTGAGCCTGGCGGTACTTCTGGAGCTTGTTACCAAGCAGGGAAGAGTTGGAGTGCAGGGTGAATCGGAGTGCCTTCATCTGCTCGCCCAGCTCCTTGGGGTCATTGTCTGCGGGATCGGGGAACTCATTCAGATAGCGCAGACCCTTCTGGTACTTGTCGAGACCCAGGTTGAGATCGCCACTCTTGAAAGCAGCGTTTCCGAAACCCTTGAGGTCGGAAGCGATCTTGAAGCAGAGAGGCGCAGTAAGCTCCTCGCCCTGGTGGTCCTCGGTGAAGTCCTCGTATGGGTCGCCCGTCGCGTCCGCCTGGCGCTTGGCCGCGTTCTCGTAGTCCTCGCCGGTAAGCTCGCCGCAGTTCACGATGGTCACGTCCTGGATGGGCTTGTCGGACTGGGTCTTCATATTCTCGATCTTGCGAATTACGTTCTTGCCGTTGATGACCTCACCGAACACGACGTGCTTGCCATCAAGGTGGGGAGTGGGAACGGTGGTGACGAAGAATTGACTGCCGTTGGTGCCGGGGCCGGAGTTGGCCATGGAGAGCAGGAAGGGGCGGTCATGCTTGAGGTCGAAATTCTCGTCGGGGAACTTTTCGCCGTAAATCGACTCGCCGCCGGTGCCGTTGAACGCGGTGAAGTCACCACCCTGAATCATGAACTGCTTGATCACACGGTGGAAAATTGAGCCTAGATCGGGACACCGCGGTTAGTGGGCGTCAGCGCGATGGGAGCGGGGTATTGTAGACGTACCTTTGTAGGTCAATTCCTTGCCCTGGGTGCCAATGCCCTTCTCGCCGGTACACAAAGCTCGGAAGTTGTCCGCGGTCTTGGGGACGACTGTTGCTGTTAGTCAGGTCCGAAATGTCAAGGGAGAAAATCATGTCGTACCATCGTTGAACTGTGCAACACCCGGATGTTAGATGCAATCCAGACTCGGCATATAGAGGATGCGGGCAACTTACCAGCTCAAAGGCAACCCGGCTAGGCTTGCCGTCACCGATTTGAATGTCAAAGAAGACACGAGAGCCTACGAGCTTGTCAGCGACTCGACTCAATTATTGCATCCGCGGGCAGATGGACCCCGCACTGAACGTACGCTGAGGTTTCGCCATGACTGTGGAGTTTCGGGGAAGAAATTTCAAAGGTGAAAAAGAATACGAGAGAGAAATGAAGGTGATATGGTAGAGAAGTGGAGGAGAGAGAAGTCGGCGTTGTGGGGGAGTCCGGCGCTTGTGGTTCAGGAAGCTTCCATTGACCCCAACTATATTTGGACCACGGGATTGTATAGAAGTTGCATTGGGGGTATCTGCTAACGTTTAAGTACAAAGCATTACTCTAATCTCTATTAATCTTCCTTTGTTTCTCTCCTTCTTTTTTTTCACTGCAGCAATTCTGGGGGAATTTGGAATTCAAAAGATCCCTTGATGTCCTGTTTATCCTTGTCGTCATTTTTCTGCTCCTTGGGTTCCTTTTTGGGAAGATTGGTATTGATTTCGATTGTGACCTAGAATGAAACCAAGTCAGTATATAATCAATGAAGGCGAGGAAAGGAACTGGAAGGTCAAAATGTACCGCCGCGTCCTCGCTGCAGTAGTTCACACCCACCGGCCCGTCGTTCTTCAATTCGACCTCCATCATGGCTTGGAAGACACCATTTTTGACCCGGTCTGGAGTATAACCTTCCCGCATCTTGTCATAAAAGAAGTCATAGATTCTGCGTGCAGCTTCAGGGCCAGCTGCATCATGAAAGTCGGGTTTGTTGCCTTTCTTCATTTTTGCATAGAGGGTGAATTGGGAGACTAGTCATGTTCAGCAGTGGTCTGGAGAGTAAGATGAAGAGCCATACCACATAGTACTTCTCCCTCAATCTCCTGAACATTCTTTTTCCACTGTGATATGTCAATTGCCGGTCTCACACCTGATAGCCATTGACTTACTTGTACCCCATTCTCATCGGGCCAGAACTTGGCCTTCAGTATCTTTTTCACGATATTCTCTGCTTCCTTCTCGGTATCCTCTTTGCCAACGCCAGCAAATACAAGAAGGCCCTTGCCAATAGAGGAGACTAGCTCCGAATCGACTGTCACGGATGCCGATTTGACTCTTTGGATGATGACTGAACGGGGTGAGTTGATTTGTATATAGTATAGGTACAGAGATCCTCACCTTTCATCTTGATTTCCAACAGATCTTGTATGTGTCAAAATGAGAGACAGCTTCTAAAGCCGGGGTACGCAGTTGCGGTAGATAAGGCTGGTGATAGCGCTGGCAGCAAATGCGTGGTATTGCCAAAATGAGCTCGTTTGACGCAGTTTGTCAGCGCGACTGGTTTCTTTGTGGTAAATTGTGTTCTTTCCCACTGAGAAATTGAAATGCGACGAGCGACTTGTGTGTCTAACGCCCACAATCCCCCTCGCGCCGCCCTCACGTTTGCCTCCGCCCGTGACCGCCTACCTATTAGAGCATCCACGAAGCTTTCCACTTAAACGCGGAGAGGTATTCCATGGACTTCCGAGCCTGTGTCCCTCTTACTGTCAAACAAACCCTTCTTCCCACAATTCTTCCTTCACCAACTACCTCAATTTCGTACTTGTGACCATTTCGGTCGAAAGCGCATCATCTCCCCGTTCCGACCGCATTAATCCGACGCCAGGACGGCACAGTCCACCACCGGGTTCACAATGGCAGCCCGAAAAACACAACAGGAAATTGAAAAAACCTTCAAGAAGGTCTCCGAAGGGATACAAACGTTTGAAGGCATTTACGAGAAGATCCGCCAGGCTACGAATCCTACGCAACGGGATAAGCTCGAAGACCACCTCAAGCGCGAGATCAAGAAGCTTCAAAGATTCCGTGATCAGATCAAGTCATGGGCTGCTGGGAACGAGGTCAAAGATAAAGCCCCACTCATGGAGCAGCGCAAAGCGATTGAAGTGGTATGTCTGGGTTTCCTATCTTGGTCCCCCGCAGAGTCCAATGGTTGAGGACAGCAAGCTAACATTGTCGGTAGTGCATGGAACAATTCAAAGCCGTCGAAAAGGAAATGAAGACGAAAGCATATTCCAAGGAAGGTCTCTCGGCAGCTTCGCGACTTGACCCCAAGGAGAAGGAGAGAGTCGAGTGTTCCGAGTTTCTCTCCACCATGGTTGACGAGCTTCAGCTGAAGATCGAGGCCTTGGAAGCAGAGGAGGAAACACTTCATGCACAAATGAAGAAAGGGAAGAAGGATACGAAGAAGGCAGATCGACTGGCCGACATCTCCCATATTACGGAACGACATAAATGGCACGTCAACAAGTTGGAATTCCTCAATCGTTCTTTACAGAACGGCAACCTGGACGTGGGTGCGGTACAAGATCTCAAGGAAAGTATCAAATATTACGTCGAAGAAGGCGGCAGTCTTGACTACTCCGGCGAAGATGAAACACTCTACGACGATCTAAATATCGGCGAGGAGATCGAGGCACAATTTGGCATGGGCGGCGAAGGTGATCGTGTATCATCACAAGACGCGCAATCAATCCAAGACGAAGAGCCCGAACCGAAACCCAAGGTCAAGCAAGAAGCGCCAGCAGCCCGAAGACCGTCCACACAGATGAAATCCCCGCTTCCTGTTCTTGCTACCCTCCACCCCTCTGCTTCCTCGAGTGCTCCGGGCATGAAGCCTGCTCCCCTTCCGACCCGTCCCCCTGGTGAAACCCTCAAGTATGCCTCTGCCGCTGCCGCTGCCGCAGCAAGTGACAAAAGTGGTGTTGGCATTCTCCCTCTCCCACCCCCACCGGGTTTCAGCCCGGCTCTGTCCGTGGCACTACCTATCTCCAAGTCTTCCACTGCTTCGCCCAGTGTGGCGTCAGTACAGCCTGTTATGAAGTCAATAATCCCACCCACTGTAGCCGCCGTTACAGAAGAGCTCGCTGGGCACGTCCGACCCAAGGTCCCTGTGAGTGCAAGTGTCTTATCGCCCGCGCCTGCAAAGGCGGAGACATCAACGAACGGTAAACTAGAGACAGAAGAAACCGAAAGTGAGGAATCGATCTACCACCTGCCCCCCGGTCTCCAGGACCTGCTCCAATCATTTGAGGTGACCAAGTCCCGTGCGTCGGCCAACCCGTCGCCGTCGGTCCAGCGCCTTCTCGCTACCTCATTGACGACCTGTCCCGAGGCTGGCGATGCCGAAAAGCCACGTCACTACAAGCCGCAGAACCCCTACAGCACTGCGCTCTACTATCCACAGGAACCTCTTCCAATATTTGATGACCCTCGGTTGTACGATACCGGGAGAATCGACACGGATACCCTCTTCTACCTTTTCTACTACCGCCAAGGGACGTACCAGCAATATCTCGCGGCCAAGGCGCTGCGCAACCAGAGCTGGCGCTTCCACAAGCAGTATCAAACCTGGTTCCAGCGTCACGAGGAGCCGAAGAACATTACCGAGGAGTTTGAACAAGGCACCTATCGCTTCTTCGACTACGAAAGCACATGGTCAGTTAAAGAATCCGACTGATTTCGTTTTGCTCACCCACTTGACGAGCTCACCACTTACGAATAACAACAGGATGAATCGGCGCAAGGCTGATTTCAAGTTTGTGTACAAATACCTCGAGGACGAGTTATGAGGCGTCTTTGGTTTTTTTTTTTTTTTACTCGTGAGCCACCCATTCGGGTCTCCAAGTGCAGATGATTGCTTTTCACCCTGGATTCGTTTACACTATCGGTGGCTTTGCGGCTATGGTTCGATAGACTGGATGGTTGAGGCTATGGCGGGTACTCTGGAAACTGTGGGGTCTCGGTGGGCGTGTTTTCTCTTCTTTTACTGTTTTCGCAGGACTGGCATCAATGAGTGCAATGAATGGGCCTCGGTGATACGGGAGTTTCGTGTTATTTCCAAGGTTATCAATTGTTCGAATACAATGAATCCTTAAGTCAAGCATATTACAGAAGTAGGCAAGTGGCTCAGCCAAGTAACCAAGTAGCCAAGTCCAGTGCATAGCATGCTTATGCGCAGTCTGCCTTGCAGGTACGGGTACGGGCCAGGCCCTGGATCAGCAGATATCATAAGTACCTAATTCCATACCCCGGGAACTCCGTATGATCGTCCGGGGTTATCGTATTTGCTCGTGGACACGTAGGTCTGCAGGTCTACGGAGTACTGTTTCCCATCCCGGGACAATAATGCAGGAGATATGCAAGTGCATGCAAGCCAATAGCGAAAAAAATATATCAGTATAAGCCCGAGATGCGACAAAAACCGGAAATCGGAAAAAGGAAAAAGGAAAAAGGCAACGGGGCTCATAGAAGCCAAGTCCAAGGTTGCCCAACAACACGACCGGAAGCAATGTCATGTATCCCCGACTGAGAATAAATCGAATAAAGAAAATCAAAAGAGCGACATATGACGAATCATTTCGCTGGGGCTAGTTACGGAGTACTCCGTAACTATACATTACGGGTTGCATGCATGGGCTCTTTCAGCTCGAGCGCGGGATTTGTCCTTTCTAGAAGCCGGGGATATGCGAACGCTAGTCAGTAGATGCTACGTCAGGGCTGTGCGCGACCGCGACATCATCGGTCGATCTCTGACCCCGGATTGGAGGGGTTTGGGAATTGTGGGAATATTAGACGACCAAGTTCTCCGTGGAGATGGAGAATGGAGATGTTCGGGTTAAGGCTGGATCTTGATCCGGTGATGTAATTGGCACGATTGTGCCGTTGTGCCGATATACGTCAATACCAGGTTGGATGTCTGGAGTTGGGCAGTCGAAGTGGAGTTGAGCTGGTTGAGTTGAGTTGAAGTGGACTTTGATATTGATATTGAAGTTGATATTGAATTGATATTGCTCTGAGTCTCTGACTTCAGCCCGAATACAATTACTTCCAACACAAAGCACTACATCATGCAACACATGAAACGGAAACAAAACAAAACAAAACAAAACAAAACAAAACAAAACAAAACCAAAAAAACATGTCAGACACGAGTTCTTGGCACGCTAGAATGACACTAGAACACACAGAAGACACACGGAAGACGCACAGAACCCGCCAACGGCCAATCATGAGAGGATCGGCGTGAGGGGGAAACTCTCTGGGCACCCAACTGCTTATCGCAGCCAACTAACTGACCTCGTTGGCTTCGACACCGGGTCCTCCGCCAATCACCGTTGGTTACGTGAAATGAGAGGGGGGGGGAAGGACACGCTAGAAGGGCCGTGGAATATTCGGCGTCAGCAAAAGATCAGCAAATCCCCGAGGCTGAGTGGTGTCGTCCAGTCTGCTTCGAGAAGGTTTCTAGAAGTTGTTAGTGTCCCGTGTTGGCCAATACCCTAACACCCCCTGCCATGCAGTTTCGTGTTGGGCACATAAAAGGGCTGATGTCTCCATTAACGGGGGGAAATTATTTTGCATTTGAATAAATACTGGGCCAAATCAATTTTAACCTTTACAACATAATTAGTTTACCTCTTACAATGGTAGGTGACTTGACTTTAGTTCGCATGGCAGATTTTAGACTAACCCTCTCTCTCTCTCTATAAGACTGCAATTCCAATTCCCACCCATCGCTCCCTCTCCTCCCCGATCAACATCAACATGCAGTCCCCATTCAACTACCCAGACTCCTACTCTTCCTCCTACTCCTCCTCACCGGGCAGCATGGACTTCTTCTTCTACGGCGGCCAGCCCGTCTACGATTCCCTCTGCGACCTCGACGCAACCAGTCCCTTCCCTATGCAAGAGGTCACCCCAGAGCTATACAACGTCACCAGCTCACCCTACACCTACCAAACCCCACACGATTACCCGGTCTTTGACCGACCCACCATGCCCCAGAGCACACCCAGCAGCTGTGGCAGCAGCTACAGCAGTAGCTATAGCAGCAGCTTCACCTTCCCCTCCGAAGACATCGCGCTACCAACCTACCCCATCAGCGAATACGAATCCAACGCGGAATCGCCAGCGCCGGCATCCAAGTAAGCCGACCATCCATCTACCGTCGCGCGTGCTGTCGCCTTGAACCAACTAACATCTCCCCACCAGACCAGCTAAGCCCTTTGGCTGCGACAACTGCGGCAAGTCCTTCACCCGCTTCGCAGACTTGAAGCGCCACCAGTCCAGCGTCCACTATCCCGTCTTCCGCAATTGCCCCGTCGAGCACTGCTCGCGGAAGGGTAGCAATGGCTTCCCGCGCCAGGACCACCTCGTCGAGCACCTGCGCTCGTACCACCACATGGACGTGCCGAAGCGCGGTGCCTGCAAGCGCTCTGCGAAGCAAATCTCATGAGTGTGATGCCTTCTGCATTCTTTTTTTCTTTTTTTCTTTCTTCTTGCGCTGTTTCCTACCTTTTACCTTCTGGCCCTCGGGCTTGTTTACGATATGATATCATGACTGTATTTCCTTTTCTTTTCTGTTTTGCTTATTTCCCATTCCCACTCCTGTTTTTCCTTTTTAGATCGCATTCTGGTTATGAATCGGTCTTGTATAGAAGATGCGCATCGCTTCTTCGGATTATGTTTTTGTTTTTGTATTTTTCGAGCTGATCGCTCATGTGTTTTAGATTCTAGATCAGATGGCTTAGATGTGTTATGTTTAGGTGGGATGGTTCAATGAATGGCGACGATTACGATATACTATTTTTTTTTCTTCATTGGCCTGGACGGCTTTTCCTATCTACCTAGCATTTCCCCTTTCTTTGCTAGTGAATTTCCCCTAAAGTACGTGTGCTGCAGTAGTCGCTCGGACTAACCGGACTAAGTAGGTCCTACATCTCTAGGGTTGTATACTCCACTCTGTGATAGTAGCTGCAGCTTCGTATTTGTTTTTCTAAATACGAGATATCGAGCATCCTAATATCCCTAGAATACAAAGAAACTAAATAGAAAAAGCAAAGAAAAACTCGATTGAAATTCAGATTTGTCTTTTCTTTGTCCTTTGTACACCTAAAATGCATGCCCTAAATGTAACTAGTCTACTCCGTACTATTAATTAATTAATCCAAAATAATCCCTACATGCAGGTACCAAGAGTTCATTTCATAACGCAAAAGCAAATTAAATCCCAGCCCCATCCTCCAAAACATTATTTCCCCGATGATACAAATCCCAAGCCCGACAATTCCTCTCCAGACCATCCCCAAACCCCCTCCAATCCGCACCAGCCCCACCAACAGCACGACCCCCCAAAAACCCCTCAATCTCCTCCCCCCGTTCAACAAACTGCAACGCAAACCCCTGATCAAGATGCCACCCAATATGACAATGCATCAGCCACGCGCCCGGATTATCCGACCGGAACGCAAGAACCAAATACCCCAAACCGGGCAGCAGCGCCGTATCACGTTTCGGTAGTGCGCCGGCCGCGAAGTCGAGATTCAGACCGGTGCTCGTACCCTGATCCCGGGCTGTAGATTTAGCGTAAAATTTAGAAGTAGACGTGGAGCCATCCCAGGACCCATGTCCCTGCGCAACAACCAAAAAATCATGTCCGTGCAGGTGGATCGGATGTGCAATATCCATACTCGTTTCGATAACGACAAGAACCCACGAATCTGCCTGTGGAATTGCTATCACAGCCGGTTTATCGGCTATGCTGCTTTCGGCGCTGAAATTGCGCAGCGTGGGCTGGGCCCATTTCCCTTGCATCGAGGTGCTGTTTAGGTACCAGCGGTAGACGGTGTGGCTCGTTAGCGCGGCGGTTGCGGAGAGGGTTTCGTTGTAGAAGGAGTCTTCTGCTGTGAGGATGAGGGGTGTTGAGATTATCGGGGTAAGGTTTGAGGCGGGTTCGTCTTCGCAGGTGTCTGTTAGGTTGTAGGCTGCTGTTGTTGGAAGGTTTGGTTGGTTTGGTTTGTCAGTATGGGTGTAGTAGATTATGCCGCGGATGTTGTCCGCGTTGCTGTTCGCTGAGCAGGAGAGTTGTGGGACGGCGCGGAGCCAGAAGGATTTGGCTGTTGAGGCTTGGTCTGCGTGCACTATTACATCGTAGCGCTGTCCTTTTCGATTGGTTAGATGTATCCTTCGGTTGGTTCGTTGGTATGAAGGGAAAGCTTACCAATCGCCAGGCTCACGGCTGTGGTATTATACGGCTGTATAGGAACCAGATCCATAGCAATGACCGTGAGAATGTGGTGATCAATGCTAAACTTGAAGTGCGTATCGCAGGCGACATTCGTCACACGGAGCCGATACGACTTCCCGGGCGTGAACGAGGTGTTGAAACGGTACCCCGTCTGACTCGGGTCACTGTCATTCCCAAAGACATTGACGCCGTTGATGAGGGCATTGTCCAGCACCGGCGACCCGACTGTCTCTGCTCCGTGCCAGAGCTGGTCGACTGTGTTGATATCCCAGTCGGAGAGCTGTATGACGCCTTTATCTTCGTCGTAGTTACTACTAGCCGGCCCGTGGATGATCAGACCTCCGTACACGCCCTCCCAGGTCTGCAAACCTATGTGCGAATGGTACCATGTTGTGCCGTATTGTGTTGCGCGCCATCGATAGGTCATTGTATATCCCGGTGGGACGGGGCACTGCGTGACGGAGACTACCCCGTCCATGGGGTTTGTGTAGTGTTGGCGGAGGCCGTGGATATGTAGACTTGTGCCGTTGTGGACGGTGTTGGGGAGGCTGTTGCGGAGGTGGATGACTACCTCGTCGCCCCAGTTGACTTCGAGGGTTGGGCCTGGTAGGGAGCCGTTGATGGTTAGGTCCCATCTTGATCGGCCGTCTGGTGCTAGTGTTGCTTGGTCTATATCGAGCCAGAACTCTCGCGTGACGCCGGTCTCTGGTGTTGTTTTTGTGTAGTCGGTGTATAGATCGTGTTCACACCATTGATGTCTGGTTGTAGGTGTATTCCCGGCGCATGCACTAGAAACAGGAGGGACTGGATGTTTCAGCAAAGACCCGCGACTTGGAGAGACATCTGGAGGGTGCAAGAAACCGGGTGTTGTGCTTATCGCTGGAAGTATAAAACAGCACAGTGTGTATAGTAGATATCGCCGCATACTCGCAAGATACCTATCGAACAACTGGCCTATAGTTCTGGTGCATTTGCATCGCCAATCCTATGAACTATCACCAAGCTTCAACTACTTCCTACAAAGTGACATTGGTTCAGTATATAGACCTCTATGAAAAGGTCAAACCACCTCGTGTGCTCTGGACTGCATATTCGGTTGAAACTCGAACGTGTCCAAGCCGGCGTAACCTGGTCTCTGTGAGTCGGGTCCGGGGTTGAATCCGGCAAACACTAGACGGAAAGCTGCAGATATACCAGTCAAAAGCATATCGCAGGGTCCACTGTTCACTCCATTACGCAGTTATCACTAGCCTCAGCCCTCGGAGCCAACCGGAAATTGGCTAGTGGTTCTAAGCATTTGGAACTGACCCAGGTTCGTCTGGATTATAATCATCTGACAAAGAGCTGCTGGGGATTGTCACGCTATTGGAGTCATTCCACATCGAAATATCGATATCTAGGCCTTGCCGCTTTTTGCGCACTGAGTAAAACTGAGCACGACCCTTAGTATTACATAATCATAAATGAGCATCACCTGGTCGTTACATAAGCTGGATGACAAGAGGCGCTAAAAATTAGCGGTCCCATTCTAACATTCGACCAGCTGTAAGCCCGCACCGAAGTGATCGAAGTCTAGCTTTTAAGCGCTCTACCGGCACTTTTTACTCCTATAACTGCGTTCGAGATGCCTAGAACTTTGGTCACTGAAATTGCCGGTGAATCGGAGGAAAGCCAAAGCCTCAGGGAACAACCGAATAAAAAAGTGTGGATTCTCACCAAGGGTTCTGATACTTGTCGGCGCTTCGTTGGGATCAGAGGGCTCGGTAAGGGAAAAGGACTCACGCTAGGATGTTACGTACACTGGCCACGCCATTAGATTTAGACGATGCAGTCGGAGCTAAAGTACAACAAAATCATGAAGCAATGTCCGAGACCCTTACAATTCCATCGAATCGCCCGAGGAAGTTATGATTAGTGACTCTGAATCGGAACATGAACACCCCAGAACAGATTACCAAACCCAGAACCCCCATTGAGCAGAGTATACTATAGAGCTGGAGCAGCTACCCATAACTGTTTCATCCACGAGCGGCAAGAAGAAGAGACTTGAAAAGCTAGTTAATATATCTCCATTATTGGCGAACAAGGCACCAAACATACACATCTTCTACGTATCCACGTATCCTCATTAACAGACACAGCGGTTGTACATATGATATATCTACTACGGATACATTATGTGTTGGCTATCAATGACTTATGAATTAGCAGGCAGTTTAGCATTAGTAAAGCTGGCAGACTTTCTATCTCCCACACACTTTGAGAAATCGACAATACCCAAAGGCTGTCTCTTATGCTGGCGGCTAGGAAATAGTGCCTGTGCATCATGATTAAACATTATAGTGCTAAGTTTAGAGCAAAGAACTTATCGTGTGACTGGACAAGTTTGGATAAATAGTTGGGCCAACTGTTCCCTGTCAATTTACCATTCTAAATTTTATATTGGTCCATGGACCACCATTTCTGTTCTCATAAATGTAGTGAGTATTTATTTTTTTTGCGAAGCGGATGCCTAAGCACATGCAGTATTATAAGAACGAACGTATTGCCTAAGTATGCGAAGCTGCCCAATCAGACGTGGAGGCGATCAAGCAAGGCAAGCCAATGCATGGGAATAACACACCAGTATATGCGTCAAACTAATAGAAGGTCGACAGCAATTAATCCGCCCATCATTGTACACGTCACTTTGACGATATTTCTGCTTCTATTTCCTTCTATCATGATCGCGTTCCAAAAGTTCTCTACAGTATGTATTGCAGCTCAGACACGTTGCAATTCACTCCCGACCCCTGCCAATGTGTTGGCACCAACGGAGGGGCTAATTAGAGATTAACTGAATGCACGAATCTGTGGCTTATTATGCACCTATTCCCCCCTTTGAACACTCAAGCGAACTAGTCGCGATTTGGGGCTTATTACAAGTTGTCGCAAGCGGACGAAATCCCACGGAAAAAGCTGCTTTGCAGGACTTATATTTTGGCACTTCGTGGTGTTGTCTTGAGCATTGCTGAAGAAAAAAAGTCAGCACGCGGAGACAACGAACAGCCTATATCGGGGTTCCTGATTCCTATTACTTCGTTTTACCAGAGCTTGTCAACGATCTCGAAGTCCCCTTTTATACCTTTATGTCCCACAAGTTATCTTTTGAACCTTTTTTGGGGCACTCACCAATTCAAATTTGTCTACGCTCGATTTGAAGGTAAACCAAACCTCACTTGCCCTTGTCTTTTGTTTTTATATCCCATTCCAATATTTGCTTAAAGACTGCCCGTGCCCAGTAACACCTAACCTGATTGCTAATTGATTCCTTGGTCAGAGGCTATCACTTTACGTGCACCCTTTGGTTAGAGCAGTTTTTTTTTTTGCGAAGCATAATCCAATCAATTCGAAATGACAGACACGCGGGACAAGATTGTGAATATCGATGCAGCTGGTGATATCATTCTAGTTGTTGGACCTGAAAAGCTGAGGCTCCGCGTGAAGTCAATTTTCCTCAAGGCAGCCTCGAAACTACCAGGTACTATCTTAGGGCCAGACTGGAAGGAAAATCATATACTCGTCACGGGTCTTCCCGTGGAAATAATACTGCCCGAAGAGAATGCGATGGCGCTGAGATGTATTTGTGCAATTTTGCACCATCAGAACAGATTGCTACCTCAGGTCATGGCTGTAAATGATGTTCTTAGAATTGCTGTCGCAGCGAACAAATTCGGCGTTGTTGACGCTTTAACTTTTGCCAGTGAATTCTGGCTATCTCCTGTTAATAAGGGAGCCAGTGATCTTATTGTTCTTGCGGCCGCAGCGAGCTTGTTTAAGAACGCACAAGCATTCAGAGATATTACAAAGGCCCTGGTTCTCAACTACGGTGACTCTTACCTTGCCCTTTTGAGCGAAGATGTCAGGTCAATTTTGGGCGACAGAGTGTTCTGTAAGTTTCAACCGATGTGAAATGACCCACCTGTGACTGACCATTCAATTTAGGTCTGCTAGAAGAGCAAAGGGGCTTCGCGAGGCTGAAGTTGGGAGAGATTCTGATTGGAGGGATCAATGCTCTTGGGTGTGTCCACAGATGTGGATGGACAAGCAAATACGCATTTGCCTACATAAAACTACTCGAGGCACAGAATCTTTGGCCGACTTCCTTGTTTGTCGTCGCCGAGGCTATCGAGCGAGCAAATAGGATGCCCGATCCAATTCCAGAGGAATCAAGTGTTGAATGCAGATATGGATACAAGCATTTTGTGCCTGAATATCGAATGTCCATTCGCTATGGTTTGGATGATTTGACGAGTCGGATTGGGATCTGTCTACACTGTTTTCATTCTAACCAAGCGGGTCCGGCTTTTTGCCAGATGGCACATGAGCATCAGAACTTACCCGACCAATATTAGAAAGCTACACACGCGTTCGAAATCAGTTTCACCTCATACACGTAGATCCTCTTTTCTTGCCTCGGAAAAGGCTAGGGAGTATTCATCCCAGATGACAATTAGTATTATAAGCAAAAGTCACATGATTTATGACTTTGTACTTTACTTGAAATACCAATACGATCGAAACGGAGCCTTCCATGCGACCATGCGGCCGTGCATATAACAAGGGCTGGATTTGCGCATTCGCCACTACGCCAGAAAATCAGAAGAGCTTCTGATCTAGTTCAGGTTGATAGGGGCTGAACCGGTAACTTGTCCGAGTTGTGGAAGCCAGACGTAAAGGTTCAGATGCTGTGTGATATGGAACTGGTGTAGATCAGGAACCAAGCCGCACCGTCGGAATTAGCTCCGAAGTGCCTATACGGACGGCCAAGTTCATTGGAAATCAACTTGGAATTAAAACATTACCATGTCTATAATACCTAAAAGGGAACGGCCAGGCTAAGCCTAGGCTGCCTGATAGTTCCCAACATCCACTCTCCAAAGTAACCCTTACTGGATTCGCCGAACCGAGCGCCGCTTGTCGCGCTCCGTCGGGCTCTTTGCATGTTGGTGCATGCATCGTCACATGAATTACCTAGGTATGGCGTGAATTGGTAAGTTTTAGCCACCGCACCATACCAAACGAGCGGGCACAGCCTAAGTCGCAGTAAGAGATATGTGGACCAAATTTGACAGCCGGGTTTGCCTGCACTCACCTTGAACGTCTAGTGACAGCAAGGATGCATACATACATACTTAGATCACTTGGCGCTAGCGTTCAAGTAATTTGTAGGTTTGGCTGCAGTAGAATCATGGCTTTTGTGACTCCGTGTGACTAAAAGCACCAATACCCCCATACCCTGCAACCGTCTTTTGCACTGCTATAATTATGTCCCCCATGTACACTGCTAATTCGTCTTCTAGCATCGTTTCATCAGGCTTCTTTTCATCCCCTGGAGTATCTATCAAAAATGGCACGAAAATCTAAAAATTGGACTGAGGCTCTCCTCGAGAAGGCGATTGGTGACTCTATTTATAGTCGTCATCTACAAAACCAGCCGATCAATCGAGAAGCGATCAAGAAAAAATATTTGGGAAAGAGCCCGAATCATGCTGATTTTATCAGGGCATTTGTGGACAGGTAAGTACAGCGCTGTTACCTATATATACAGTTCCTAAAGAGAGCCTAAGCTATGCGAATGAACTCGATTTGTTGTCGAGAAGCAACAATCAAATCGAAACCTCAGGATCAGCTCAAGTCCAAAACATACCACTGTCCGCTCCCACTCTTTCACAGCGGTCCCGTCTCCAAGGTCAGGGCCAGCATCCTCTATCATCCGGTATATCTCAGAAAATATTAGAGGGACGGTACAACATAAATGGCCTTGGCTAACGCGCTCTATATAGGTACAGGTCAACAGTCTCAGAGCCACCTCGATGCAGGCCTCGATAACTATGAGGCGGCGAACTCGGTCATCGACAATGATATTGGCCGCATAGTCAATATCCGTCTACAAGGTAGAGCTTTCTCTTCCATCCTTTTTGTGTCTGACTTTGCGGTATTCTAAAGTTCTAATAGAATTCAAGGACCACCTTGCCGGCGATCTCCATGCGAGGGAAACGGGGGCCTCTCCGTCCTTCCCCTCCCTAGAGGCACAGTGTCAATTCCTGAGCTCCAGTGAAGAACAAAGGGAAGAAGCAATGGATGCTATACTTAATGAGCATGCCATCCTGGTATCTCCCTTGTTAGAAAAGTTCGGATATTTTCTCCCTTCTCAATGTATGCTGCTCGGAAACATTGTCAGAGGGAATGAATCCCCAGATTGCAGAATAATGTTGAATGCGAATATTCCATTCTCTGCCTTTATCTGCGGCGTGCAAGGGAGTGGCAAGTCGCACACCACTGCTTGCATGATCGGTATGTTTCGAATTCTACCCATAGGGCACCAGTCATTGATATTACCTTAGAAAATTGCTCTATGAGGCTGCCAGCATTGGGAACCCTAAACCAGTCTATATCGACTCTTGTGCTGCAGTTTGACGAGTATACATCAATAACGAGCTCGCAGCCCAGCGAAGCCGCCTTCCTAGCTAGTGTTCTACCGCAATATGCTCATGCACCGCCGGTCCCACTGCGCGTCCTAGTCTCTCCCACAAACATTTCTAATCTCAGGGGCATGTACTCCCAGATTCCCAATATCGAGATTCGACCGTTCAAACTTCAACCTAAGCACCTCAACATAAGCATGATGCTTTCGCTTATGTCTGTTTCTCAATCTGGCAGTCTCCCCCTCTACATGGCACAGGTTACTCGGATCCTTCGGGAAATGGCGATGGAGAGCGGCGGCTACTTCGATTATTCTGACTTCCGGGGCCGTCTGAACGCACTCAAACTTGACCGTTCTCAGACTCCTTTTCTATATCAAAGATTAGACCTGCTTGACTCTTATCTCGACCTTGCTGGCACGGACACAAGTGACTACTTTATTGACGGCGGTGTCACTATCCTGGACTTGTCGTGCCCTTTCGTCGACCAAAGCACTGCTTGCATTCTATTCCGTATCGCCATCGACTTGTTCCTCTACGCTCACCCTTCCCGAGGGAAGATGATCGTGGCCGATGAGGCCCATAAGGTGAATTGTTCATATTGAAGTATCCTGGTTATTATTCATTAACATCAGCGGGCAGTATATGGCCGACACCCTCGCTGCAAAGGCGCTTACCGAGACTTTCCTTACCATTATCCGCCAGCAGCGACACTTGGGTGTGCGTATAATTATTTCCACTCAAGAGCCGACGATCTCGCCCCAGCTGATCGACCTCTGCTCGTTGACCGTAATCCACCGATTTACGAGCCCTCAATGGTACAAGACGATCGAAAAGCATGTTCCGATGGGTGGTGAAATAGCTCCACATCAGGCCGACAGTGCTAAAAAAGGTCTCTCTCGAATTGCCAGGCTCCGAACTGGCGAGGCGATTGTGTTCGCTCCATCAGCGCATCTCGTTGGAGAGGACGGCAATATCATGAATTTCCAAAATGAACCCTTCAAGGTTATGATTAGGAAAAGGATTACATGGGATAGTGGACGGAGCATTGTTTGCATTCGCTAGGTCGCATATGTACCATGTCAATGCACCACCAGCTTTTATTGTCACACCATTACTTGATATATCCAAGTTTCCCACATAGTCTCAATTAACGGGAAAAGAAATTCACCATACGCACTGTGGAATGTACTGTGGAGAGATACGGTAGCCAGTTGTATCACATATGAGGTGGGTAGTCTCCGTGCTAGAAATAAGGAAAGAACGTTTGCTGTTCAACGCTTAGTTAGTAGCGTATTTAAAGACTGGCTATTGGCGGCGTCTCGATGTACCCCTTTCTTTTTACAGAGCGCTGATTTAATTCAATACAATATGAAAATAGATCTGCAAACTTGCTATCACGTACGAATCCCTTCCTCCTCACCGTGTCCCGAAAGCAACAGTTCGCCTTTTCTTGCTCTTTCGAAAGGAAACGTGACTATTGCAAGAGATTTCTGAGCTCTTGCGAGCCTTTTGGAAACTTCAGGATCTCTTCCGGTGCCAGTGTTTCTAAAGCAAAAAGATTTTGCCGCTTCATATCCTCATAAAGAATATGATTGAAAGCTTGCTCGGCTGCCTTGCTAATCTCCCGAAGAAGACTTCCTTGCGATTCTTCGAGGACCTTCACAAAAGTTTCAAATGCCTCATCCGACGGAGCAAGAATACTTGCATGGTCAGTTTACATTTCGCCACGATTTCATAGTGATATAGACTCACATTTTTTCGATAATCACAGGGCCCGCCACGTCACCGGACCGATCGAAATGAAGTATGCTTAGAACAGCATCCCCAAAGCAGTCCGCTAGAATGTGTAGGCGTTGTCCAAATTTTCGAAATCCCAACATTTTTCGGCGCTTGCTCTTGTAAACAGCTGAGTTAGGCTCCAGGTCTGGGAAAACATCCCTCATCATTTCGTTGACGACTTTAGCCACTTCCATCTTCCTCGGATTGCCTCTTGCTCTCGGCTGGCCAATGAGCTCATCCTTGGACGCTAACTCTATGAATTTTGAGGTGCGCTCCACCGGACTGCAGGTGCATCGGTAGAAATGCAGGATATGGTTACATCGCAAGATCTGGAGAAATGCCGCGTTGTCTTGAATTTCGCCGATGATTTCGAAGCGTTCGTGAATGGTCAGCTCACGTGATACCCATCTTCGCCTTTGAACGATAGGGCCTTGGTCCCCCAGCTCTCTCGTGTATTTTAGGGCCGCCCGAAGAGTAACAAGTGATTGAGAGCCACCAACCAGAATTAAAAAGGTACTTAGACTGGAAAAGATCTCTGAACCGAGACTCAGTATCTTGTCCTCAATTTTGGGCCTGAAATAAGTATCTCCGGGGGGCGGCAAACCCAGAGCCCGAGTCAATTCAGCTTCTCGACACAGTGATGATCGGAATTCAATATCAACACATCTAGACTTTCTCTTTTGTACTTCCATACCACTAGCGTTTTCTCGCTTGCGTGGGAAATGCTGACTTGAGGACCGTTGGTTCGCGGGCTGGCCTGAGAAGCCATCTGGCTGGTACAAGTCAACGCTAATAGAGAGGTGATCGTACATTCTGCGAGGAAGAGCATGCTGTTCAGCTTGTTCAGGCGGGATTTCTACCTCATGGGGTCTTCCATGGTGCATTTCTTGATACGCAATAGGATGACAAATCCCAAGGACCTGCCTCTCTAACGCCCGTTGGCCTGGGTCGTCAGCTAAAGGAGACTGCGAACGCGAGTCGGTGAAAGAAAGTCCATCTGGAAGGATATCTTTCAATAATCCATTCTCATTGTAAAGTCTTTCATAGTTAGACAAACCCCCTAGATCCGGAGTGGTCGGAAAATCCGGCCAAGGGGGAATATCTTGACTCCAGATTTCGCTAGTCTGGGCAGAATCACTCTCCACCAAGGAAGGCAAAAGCAGCGGATTTCTCTGCTCGTCTTTGAATATTTCCATTAAGTTGAGCTGGTCAAGGTGCTCGTCTAGGACGCTGTGCGCAATTAGGGATTTATTCCTGGGGTTACTAGAGTAGACCTACCCTAGAGAGTAAAGTCCCTTGGCCACGGACATGAAACATTTTTTCCTGAGGTATATAGCTCCGATGAGGGCGCTTGTCGCTATAGCAAGAACGCCGGACGAGCGAGCACCAGTCCGACAATCAAATTTCAAGTGCTTGTCGATGCCAGTACGCTTTGCAATGTCTGCACGGTGTTGGATACCGTTGACACGGGATTTGAGCTTCGATGTAAAATCTCGAGGGTGTCAGTTTGGGAAGACTCGCAACAGATTGTCAATGGATACCTCGAGATAACGTAATAAAGGCAATGCTGGAATCAATCAAGAACCCGGTCGCCGCCAAGCCCAATTGGGATAATTTTCTGTTTCCATCCGGGAGAAGTTCGTCTACTCCAGCAGCGGTTAGCGCAACGTCTATGTCCGACTCGGTTAATTCTGGACAAGCGACTAGCTTTCGAATGAATTCCACAGAATCCTTGCTCATGTCGAGTGTACGAATAATAAGATAAAGAAGATGATTGTGATAAGGTGCCAGATGTAACGGTTATTGAATTAGGCAAAGGCGAGGTTTGGCATCAGTTGTTCATTATGTATAGAAATATGGCCATATTGGCGAAAGGAAAATGTGTCATCCCCAGCAAACCGTGAATCTGGCCGACTAGACACTCTTGCATAGAACAGCGCATATCCACGTCGCAGAACGTGATTGGTTATTCTCGGAGGAAGTTTGGCACCGGGAGTGCAGATTTGATGTATCATATGCATCGTGATCACATATCGCGCGCGAAAAGCAGACCATAAGTAACAAACTGCATTCGACCCCAGAAGATTAAAAAATCGTAACTGCCAGCAGTCAGAGGCATCGAATCACTCCTGTTGCCGCATATTGGACTTATCCACGTTTTCTCAAATATGGTCGATCTTCAGCCACGTAGCTATCAGCTGGAAATGTTCGAAATGAGCATGGAAAAAAACATCATAGCAGTGGTAAGACTTGTCTTCTATGCCTATATATCGAGCCCTCACATTGACGTTCCAACATTCAGATGCCGACGGGTTGTGGAAAGACATACATGTATAATTTAGACGACAACCTCCCGGTAACATAGAAGTTGATAATGGGGTTTAGAGTTAGCATGCGGATCATAGCAGAGCTGGAACGATACCTTGAGAACCAGGTAAATCAATTTTCCAATTGCAAATAATAGCTGTCATTAAACATCAGCTACCTTAGATAGTCTGGTTTTAGTACTAACTAACGAAAATTGTGTGTAGTCAGCAACTGACGTATGGATATTTCGCGTCACATGCTGTCCTTGCCAATGCGCTCATTTATGGCTTTGTGACAGAAAAACGGTGGTAATGCGAGTGTATACGTGGCAGAATAATCTCAATAACATCTCTCACTCTCTAAGATGACACTAGTCCGGGAAAATGACAATCTTGTGGACAATAACTCAGTAATCAAGAACAAACAAAATGAAATGAGTGAGTATGTTTTCGCCAGAAAAACCAAACTTGTCAATTACGTGACCCATCTGTATCAAGGATGAACAAATGACGGTATTCATTCCAGATTCTGACAGTTTATAATCCTGCAATCAACCATAGACCTCCGGCTCGCTATAGAGTCAACCTGGCAATCAATTAGTAAATCAGTCATATGTATTGGTTGGGGAGACAAACATTTCTAGCCGGATAGCCCAGTCCTCCCCAGATTGGGAGCAGTGCCCAGCTCTACACCCCTCACAAAGCTGACTGTTATGAGGACCTCTTCTTTCGTGGGAGAATGGAGGCCTCTCTACCCGAATTCCGTTCCATTGTTTAATCCAGTAAACGATTCTCTCGGCGTATGACTGATCCAAAACCGGCCGGCTCAGCGAGCTGCAAGCTTTGCAGCGTTGGTGGTATACCCTGGCATTGTACTTTTGCTCTGGATAAAGACGAATTGTGACAGCGATCTTGTTGCTAGACCATCCTTTGGACTTGCATGCTCTTTGGTTGCACACAAAACGGCCCATAATATTTGTGTCACGCATTCGAGTGCATTTCGTCTCATCATCTTCCTCGAAAAACTGATAATGAAGATCTACCTCGGCTAGCAAGCTCGACACCTCATCGTGAAGATCTTGATACATCGAACATGTCGTAATAGACATTTTTTTCTTGGTCCGAGGCGGGGCAGTTGAGGCCAAAGCCGCAGCAGGAGAAGCCCTGCGGTCCGATTCAATTAAGAGCTCCTCGCGCCACCGTCGGCGAAACAATTCGAGCTCGTCAGTATCGCCCATGACCGGGATTCATAGGCTCACTCTAGGTACAGACAAAGAGCGGTAATAGATGATGCATGCATATCAAAAGACTGTGGAAGACCGGAAGGAGGCGTAGATTTATACTAATGACTGAACGAGCGGTGATAAGCTTATACAAGCAGACTTACATTACGTGCACTACACTAAGATTTGTAGACGTACATATATATCTAAAATCGAATATTACAGACTGACGCACACAGCTCGTGACCCAGTCATCTGCCTCGATGCAAAGTAAGCACTACGAACTCACGGCTGAAAAATATCAAGACAGGCCTATTGTAAGCGCCGTTATAGATGCGCAGGTAGTATAAAGGGTAAGATGAAACTCAAATCTATGGAACAGATTATCAGCCAGGCAACGTTGTGAGGATTCATCCAATGAATAACATAACAAGAAAACATCTGAATACGACAGGGCTGATTCCAAAACAGTACGCAAAATTTTCCTCCTCATTCAAAGGCTCGTCATCCATACATGAGAGGATGACTGATCTAGGGCTGTCTAGTAAAGTGCTTGAGAGATACCGAGCAGATGTGATTCCATGCTGGACGCTCAGGTTGCTGATCTAGTTCCTAATTGAATTAAAACACTACTCTGTTTATACTACCGAAAAAGGAAAAGCGCACATTGGGAGATTCTTCAATAGCCGGTCAAAGCTACCGGTAAACAGGGGTAGTTGGGACATTGCGTCAATTGGTGCCACGTCAGAAAATGGCAATTGCCTCGCAATATACATATGATCCCAAAATATTATTGGGTTTATCGCACCATCCGCGGGAAATTTTTCGCATATTGCATACTTAACATGCCACACAACATTGCCTTACGTGTAATATAGAATATTCCCGTATCTTCCAAAGTACGTGGATACAGGAGTATATTGACCAGATTGTGGCTAATCTTTCTTCGCTCGTTGAAGGGAAGGCAGAAGCGCTGGGATATCGGGACGTCTTTAGGGAGCACCCAAAGTAGGTATTGTCGAATCCTAATAATTTACTTATTATGCTTCAAACGGTTGTGACAGTGGATGTACGTAATGTAGCCAAAGCATCTCCGATGGGTAAGGATTAGCTACGTTCTATGCAAGAGTTCCAAGAATTCTTCCCTATCTATTGCACGTGATTGCATGTATCTCAACATGCAGCCAGTAATGGTGGTATTACCTACCTTCTGTACACCACGCATGGCCATACAAAGGTAGGATGGTTGCATAAGAATACTGACCCCTTGCGGTTTCAGTACCCCAGAAATAGCTCGAGCAACCTGTTTAGTCAGGCGCTCCTGAATATGGAGTCTGTGAGAGAACATCTCAGCCAAACGGGCCAGTTTAGAGAGACCGAGGAAGTGACGATCGCGGATGTAACCGAACCGATGTGCATCTGCCTCACATGGTCAGTGTTGTATGGCAGAGCTGAACGTAGAAGCTTGTACCTTTTTAGTGAAAGGAACAATATGGTGGGAAAAACATCTATATCCTTTACAATAACCAGCTCGTCGTGATTCTCATGGAAAACAGCCCCTTTGACCAGGTCTAAAATATTGTGTTGAGCAAATACGATGTATTAACTATACCACTAGACCACTACAAAAACCAAGGTAATTGTTAGGGGTCTAATGGGTTCATATTCTGGTTGACATATTGCCCTCGTATTCCTTGGTGCAATAGCGCATGGCCCTGGCATATCGCTCTGGAGTGTCGCCTAGGCCTTCCCGCTCCGGATCTTCACCACCGTACATAGAGGTACCCAGGTAGGAGATTCAGACCGAATCCATAAATCAGTTTCAGGATATATACAGCCTGAACCATCAACACCAACTCAGGAACACCTCTAATCTTCACAAAAGGAAAAACTCACTTAGCCCCCAAATCCACAAACTCCTTAAAACAAACCCCCCTAACCTTCCCATCCAAAAAAACAACCCCCTCCTCCTCAAGCCTAAGCCTCTTCTCCTCGCAAAACCCACCACCACCTTTATGCCGATCAACCTTCCACTCCCCTTTATACCCACCCAACGACCCATCCGCTGCAAGAACCCGATGGCACGGCACCCCCGGCGCAAAGGGGTTACTGCGCATCGCGTTCCCGACCGCCCGCGCACTGGATCCTAGATACGTCGCCATCGCCGAGTACGTGGTCCACCGACCCGGCGGGACGGAGAGGAGCGTGCGGTACACGCGCCGGCGGTAGGGGGTTAGCGTTGGGTGCAGGGATATGCGGTGGAGATATTTTTTGGTTTGCGCTGTGGGTAATGTGGGTTGAGGAGAGTTGTGGGGTTGGGGGTCTTGCTCGTCTGGGGTTGGATCTGCGGGTTGGGCGGAGAGGGACATGATTATGCGACCCTTTCGTATACAACGTAGGATGTTGGTAGATTTTTTATATGTTGTTATCCGCTTGGGTTTTGGGTTGCAGGCCTTTTTTGGATCTTTATTTTGTTTTGTATTTAGCCGGGAACGGTGCGACGCGACGCGTTGGGATTGTGCTACTTACCACGTGAGTGTTGATGCGAAGAGATGTGGTAGGGACTTGTGTTGATAATGAATATTTGGAGAGAGAGAAATAGTCAGAGGGGAAAAAAGGCTGTAAGCTCGAACTGTAGAGTTGATGGATGTTGTTCTCGAAGTGGCCAATCAGAGTGGTTCGGTCAATAACATCTTTCTTTCATGATCTTTTGATATTCTAGGGATAAGATACACAGTCTAAAGCCATACATCCATCTAATTTATTAGTTGGTTATTCATCAAACATCAAACATCACCAAACACCACATCATCAAGTCCTCCCTCATCTAAGCGTGATCTACATGTTCCGCTCCTGCAGCATTATCACCAGCCTTGGAAGCCGCAACAGCCGCAGCAACAGAAAGAGGCTTTCCAGTCTCCGGGTCCAACAGACTGCCCTTGGGACCGAGAGACTGGACCATGCCTGGGTTCTCTGCCTTGAGGCGCGCAAAGGTCTTCTCTGCATCCCAGGTCCAGGGCGTCTTGGCCGCGAATAGTAGATCCATGTCCTCTAGCGTGCGCTGGTTGCTTTCTGGGTATAGAGCCCACACCATGGGAATGGCGAGGGCGTTACTGGCGGCGAAGACGTAAAGTGTCTTTTCGCCAATGGCGCTGAACATGACGGGACATAGTAGAGTCTTAACGTTCCGTCAGCATATCGGTCTTGTATTCATTTAAAGGCGTTCACTCACCAGCCATCCATTTCCAATACTCCATCCGACAACTCCAAAGGCGTTTCCACGTGCACGAACGGCCAGGGGGAAGATTTCAGCCGGGTAGACCCTATGGATCAGGAGTTAGTATTGAATAAAAAGGTCACAGGATGGTTTCCTACCAAGGGACTGTGAGCCACGAAGCTCCGAATGCAGAGGTAAAGATGAAAATCATCGAAGCCGCGGCAGCACCATACGAGGATGCCTTGCCCATATCACCAGCTGCCTTGTTGTCGATAGCGAGACGGGAAAATCCACCCGCAAGGAACATGGCAATACCCTGGACAGCCGCGCCCCAATACAAAGTCCACCGACGACCGATGCGGTCAAGAGTAAAGACACAGATTAGCGTAGCAAACTAGACATGCGCATTAGCACAACTCAGTCTTGTCTCAACCTTGAAACATACCATGTAGAAAATATTGTTCAGTCCACTAATCCATTGACTCTTCATCGAATCAAACCCGGAAATGCCAAAGATGGTCGGTGCGTAGACAGTAACTCCTGCGATACCAACCCATTCCTGCATGACCTGTAGCCAAATGACCAACTGTACACGACGGCCGATGTGGAGGTCTCCCGATTTGTACCCAACAAGCATAGACAGATATGAGTCGCCATGATTCATTGTCCGCTCCAGCTCTGCGATGCTTTGGATGTCCTGGAACTCGGCTTCTGCTCGGAGGAGGTCCTCTCCGCTAGATCCACGTAGACGCTGGAGAATGTAGCGAGCCTCTTCCTCCCGGCCGACCTTGACGAGCCATCGAGGTGACTCGGGGAAGAACCAGACAGCCCCAAAGAGACCTAGGAGGAAGATGATCTGGAATGCGATGGGGAATCTCCAGCGGAAGGCTGACTCTCCGTTGTCAATGAAAGACAGGCCACTATCGGATATTAGAAAGACATCGCATAAACGGAGGGATTTACGTACAACTCCAACCAATAAGCCAGGACAACACCGAAAATATTCAATGTGAATTCAATAGCAATGAATTGTCCGCGCGAAGTATGTTCAGCCGTCTCGGTAGCCCAGACAGGAACGATAGCATTCAAAATGCCGGTTCCAATACCATTGACGAAACGCGCTGCGAAAGTTAGTCCAAGTCTGCATCTACTGAACCCTATTTCCCTTACCGCAAATCATCCAATTATGGTTCTGTGCCGAACACTGTAGAGCTGCGCCCAGGATAGCCCATAGAGAACCAGCTGCAATGGTCTTGATTCTTCCCGTCCGGTCTCCGAGCCAGCCACCGAACAATGCGCCAAAAAGCGTTCCCAAATAGTAGACAGACACAATGCCACCTTGCAGCAGGGAATTCGTGACCACCGGGGTGACCTCGCCGTCCACTATCTCCGTATGACCGAATCCCATGAGATCAATATAATCCTTTGCGTTGTTGACACCGGCCATCATTCCTTGGTCGTATCCGAAGAACAAAATAGACAGAGCAGCCACGCAGTTGATCCCGATGAGAAGCTGGCGCTTCTCCAGTCTATGGACGACATTCCACGAGGGGATTTTGTCACACATTTTGAACGCAGTCGAGAGGGATGAATCGAGTGTTCAAGGTTTGTCGCATTAAAGATACAGTTGTATAGACCGAGATAGGAACAAAGAGCAGAAAAGATAAGCAGACCCTTGCCCGTGGGGTAAAATGAGATCAAAAGTGCGGAGAGAAAAAAAAAAGAGACGATCCCCCGAGGTTTTTAAAGCTTTTGCATGCATCCCGTACTTCCTGGTCACATAGACGGCACTACTCCGAATCACCAATAGACGATGATGCCCAACACCTCCTCCCCGGGATCGACCGAAAAGCAGCCCTGAAAAGCAAGGAGTGTCATTTCGAATTCGGTTATATTCCGGTGGAACATGGGGAACGCGAGATAGCAAACCAGTCACCAGCGCCGATACAACATGGGCCTCCCCCCACCAGCGTGCGAAAACCGGGGTTCAGGGCCAGAATGCGGGCTCGGCCAGTACCTACCGCGTGTGGTACGACTGCCATGGCGGGGCGAAGTCTGGGGGCTTTTACCCGATTGATGTTGTACTGACATCGGCAATCCGAAGAAAGCCATTGTTCTTCTGTACGTCCCGGTAAGTTTGCGTTGGGCTCGGGCTAGACTCGGTCCGGAAAGGAAAGTACGAACCGATGGGCGCTACATAGTCCGTGAAGGAAGTTGGGAAATTATCCGCTCTGAACAATTATCCGATGCCACGGCTTTCTGTGACCTCCGCATTTTCCCTCGAGTGGGTCGGCGGGGATGGTCCTGGCATGCCGCTTTTGGGCGCTCAGAGTATTTCTCAGTCCAGTCTGGGATTTTGGCTTTGGTGGCGTGGGAGGCTCGCCTATGATTGGATGTCATCTACAACAGTTGTACGAGAGATCCATCAGCCCCCGGTTTGCCTAAATCGGGATTAGCGTGTTTTGGCGCTCGGCCAGGTCCACTTATATAGATTGGTCTCCCTGACGACCTTGTACTAGCATTCACGGGGATTAGACCGAAAATGCGGAGGAATGATGTCAGAAGTTCTCATATCTTGTCCCATTTCCTAGATCCCTAAGCATACGTATATACAACTTTTGTTAGGCACATGGTAAAGTATGATAGTTCAGCTCGGTATTCAGTCCGGCCTCGGGTTCCAAGGTTTAGTTGTTCGGGAATAGATCTTGGCCCGGTTCACCAGCCAGTAAGCATTTTTAAAGGCATCTGGGTTGTACCTGACCCAATCGTTGCGGCCGTCGGCCAGACCGTCGGCCAGACTGGCGCAGGTCTCACCCTTTGAGAATTATCTAGAAGCTTCTGTAGAAGTTAGTGAATGCGCTTTCACTGTAATTTAGATAGAACTCACAGCCTCCGAAGAAACTGATGTTAAAAAAAAATACAATTGCTTTTGAACCCCTCGGCAATGTTGCAGGTATTGCCCTCGGAGTGAGCGAAGGGACGGCCGGCTTTCGCCACATCCAGGTCCGCAACGCCGGTATTAATCACCGCCTAGCCCCGGCGGTGTGGGGAAATAAGTAGAAAATTTGTAGAAAGGCTTGCTTATATGACATAAATGCCGACTCTGTTAGTGTTGGAGGCAGCGCCGTAGTTCTTGGCCGTGGTGGCCTGATAACAACCCAGCTAGCTAATTTGCTGTCGGCTCGGACCCGGAACATCCATTTTATAGCAGATATCGCATCCACTCAACTGAGCTAGGCCAGCCAGCAATGTCGGCAATGGAAAAACCGATGAAAACGGTCATTAGGAAGGACCCTGATCCAATCCGCGTACTTGGAGACTGCGGCGTTGCTAACAGTTTCGGCGCCCATATACTTGAGAAAAAGCACTAGAAAATGTGAGATTGAACCGAGCAAAGAAGTCGGTGCTATCGTACACTTTGGTCTGGAAGTATGAGGCACACAGGAACCACCGAGAGAAGGGCTCCAATGCCGATGGCTGCCGTAATAAGGGAGAATCGTGGAAAAAGAGAATTGACTGTTCTCGACTACAACACAAAACACATTGTTATAGCCAATTAAGACGAATCCAACTGCAACTTCTAACGAGTCTGTTATAGTAGCATCTTGTTCCTGCCTCCCATTAGGAACCTCATTTGGGAATAGATATGTACTTCTCGGGGAGGAGTATTGCAACATCGTTGGTTAAGTTCGTGTCTGTGTATTGAATCGCGATTCACGAACAATAACTAAATCGAACTATCGCACCGGAGCTCAAGAAGGAAAAGAGAATACGGAAAAGCTGAAGTCCGGGGACTCAGCTGTTTGTGCATCCATATAACCGGGTGTGATTCGATTGCTTCCGAGATTCGTCTATCCTTGTACACAGCCGTTGTCTCGGTTCTTCCTTTCTAGAAAGCGGAAAGTTTGCGCGGAAGCCAACTCCGCGGCCCCGGAATCGCTTTGTCTCCGCAAATCTTGATTTGCCAAGATGTCATTCTTCTCCGCAAACAATGTCTTTGTGATGAGAGATGACATCATTTATACTTCTAATGCTCCGGTGTGAGTCTATTCCAATGATGATAGCTCGAAAGTACATGCTGACCTATAGCTGAAGTATATATGACCATGAGCACAAGCATCGTCATGTTGTCTTCGAGATATAGTATTGCGATCGATATGTACAAGTACTTTGAACACTCGAGTCTCTAATCTACACGAGAATGTTTGAGTAAATATAGAATTCAAGGCCATAAGAAAGAAGAAAAGAATACTTATCGCAAGCAAGTCGTTCCTGGCATCTATGAACACAAGGACGGTTGTACATATGGTTGCATGAACTAAATAGTGGCAAGAGCAAGGCACCTGATATAAGGCTGAGTTCAGGTCGATGCCGGTCCCGGGATTGACGACAAACTCTAATTGGTTGACTTCCCTGCACCGGGCAAGTATCAAAACCATCGGGATATTTCATCAAACGCATCTTCCACGGTTCTACCACATGGTCAGTTAAATCCCCGACCTCATGAATCAAATGGACAAAGGCAACATGGCGCAAGAGCGCGGTGACGAGGTTGAGACCAAAACACCCGATCCGTCAACCCAGCATGGAGACACGCGCCTGGAAGGATATTCCCAGTTCACAGTAGCCCAGAAGCGGGCCATTGTCGCCATGGGATCCTTGGCCAGTTTCTTCTCACCCTTGTCTTCCAGCATATATCTGCCTGCCTTGACTACTATCGCGAATTCCCTGAATATCTCCGTCTCACAGGTGAACCTGACAGTCACTACTTACCTGGTAAGTCGACGAAATATAATCTTGTTAAAGAGACCCACAACTGATAAACTTTATCTCTAGATTATGCAGGGAGTGGCACCTATGTTGATCGCAGGATTCTCGGATACTGCCGGCCGTCGTCCCGCTTATATCATTTGCTTCACAATTTACCTTGCAGCCAACCTGGGACTAGGTCTCCAAAACAGCTATGCTGCCCTGCTGGTCCTCAGATGTCTCCAGAGTGCAGGGAGCAGCGGGACTGTGGCCCTGGCGAACGGTTTGGTCGCAGACATGATCACATCCGCGGAGCGAGGCTCATATATCGCCTTTGCTTCAGTCGGAAGCATGTTAGGTCCTTCTTTGTCGCCCATCATTGGCGGCCTTCTCAGTCAGTATACTAACTGGCACTGGATCTTCTGGTTTCTGCTCATCTTCGGTGGCGTGTTCTTCCTCATCCTCGGTCTATTCCTACCGGAAACTTGTCGAAAGGTCGTTGGAGACGGGTCCATCCCACCGCCCCCTTTGAGTAACTCTGTGGCAGATATTATCCGGCATCGCACGCGCAGACAGAAGGGTCTCTTGCCTGACCCGGACAAGGAAGCTGAGGTGCGGAAGAACTACTCCCTTCGATTCCCGTCACCAGTCCCGACTATGAAGGTTGTCCTGGATATCGAGACGTCAGTGGTCCTGATCACCACAGGATTGATGTTTGCTGGTTTCTATGCTGTCATGACCGGTGCGTCGACTTCCTTCCACAAGATCTATCACTTCAACGACCTCCATGCTGCATTGATGTACCTCCCCATCGGCGGAGGAGGGGTGCTTTCAGCCTTCACAACCGGCCGACTGGTCGACTGGAACTACCGCCGCCATGCAAAACGTGCTGGTCTCACCATCGTCAAGAATGTGCGTGCGGACATTCGCAACTTCAACATCGAGCGCGCGAGACTGGAAGTCGCACTCCCGCTTTACTATATTAGCAATGTGTCGATGCTGACCTACGGCTGGGTGCTGGGTCACAAGGTCAACCTTGCCGCTCCTATCATTCTTTTGTTCATTACCGGATGGTCGATCATTGGTACCTCCCAAGTGCTGAATGCCTTGATGGTCGATCTCTGGCCGGGCAAGTCGGCGGCCGCGACTGCAGCGAACAATCTATTCCGGTGTGAGCTGGGTGCCGCGGCGTCAGCAGCAATCAGCCCTATGCGCTCTGCCATGGGCGAGGGCTGGGCGTACACCACACTTGCTTTGATCTCTATTGCTGTTTCTCCTTGCTTGTGGATAGTGGCGGCTAGTGGAATCAAGTGGCGACAGAAGAGAAATCGAAAGGAGGAGGAGAAATCGTCTTGTGGACAGGACTAAATCTGTCTTGATATGTTGCACGAGCTCATGAACTCACGAATCGGTCGAGAGGATACATCTGGGATATGGTTTTGAACTTTGTTTCTCAATTCCTCGCTTACTTACAAATTAACGGTGTATAACCTTCGCTTCAATCGAGAAGCTTTCATTGTCTATGCCATGTAGCTTTGTATCAGTCTGAATGTCTCTTTCCATGGCTTCTTATTGCCATGTACGAATACCCATTGTTGAGGATGGTTATTCTCCGGGATGTGCCATTTCTCTTCCAGCACCTTACCAGCGCATGGATGGGTATTGTAAACTGCAAGGATATAGAAAACAAGTCGTGAAAAATTAAGGGCTGGTTGGAAAGAGCGCCAAGAAGCACTGGAGGAGAACTTCATTTTTATATCACGGTACCCGGTTCAATTGGGACCCGCATCTCTTGAAATGTGGGTTCTCGCATAAAGGGATCAACGTCAGAACACAATTCTCAACCCGTGCGAAGAGTTATGGTCTGCGTTACGGACAATCCATTGGATTCGTGTGCGCTTATAATTGCGGCGGAGCCCGCCGAGACTGCTTGCCGATAGAATGATCCGCGGGTAGGCAAAAGAATCTCTGGGGAATCGCCGCTAACTCTTTCAGCCCTTAGGGAGTGGCTTATCAAATTGCGTTCCCCGGAGTAGTCCTCTCCAGGGCGGACAGAAGGAGACGGTACCATGACCCGAGTCAAACCACCAATACCTGGGGTTTTGTCATTCAAAGAAGACTTGACGACTGTTGCAGGTCCTACCGAATGTTCCTTTCTCCTAGCATCGTATTAAGTTCAATCAAAATGTCTGGGCGATTCCTATGTCAGATATTCTGCCCGCAGAATCATCGGGAACGGATCCCGAGATCATCCGTCAAGGTGCCGGCCCGTCTTACCGCCTTGGTAATACGGGCCAGCTTTGCGGCATGGTCCGTAGTAGGCGGTGAGGCCAAGCAATACCGCAAAAGCTCAGTCATTTCCCGTGCTCTAAACCACCACCCTATTTGCGCACTCCCAACAACTCCAATCCGCCTACATCGAGGATTGAATTTATATCTAAAGACTACTAATCTTTTCGTCCCTTCTTTTCGTTATGTTCCGCGCCGTCTTGCCCCGGGCTTCGCCCCGGTCTGCCTTCCGCCATGCCGGCTCCAGGGCTATTCCCAACAATTTCGTTACTCCCATGATCTTCATTGGCCACTCAAAACGTGGTTTCGCTTCTGAAGCAGGTAAGTCGATGCTCACATCGCCATCACGGAGTTCCCGGAGTACCCGGAGAGGTTCTGTTTTCTTGCCGGACGCGATTGCTGATATCCGCTTTCCCGAGCAATAGATCACGACCTGGTCATCATCGGTGGTGGTGTCGCCGGTTACGTTGCTGCTATCAAGGCCGGTCAAGAGGGTCTCAAGGTAAGAACCACTTCTCGCTAGGCTTTCCAATTTTTGATTAGGTCGGTCTTGCCGTCGCAATCCGCATACTAACTGAACACCCTGGCAGACCGCATGTATCGAGAAGCGCGGAACACTCGGCGGTACCTGTTTGAACGTCGGCTGTATCCCTTCTAAGTCTCTCCTCAACAACTCCCATCTCTACCACCAGGTCCTTCACGATACCAAGAAGCGTGGTATTGACGTTGGCGATGTCAAGCTCAACCTTACCCAGATGATGAAGGCCAAGGACACAGCTGTTGAAGGCCTGACTAAGGGTGTTGAGTTCCTGCTGAAGAAGAACGGCGCCGAGTACATCAAGGGTACCGGTTCTTTTGTTGATGCCAACACTGTTAAGGTCGTCCTCAACGACGGTGGTGAGAAGACCCTGCGTGCTAAGAACATCATCATCGCCACCGGCTCTGAAGCCACCGGCTTCCCCGGTTTGAACATTGATGAGAAGCGCATTGTCTCAAGCACTGGTGCTTTGGCTCTCGCCGAGGTCCCCAAGAAGATGACCGTCATCGGCGGTGGTATCATCGGTCTTGAGATGGTATGTATTAACTACGGAATGAGTTTCGAATGCTAGATCGTGCTAACATTGTGGTATAGGCTTCCGTATGGTCCCGTCTCGGCGCTGAGGTCACTGTTGTTGAGTTCCTCGGCCAGATCGGTGGCCCCGGCATGGACGCCGAGATCTCCAAGCAGGCCCAGAAGATCCTTGGCAAGCAGGGTATTAAATTCAAGACCAACACCAAGGTCATGTCCGGCGATGACAGTGGTTCTACTATTTCCCTCAAAGTTGAGGCTGCCAAGGGTGGCAAGGAGGAGACATTGGACGCCGACGTTGTCCTGGTCGCTATTGGCCGTCGTCCCTACACCGATGGCCTGAACTTGGAGCAGGTTGGAATCGAGAAGGATGAGCGTGGCCGCCTGATTATCGACCAGGAGTACCGCACGAAGCTTCCCCACGTCCGTGTCATTGGTGACTGCACCTTCGGTCCCATGCTGGCCCACAAGGCCGAGGAGGAGGCCGTTGCCGCCATCGAATATATCAAGACCGGCTACGGCCACGTCAACTACGCTGCCATCCCCAGCGTCATGTACACCCACCCCGAGGTCGCTTGGGTTGGCCAGACTGAGGCTGAGATTAAGGCTTCCGGTGTCAAGTACAATGTCGGTACCTTCCCCTTCAGCGCCAACTCCCGCGCCAAGACCAACCTCGACACCGAGGGTCTTGTTAAGTTCATCGCCGATGCCGAGACCGACCGCATTCTCGGTGTCCACATCATCGGCCCCGGTGCCGGTGAGATGATTGCTGAGGCCACCCTCGCCATCGAGTACGGTGCTTCCTCCGAGGACATTGCCCGCACTTGCCACGCCCACCCCACTCTCTCCGAAGCCTTCAAGGAGGCTGCCATGGCCACCTACTCTAAGGCCATTCACTTCTAAATCTTCAGATCTCATATATCCTATCACCATGTACCACTTTTAGCTAACCTAGACTAGCTCGGCTAGCAAAACACATCATCCATGTAATCTTCTTCTTGTTTTCGTGAAATACACATGCTGCACAGCTCGAAAGGACCGTTGCAATTGACTATAGTAATGTGCACTTATGTGGTGGAATTTATTGCGTCTAGCCCGATATTTGTCCCAGGCCCAGTCCTACTCGCAGACCTTATTGTCCACCCAAGCAAGTAAGTAGAGATCACTCGGAAATACGTTTACGTATGCGTCTATTTATGGATTTATGTTCTTTGTCTTTGTACATTTCCGCTCCATGTCTCCAAACCATTGAGTCTTCAAGAACAGTTCTCGCATTTCCTTCAGACCCTTGTTCTCGGCCACAACAACCGAAGGAACATCCTCGACTGCTAGGGATTAAATATTCCAACAATCTCGGTCTACCCGCAGATCATCGCAAATCATGCGACTGAAGCAAGTTGCTCCACGGAGTAAATATATCTGGATTCACTCGGTTGATGGTTGATATATATCCGACAAGTATGAGTGTATTTTACTCTGTTTTGTTTTGTTAATATGCCTTGGCACTCTGATATAGTTTCTTGTTCGAACCAAAAATGATTGGAACGAGATGCCAATTCCACCAACTGTTTTCATTTCTAACATTTCTAGGATATAAAGACAAGGAAAAAAAAAAGAAAAGAATCAAAAAAGAAACTCCGATAGGGGGAATCGAACCCCCGGCTGCCGTGTGAGAGACGGCGATGTTAGCCACTACACCATATCGGATGAGGACTGCGAATTACTCTCTTAGGTTTAGTTTGGACCCCTTAGGTTTAGCGCTCTTTGTCCTTATGCCTCCCCGTGCGTGGTTCTATATAGTCCCCATGCTCTCCCCCCCTCCATCCAACAGCCCCAATTTTCTTTTTCGCCTTCTTTCTCCTACCCCTCGCAGTTGAGGCATTTTCGCCATTGACCCGGATCACTGAGCTCCTAAGCTCCGCCACCCCTGTTTCCCGTGTGACTCTTTGCCTCTTCTGCGATCCTGCGAATGCAATCCGAGCTGCCTTTCATCCGGCCCTGTTTCCCCCTAGCCCCGACCATGCCGCTCGAAATGAGACAACAGTTTCATTTAGTATGACGCTAGCCTAAAGGCTCACACCTCCGATGTCTATCGGCTGGTCTATAGTTTGTAGATGGTTTATCAATATATTTTATATTATTAAGCTACGCGCATACAGGCGCATTCGCCCTACACCCTTTCAGGAGAATCATCCCTATGCAGCGGGACTGCAAATCTGTTTCGGCCCAGCACTCCGTGCGAGAGCCTTATAGACCCTAGCTAATAGCGCTTAGCTCAATTTAGAACCGAGTTCCACCGGATCGGATTACTTAGTTTAATAGACTAATCAGATTGTCTCAGCCCTAATTCGTCAGCCGGTTTGCTCAGCGCAGTTATAGGACTAGATAAGGGCATTGAACTTTGAAAAAGGTGTTTAGTGACTCGTCCACATGGCTACCTAGATCCATGGAAGTCTACGTGTTCCAAGGTTTCAAGGCTTGATTACAGTATATCTTTACCAGTCAGAGAACTGTCAACTTGTCAATGTCCCATATCGAAAGCTCTGGAATGGAGCAGCAACCAATAAATCCAGCAGGGTGCGGATGGTAAACTTATCCTGTCGGCTTCCCAAGTTCTATGGGTCTGAGCGTATCTGACGACGCTAGCTAATATGGATGCAGCTGCAGTAATATGCTTTTCCTGCCGACACCGCTTGGTGAAACCTTGTCTGTTCCCTTCGAATATTCATCCCCTAGATTGGTTCCTATCACAGTTCTTTTCAGGCATGTCCCCACGTGGTAAAAACAGGCTGTCGATCCCTTCAAACGTTCTTCCTTTCCGCCCAAGGCCGACAAGGCTCCATTACGTCCATCTCAGAGGAGTGCTAGCACCAAAGCAGCTCTTCCATCTCAGAGAATGTTGACAAGAACAACATCATTCAATAAAACTCTCTAGTTCCCAATGCATATCAGGAATATCTGCCCGGTGTTTGGCAACTTCATAGCAGCGAGAATTCAATTCAAATCAGCACCGCTCCAAGTTTGATTGGAGAAGCTGCGCTCAGTGGCTCTTGGGTTATATGAGAAGGAATATCTAAGGAGCATACTTGTACGCAGAGTATCCAAAGTGCACATTGGAACAGTGCGTGAATAGTTCATAAAGATTCACACCAGTAGGACCATTGGTGGTATTCTTTAAACCCCAGCCGTCTGTAAAGATTTCTAGAGGGCTCTCAATAACCGCATCGCACGTAAGGCATCACGCCCCGGGTGGCTTCACTTGTAAGTACTATTTTATTTGGCCTGAGTCTACCATGGTAATCACTCATTTGACGAAATTCTCAATTCTATTCTATTCCGGTGTTGAAGCCTTGATTGTGAAGAGAGAACCGTACTGGAGACTCTCCCACCAGATAAATGACTATACCTCATAAGCTTATTCCTCACGCTGTCAGACTTCATCGCCTGGATCAGAATGCTAAGTTCTTCAAGTCCGGGGACCTTTTCCAACTCCCAATCCTAGTGAATTTCCGAAGAGCTACTGCGTCGAGGGCCCCGAGAGCCCGGTCTGTGGTTCGCAATTCCTTTTTTTCCACGGTGCGGTCTTCTGTCTCCTTCGCACGCTTCTTTTCATGGATCCACCATCCTGACAACGGCTGTATGGAGTCAAGTGCAGCTTCCTCAGTCGGAGGAGAAATGCTATAAACGATCGGTTCCAGCTGGCCGCTTGCGTTGTATTGAAACACACCACTGTCGTTGTGATCTCTAGTACCATCCAACATCGCTCCGCTGGATGTGGCTTGGATACCGATCAGTCCAGCTAACATCACAGCGTCATAAACTACCCCATTGTCGTCGATAGTAACCGGCACGGAGGCGAAACCAGACGGGACATCATCTGTATCGATGCGACGTGACAAAACAGCATCCAACCCCCATTCAGTGTTCTGTGTCTGGAAATTTGGGGAGGAGGAGGAATGGATGGATTCCGCGCATAATAACTTTCCATCTTCACCCCAGAAACAGAAAGCTGAAATCCAGCCACATAAATAGTCTGGTCCACTGCCCATAGAGTGCTTGTGGGCACATCTGCTCCAGAAACTCAGTACATCAGGTGAGTTTGGAGTGTCAAAAGAAGCAACGAAATGATTCAGGATCGGCCGAAGAAGCTGAGCAAACCGTGCAGGCTCGTCCCCTAGCTGATATAGCTTCTCAAGTTTCTTCAAAATATTTTCCCAGTCCTTTCGCTCGCCTAACAATGTGACAGACGGAATTCCGCATGTCAATGAAACTTTGAACGAAAAGTACTTCTGTAGAGCGCCCATCATCAAAATAGCTGCGACCACATTGTCGGATTCTGTTGAGGTGCTAAAGTCTGGCATGATCCAGGTTCGTAACTCCTCGTCCACCACACTTTTCTCAATCAGCCTGGTCATTCGTAAGGCCAACGCACCAAAGTCAGCGGAGTGGATAGTTCCCACTTCAATGACTTCAAGAGCTTTTTGTCCCTCGTGTGAAACGAAAAAAGATCGCAGCTCCTCTGCATGTGCGTTCACAAAGAAACTGAGTTGTGTCAGAATGGAGAACCACACATCTTCGGGCCGTATTATCAGGTTATGGTGATCGCTGTAGGCTAGAAACACGGCCCAGACGAAGCCATGTCGAGAGGCAGAGACATGAGACGTGCGAAAAAGACTTGGCTGAAACGAACTCTGTATCAATTTCCGGCTGCGCTCATGGTCCTTCGGACATGAGCGTTTGAATAGCTCTTCAGCAGTGGATACCTTCGGGGTTTCCCATTTGCGAGGGCAATGGGCCGCCGTGGTAAGGGTGATGGGCATATTGTTCTGGGAAAGCTTTGACCAAGTGTCGAGAGACGATGTTGGTAGAAAAAATCACCTGCAAAAGGAATGTAGATATTTAATGGCGCATCGCTCTTTATATCCATGGATTTTGCCTCCCACCGAGAAGTCGAGGGGCTGTGAGACTGCACAACGAGCCTTTAGAACGACGCTGACTGGGGGGCACAGCCGACCTTGATCGCTGGGCACAAATGCACGCCTCATACATAACCCCGGCTCCAAGTTTCTGACTGCCCCCACTACTGAAAGTTTGGGGTTACAATATCCACCCGGATTCCAAGGATATTGGGCCTGGGTGGTGATCTGCGGCCATTGACTATAAAATATCCACTTACGTAGAAGAAGGGGGTGGTGGAAATACCCGGGTGTTGTGGTGAAACGGGCGAAACCCCGCACTTTCAGCCTCAAGAGGAATGAGTTGGCAGCGATGCCCAATACCCTCGTTGACTAACTCCAAGCCGATGCTGCAGCCGGTATTAAAATATTGGTATTGTAACTTTGTTGACATGGTGCCCCAATTAGATCAGAAATCTCGACTTGTTCTATGCTGATTTGGCTGTTACATACTGTAAACTTTCAGGGATTTCGATCCAAAAAGCGTACCCAGAGACATACATATTTAAGCGTTACAAAAAGGACTTACGATGAGTTCCTTATTCACTCATCATTCATAGGCCGTCCAATCAACCAAAGCTCGTCCTATTCGGAACTGCACTCTTACAGCTTCAAACTAGAACATCGGGAGCGGTGCCATCCTGTCAATACGCAAGGCACTGTTCGCTACATCACAAATATCTTACTATGGACTATTTCCTGACCCAACAGGAGAGGCAGCAATACGGGGATGCAATACAGTATATCCCTTGGTTTGGCGGAAATCATGACTCGGCTCAAAGATACCCTGTGGTTCCATTCAGGGAGTACCTTGAGGTACGCAACTGTCTGCCGGCGCGGAATGTTATCGAATGGATCCTCTCCGATCCAGACGAAGCACTACCCATGGTTCAGTCCTGGTTGTTCTTCGGTGTGATTGAATCTGCTTTGTTCGATTCCTTCTCAGCGAGTCTGAGGGATACTCCTCAAGGAAAGGTCATTGACACGAAGATTCTCAGGGGTCTGAAAGTCTCCTGGGAGTTGCGGCTGAGTGGGGTCGGATGGCCAATTTCACAGTGGCGAGATCAGTGGGACGACACGCGTGTGAAAGCGGAAGCCATCCTGTTTGGACTGGGAGCGCTGGCAAAAAGCAGTTTATCCGGCGAAGTGTCTCTTCCCGAAAGCACGGAAACTGCGCTTGACCATATAGTTCGGGGATCGCTGCTTTTGCTCGAGCATATGATTTCTATCGCGCCCCCAGTGCTGTATGAGAGGAGGCCGATGCAAACCCTCATGTCTATGCGAACACCAGGCATGGAGGAGCAGCTGCGCGGTCGATTGCTGAGTCAAGGATGGTGTCCATCCATGTATAATACCTTCGGCTCAATATCCGGAAGTTTACACCTTCTCGAATATGCTTGCATCTTCCCTGCCACAGACGGGCCGACTGAGAGACACGAGGCGTGTTCGGAAGAGAGGTGCATAGGCCACAACTTGGATGTGGATACCGCGAAGGCCAAGCATCGCCAGCCGGACTGTAAGTGTGAAAGTGTGGCCCCGGGTCTCCATCAAATTATTGCCGCGGTCGACGGTGGTGGCTTTCCGGTGATTGATATGCGACGTTTACAGTTAGCTCTCATGCCCGGTATTTCCGACTCACAGAGGGATCGCATGAGATATAGCGCGGTGAGCAAATATCAGGAAGGAATGAAATTCGCTGCCATCTCCCATGTCTGGTCCGACGGTCTGATGGGAACCTCGGAAACGGGCCTTCCAGGGTGCCAGATTCAGCATCTCGCTGGTCTCGCCTGTGCCTCGGCACAGAGCTCTTTGCATTCTGAATCCGCTCAGGTGCCATGGTACCTCTGGATCGATGCGTTATGTATTCCAGCGGATTCACGGTTGCGGAAAATGGCCATTACCAAGATGAGACAGGTGTATTCTGAAGCTTCGATGACTATCGTACTGGACAATGGCTTGTATAGCACTCCGGACAACCTGACTGGGTTCTCGATTATGTTTCGGCTTATGACCTGTGCCTGGTCACGGCGCTTGTGGACCTTGCAAGAAGCCATTCTATCAAAAAGCCTGTATATCTTGTTTCCTGCAGGTCTCGCGGAGGTTTCATCACTTTTTCGGGATGTACTAGACGGAACAGACGAACCAATTGACGATGAAAGGCTACATGGCCTGTCGCAATTGACAGGGCTCTCTTTTGACGAGGTCCAGCGGTTAGATCAGAGCTGCCGCACGCGACCCTCCAACAGCATCGAGACACTTATGCTGCGAGAGTTCCGGAGTCTTCCCTCCCTTACGAACGTGGAGTTTCGCATGAAACAGGTCTCTCAGATGCTGTGCCTACGCGATTCCTCGAGGCCGGAAGACGAACTGCTTGCGATTGCTCCTCTTCTCGGAGTCGACGTCTCCCAGCTTGTTCACATGTCCGGCGAGGATCGAGTGAAGAATTTCTGGCTGCAACTTGGCACTGTTCCCAAGGACGTGGTTCTGCTGGAATACCCCAAGTTGTCAACTCCTGGATTCAGATGTCTTCCGCGAGCCATGCTGGGACAGAAACTCCAGGAGCCGATGCACTGGGGCCGGGATGTCCTGATCACCGATCAGGGTGTCCGCGGTAGATATTGGGTTTACCAGTGGTCAAAGGACTCCGGATCGACGCAATCTGACACTCATGGTTCTGTTGTTGACATGGAGGCTGATCAAGTGATTGATTTCAAGGTGCATGATTATGAGCCAAATCGAGACTCCGTGTCTATAGACGCCCTCCTTCTTCTCGATCTACCAGCTCACTACTCAGAAGTCCGGAGCCGATCATTTCGGGGCCTGGGCTTGTGTTCGTCTGGTTTTTTTCACGAAGGATGTGAAATATTCAGGCCGGGGAGGATACTGTACTGCTATGCCGCTCCGCCCTTGACCGACTGGGACGGCAAAGATTGCGTGTTTGCCGCGGGAAAAATCGTCGAAATCATCATTGGCTGAGCCTTCACTTCTCGTTTCTCAAGATGGGGAGTTGATAAACCCATCACCACTATCAAAGATAGTGCGATACTGCCAGTCTCATCTGATATAAAATCTCTGGTTCTCTACGTCCCTGGATCTACCAAGTTTGTAGGGACCGCACTACGAAGCGGTATGAGTGCCAGGGTCCCAACCCCCTGTAAGCCCCCTTTGGGAAGTAGTTTAGTGCCCGAGTGCCTGAAATGGTTCCGCCTATGGTAGCCTACCACACCGCTCTTTATGGCGAATTATAAATGATCAGTACGTCGATATGATGCTATTCCTACCGTAGAAATGCATGTATCGCCTGTTTCCTTAGTGGTTTACTATGCTAAGCCCTCCAAGTTCATAATTGCGGCTATTCAGGTACATACAAATGCATAAATCTCCAGTATTCTAGATGTTTTACTCTCTTAAGTTTTAAACGAGGTGATAGACACGTCTCCTACGATCCAAAAAAAACGGAGAGGCAAAGGCAATGAATGAGTAGTCTGCGACAAAGTACGCTCATGGGTCTTTTGAATGTTGGATGCTGCCCAACCGGCCAAGAATGCATAAGTTCCTCCGAAACGGATGGCTCGCTAACATAGCTGAATAAAGAACTGTCATTTTCGCGCGTTTTGTAAACTCCATAGAACATATCAGTACTAATCCATAACCACTTTGAATTCTATCAAAGATCCAAAATATGTAATCACAAATTCTCTTTCATCTACGCGTACGATAATTGTTTTAGGCGAATTCGCTGAGATTGCTGAACTCATAGTTCATGGCAATTAGCCCTAATTTCAATTGCCTTGCCTTCATAGTAAATGCGTCCATTCTTTACCTCGAAGTTTGGCCCGTCCTTAGTACAGGAAAATCGATATACGTTTATTGGTGGGTTTATATAGTGATCCACTGCGTGAAAACTCTATACTACCTATCCAAAGCTTCAACATGCCCAGATATACTCCTAGAATTAGGCAATTCTAATCATCCATTATTGCATACAAACATTTGCTCCCTGCCGTTAGTATCTAGTGGATCATTTATATGCTGTATTACTTGCTTTCAACCTTGTAACTCAACAGAACTGATTGTCAGCCTAGGTCCACGGTCATATAATTTTTACGAGCAAATCACTTGCCCAGGTAGTCACTTCATGCAAAGATATAGGCGCGATGCCTTGTGTGGAGCAATGAATCAGCTTTTCGTTGGAACATCAACTGGAAGGATTTTGGCATCAGTCCTCTCCGACGCAGTACGAAAGCTTTCCACCCGTTCGCAGACAAAGGTGTCAACGCCGTTGACGGGGACGACTAGGGCTGTATGAAAATACCTGTACTGAGGAGGTTGAATTGGTCGGTGGGTGGCGAACGTTTAGAGAAGTGGGCTTTATGTCCGAGCTCCGAGTCCGAGAGCAAGATGGGACAGCACTACGGGCGACTAAGTGTGCCATCGGAACATAGCTCTCTCATTGGACAATAGCTCACCGTCATCAACCACCGCCTTCTCAGAGCAGGCCCTTCGCTTTCGCCCAATTCCAGGATTTGTGTCGAGGGCTCTGTTATTCATCCTCCTTCGTACAATTACACCATGACTATGATTAATTACCAGACACACTTTATAAATTCAATACTTACCACTACTTAGCATTTAAATGCAATTTTCAGAATTGGAATATCTCTATTATTGGTAGTGGTGGTGGAAGCCATTTGCATTATGTACTCTATAGTGATCTCTGAATAGCTTCATCTATATGGAGTGCTCCGTACCAATTTCTACACCATAATTACGAGGGATCTGGACGGCCTGCGGCCGCCGGATAGTCATTTCAGAGCAAAATGACTGATTCTAACTTCTAATGCTACGCAAAGTGTGACTGTAGAAGCTCTGGGGAAGACAATGATGGTTCGTTCATTCTCTAGGCATGGACCCTCGGGACATGTCCGTTAGGCCTAGTCTATTTATTCTGCCAAAGTTAGCCGACAATACTTCACGTGACATAGTTTCAATGATTTTGGAGCCCATAGGATAAAAATACCCGATCACGTGATATACATACACGAGGTTATGATTTAATTGCTTCGCTTCGCTCCGCAATAATTAGTTACCTGGCGCATTCATTTAATTCAATGCTGTCTACTATCCAGCATTTAAATACAGTTTTGAAATTGGAAGTCTTCGTTATTGGTGTATCTCCGAATAGCTTCATATTGACGGATCCGGTAAGCTTTCAGAGTAGTATACTTCATAATTCAAGTATAAATAGATTAACTAGTTATTTAACTAAATAGTCATGAAGCATTAATTTTCAATTATTGCGGAGCTAAGCGAAGCAATTATAGAATGAATTTAAATTTAACTAGATTAGGACTAGCGCATTGTCCTTTCATTTCCTACCGGCAAATATTCAGGCATGGTATTCGGGTATAATGATGCATGTCTACGCTTCAATATTACTAATAGTTAGTTTCCGACGTACTCCGTACTCCGTACTCCGTTCGAGTAGTTGTAAAAAGAGAGAAAAAGAGAGAATGAGAGAGTAGACACAGAAGTGGGAGAGCCTGATTACACAGCTGGGGGCGGATCTAAAATACTGCTTGGCAATATTATCCGATGAGGGGGTTATATTCCGATGGCACTTAGTCGCCCGTACAGCACCTCACTTCAGCAGCTTGCCGACCCCGAGCTTTCCCTCTGACCTTTCCAACATCATTGATGTCCGTTGACCGCGCATTCAATACCTGCAATTTGGACTGTCGTCAAGATGGCTGAGGACCAGAGCTTTGGCAGTACCCGGTTAGCATCTTCACCCGCTCGTCGGAGCCGCCGACCTGTGCAATCCTGCGACCCGTGCCGCCGCCGAAAAGTACGTTGCGATCTTAAATCGCCATGTTCAGCCTGTCAAGTCTCCAGAAAATCGGTGACGTGCACATATCAAGGAGATCAGCAGCAACCCAGTCTCGCCCTGGAAGACCGTGGAAGCGAGGGCAATACTGTCCAACAACAAGTTTCTCGCTCACTCAGCATTGCCCCAAATAACAACATCGATCACCCTGCAAAGAGGCAACGAACAACGAATGAATCTGAGCGAATTCGGAGCGTAGAGCGACGTGTACAGCAGCTTGAGCACTCGGTTGTACCAGAAGTCGATCCCCAGCAGCACAGCCTCAGCAGCAGCAGCAACAATCATCTCACGCTGCTGGCATTGTCTGATCGCCTCCAACACGTCGAGCAGCGGCTTGCTGAGCTCTCCCAAGCTCGTCCTGCGCCTTCAGCTGTCACGGGCGATAAGTCTCTAACAATTCCGTCTGTCATCCCTCGACTTCGTCACAACCAGAAGAAGGTAAAACTATTTCCTTCAAGCCACTGGCTGCACAATGCTGAGAAGGTATCGTTGAAGCACCTTTCTAATGAACACCTTGACTGGTTGAACATTGGCTGATGTGTCAATAGTTCAGAGTCAGCCATGTTGGAGACAGTGACGTTGAATTGACCTTCGTGGATACCAAGGCCGAGCTGGCCGATTCCGTGAATGAGATACGCAACTTGCGACTCACGATGAAAAATGAGCAGGCACCGCAGATGGATGACCCCGTTCCTCAACTTTTGAGTACAATGCCGACTCGTTCCATCTGTGACCGACTAGTGAATCACTACATGCGGACTTTCGAGTTGATCTATCGTTGTTTTCACATTCCCACATTCTGGGCAGAATACGAACAATACTTCAGCCAGCCGCAGCCTGTAGTTACAAACTTTGCAATCAAGTTGGGTTTGGTGTTGGCCATTGGAAGCGTCTTCAGCAACGACGACGACAAAGTTCTACAGCGCTCGCGGCGTACTTGGATACAAGCTGCTCAATACTGGATGGTTGGACCGTCAGAGAAAAATACCAACAATCTTGATGGAATTCAAATTTTCTGTCTTCTATTGGTTTCGCGGCAGATAACATTAGTCGGCCGTTCACCGTGGCTGTCGGAAAGTGGTCTACTTCGGGTGGCTATGGCTATGGGCCTGCATCGAGATCCACAACTGTTTTCTCTGTCTCCTTTTCAAGCCGGGATACGAAGCAGGCTTTGGACAACAGTCCTAGAGCTCGTAATCCATGGTTCCATGGACAGTTCCATCCCTTTGCTTCTTTCTTCAAACGATTTTGACGATCATATGCCTCTTAATGTCAGCGATGCTGATTTAGATTCAGCCAGCAAAGAGTCTCCATCTCCAGAACCGTTGACAAGCTATACGGAATCGTCGATACAAATTCTCATGCGTCAGTCCCTGCCGATACGACTTGAAGTTGTCAGGGCGGTCCAAAACGAGCGATTAGAGCACTCATACGAAATGGCCATTGAGCTAGCTACGAAACTTCAGACAGTTTGCCGTACTCTTGCAAGCTATTGTCGATCGCATTGGTCGCAATTCCTAAGCATGCATCACGCTTTCCTTGATATGCAGATTCGTCGGTATATTCTGGTTCTGCATCGGCCTTTCATGCTACAAGCGCAAAAGGATCCCCGCTTCTATTTTTCCCGGAGGGTTTGTCAGGAGTCTGCAATGATTATCGCCACTTATGCCGAGCGACTTCAGCTACCTACAGACTCTCTTGACGATCTTTCCAAGTTGATGGTGATGAGCACAGGGTCATTTCGCGGACCTTTGAGCCTGGACGTAATTTCAGTCTTGGGCTTGGAGGTTGTGTCTCAGCTGGAGGAAACGGGTTTTGGTCCGTTATCTGCTTCGATTGGTCTCAACCACACATTGGTCCTTGATCCTCTCGCTGAACTGGCGCGCGGCCAGCGAGCGCCCATCATCCGACTTTTGGAACACATCAACGAACAATTACTGCAGATCGTAAAGTTGGGCCATCCTACGTTGAAACGCTACATCTTTCTTGCTGGCATTCTTTCCCAGATACACGCCATGGAACGCGGCCAACCCATTTTGTCTGCTGTGCTGAACACTGCAAAAGACAGCATGAAGGAGTGTTACGATGTACTACAGTCCTACAGGGCCGCCAACACTCCCCGAGAAGTGTCGCAAGACGTGATCGATAATGAGCTTCTTAACGGCCTGGATTTTGGCGCAATGGTGAGTACAAATTACCAAATATGCGCCTCTTACATAGCACTACTGACTGAAGTCAGGACTCCGACTACTTGGACTTTTCGGCCTTTTTGGTTCCAACTATTTGATAGAGCAAGTCCACAGGACGATTTACGTTGCGAAATGAAGATCGTGATTAATTGAGGTTAATTCTTTCTATTCTGTTCTATGTCCGATCGTCTGTCTCGGAGGGGTTTGCTTACAAAGGTGAGGTATGAGCTGTTGCTTGAAGCAACACTTGTGATGCATTGTGCACTTTGTCCAGACTATCTGAGCGCCACGCTGAAAATCCATCAGGCCGCACGAGGAGAAGACAAGCATCCCAAATTCGGAACGCATGAGTCTCATTCATCAAACAAAGGCTCGTTAAAGGAATACTGTGCTGCCGTGCTGCTTCTTCAAAACTGGCCAGTGCGATGGGCACCTGAAATTGGTCTCCGGCTGCTACTGCTTCTTTCTGCAGAAACGCGACCATGGTGAAGCCTTTCCCGAATCTATCGGAAATGGCGCTGCCGTCAGAAAAAGCCACATGCGGTACCCGCGAACCAGGAAAGCTAGTTGGGATGTAGTTGCGTGAGTCGAACTGTGATGCTGCCTTTTCAACATCCACCTGCTCGCTCAGTACTGCCAGACTCGACTCGTAGCGGTGTCCGATTTCAACGCCGAAGCTCTGATTATGGTCATCGTTTTGCTGAATGTACTGATTGATTTCCTCACGCAGGGCTATGCCGCGCTCATCCATGGATTCGATGACGACCGGATCCAATTTTACAGCTGTTGAAAGCCCCATAATTTTCATCATGTGGATTTTGCGCCAGTGTTGCATCAGCGCTGCCACAGGACGACGTTCCTGTTCGTATGTCTTCATCAAGTGAGTGCCACCCCAGCCTTGAATAGTGGCTGGGAGTCTCCAGCCAAGATCCCAAGCATCAGCAAGGCCCATATTCATTCCGTAGCCGCCCAAAGGAATTGTCTGATGACAAGCATCTCCGGCAAGGAAGACGCGCTGATGATTTCCGCTCCACGTTTCGGCGAGAACTACTGTCGGCGTGAAGATGGAGGTTGCAGTTACTTCATCAATAGAAATCGGGTTGGGTGAGCCCATACCGCCAAGGAACTGGGCGACTGTCTTCTCGACGGTTAAATCGGCTGCATTGTAGTCAGAGCCTAAATAATCGTGGACTGTCCAGGTCTCCTTTCCGTCTTGCGCGATTATGGCGCCGCCGACAGAGCCGTTATTGGTTATAGGGTCCGTGGGAAGAAAGGTATGCCAAAATCGGCCCTAGCGACACTATTTACCCTGAATTCCCTAGTTATATAGAGTCTAATCTGAGAATTTTCGACTACAAAACTGACCTGTCTGAGAGCTTTCGACCACATGGATATACGCTAATATTATTTGGGAATTTCGGACCATAAGGACGACAATCTTCAAAGTTGAATATCTTCGTCAGGCGGTAAGATAAAAATAGTCATTAGAGTACTCTCTTCCTCTATCTTCTATGAAAAGAAAGCGCCAGAACAATAGTTTTTCAACGATACCTAACAGTCCCAATTTGCCTTATAGAATCTTGAGTAAGTCGAAGCCCACCCCAACGTCTTATATCCATTGCTTCCGTCACCACCGCCCGAGCCGTCGAAGTATGCCTGTTGACTACTGAACCTAGGAAATAGCTGATTGTTGAGGCTGACTGGCATCATGGCTGATAACTGCAAAATGCTAATGGTATGGCGTCCGTCGAACGTTCGTCGGTTGCTGCCTGGATTCTTGCTGCCGCTCATGTCCGCACGATGCACATTGTTGAGGATTTTGACGTGGCTCATTCGAGTCTCTGATAGATGTCAGTTGATAATTCTCGACTTGACCATAGTGTCTTGGGAGTACCGACTTACCGAAGAAGCTTCTTCGCGACGAAGTAGCCAACAGTGCCGAACAGACCGATCTTGAGAAGCGCCATCCCTCTTCTGGGTCCGTATGCTCGCAGCGGAAAGTTGGCTCGAGCAAAGACTTGTCTGGCATGAAATCGACTGAATCGGCGAGGAGGATAGTCCATGATTTGTTGTTGAATGATTCCTTAAAACCTCGCAGGTGGACGACGAATGTTTATAGGTAAAAACATCCAAGCCGAGTCCGGAACTCCGAGGCCGATCGGGGTCGGCTTTCCTTTTGAATAGCTCGGCCGCGGACTCGGCCTCGGGTGTGCAGCAGCGCCTTTGCGTATATCACCAACGAACAGCATCGGACGTCCGATCTTTTACTCGACATCGGGCATTGCTAGCTACAGCATGTATATCCGACCTCCTTTCATACGCAGAACTTGGCCTCGTGCCAGAGGTATATAGTACTGGCCATATTCTTTAGAATCGGACTCGTTATTCCAATCGACATCACAAGCACAACTATCTTTTGCGCGCCCTATCAAGCACCCCACAGCAACTATGCACGACGACCGTACCGCTGAGCTCGAAAAGGGCAGTCCAACCTCTTCGAGACCATCGAGTCCAGCGGAGCCCAAGCCTCAAGCATCTAGCCCACCAGCAGCACCTGAAGGAGGCATAAATGCCTTCTTATCGCTACTCGGAGGCTCCTTGGGTCTTTTCATCTCATTTGGATGGGTCAATTGCATTGCTCTGTTCCAAGCTGAATATCAGACCAACCAGTTGAAAACCTATAGCAGCTCGGAGGTGTCCTGGATCACTTCGTCCGAATGTGAGAGCCTTCTTCCCCAACCGGCCGTGAAACAACAAGCTCATTTCAATCTAGTTTTCTTCATGCTGTTCATGTCACCGTTGTCTGGATATCTATTCGACAACTATGGACCACGATTGCCGATCTGTATCGGTGGATTGATGCATGTGTTTGGCCTCATGATGACCAGCTTGTCAAGCAAATACTACCAATTCTACTTGGCACAGTCGATTTGCTCGGGAATCGGCACATCGCTCATTTTCACTCCGGCAATGACTTCGGTTTGTGTGATCACTCTTGGAACTTATCGCGCATTCTTTGACAAGCTTCGCAGCCTATGACTTACTTCAGAAAGCGCCGCGCTTTGGCAGGAGGATTGACCGTTGCAGGCTCGAGTCTGGGTGGTGTAATCTTTCCCCTTATGGTCAACAACCTCCTTTCGGAGGTCGGCTTTGCATGGACGATGCGAATCTGCGCTTTCTTGATCCTTGGGCTCTGGGCTATTGCCATGCTCACCATCTCCTCCAACTTGCCTCACACTCGCAAGGAGTTCAACCTTGCGAACTACCTTCGGCCTTTCACGGAATTCAACTTCTTGATCTTGTTGACGTTCTGCTTTTTCCTTTACTGTGAGCCGCCTATCATTATGTTGCATCGCAACACAGCTAACCAGGGTTTAGGGGGATTGTTTGTCCCTTTCGACTACCTTGTCCTGTCTGCTATGCACAACGGAATGTCAATGACTATGGCCTACAATCTGATTCCCATCATGAACGGAGCGAGCTTTTTTGGACGTACGATTCCCAATGGCCTTGCCGACAAGTACGGCCGTTTCAATGTGCTTATCATCATGCTCCTTTTCACTGGTGTCATCACTCTGGCCTTGTGGTTGCCTGGTCGCAGTAACGCGGCCAACATTGTCTTCGCCGCTTTGTTTGGTATCGGATCTGGCACCACCATTGGCTTGACACCGCCCCTTCTGATGACTCTCTACCCACCTCAGGAGATCGGGTTTCGAATCGGGCTGGCTCTTGCTATCGCAGGCATTGGTACCCTTACGAGCCCTCCGATTGCTGGTGCAATTGCAGAGACAGGGGGCTCTTTCGGCTTTGCGGCCTTGTTCAGTGGCGTGAACTTCATGGTCGCGACAATCTTTTTGGTGTGGCTGAGGGGTAGAGTTTCTGGTTGGAATCCCCTCACAAAAGCTTGATGCCTAGTCAAGGGCACTGAGCGTAGCAGCCTGCTGCAAATACAACATCTGGTGAAGAAGAGGAGACTGGCGTGGAGGCAGAGAAACATAAATCGGCACACGCGTGACATGAACACGATCTTGCGGCAGCATGGCACAATCCCTTCTGTGTAAATACAAAGATTTTAGTCTTACATTTGGATCAATCTCTGTAGACGAAAAGACGATATGTATAGATTTAGAGAGTCCGGAAATTGATTTTATGACCATTAAGATCACTACCTCTTCAATATATGCTTGTTAAAATAATTCATGGGTCATATCTATATCACTCATGTCACTCACCACTCATGGGTGAATGGGCTTGCACGAGTTTGTTAAAGATTATGGTGTTTAGACCGCCTTTGGGCTGTTTTGTGTTGTCTTATTGGCTAATCGCTTCCTACCGCCTACGGGTAGTTCTGCCCGTCATACCCCATCAAAATCCGTACTCCTTTCCACCTCATTTCTCTACAACTTCATTCAGACCTCTTTGATTAACTTCGTTGAATCAACTGTGATATAGAATCTCTGATTGTTTCCGTCACTTAAACAGCATTATACCCTTAGAGATTTGCAATTAAATGACCACCAGTCGGAGTCGGGAATTTTTACTTCGTTGGTCACGTTTATCTTTTGGATTAATTCATTCATATCTAAGTACAGCATCGTTAAAAGATTTATAGGACGCCCTGGGGCGGCCGACAATCTTGTTTTTTATGATTGTGGAAGCACCTTTCCATTATTGCGGTCATCACTAGTGAGGGTCTGCTGCCGATAGCGCCTAGATATCGCCTTAATGCAGTTGCCCCTCAGAGCTCTCCTATAGTTCCCGGTCATCTGTTGATAATATCGTCCTGCATCGCGAAATGGCACCGGCCACGAGATCAGCGGCCAGGAAGTGCTTCATTGCGTCGACCTTGACTCCTCCAGCCTTGAAAACACCGCAGGTTCTAGAAATGATTCTGCTTCAGACAAATATGCGCACTCTTCTGACATCTTGCCTATATGTCTGTTGGGACTGGCATAATCTGATCATTAAGTCACCATCGATTTAAAAAGCCCTCTTCCTCATCCCAATCAAAGAATCCGAATGGGGCGCGGGAGAAAAGGTACCTAATCCATTTTTACTACTAAGGGCGACCCAGACAACCGCGACTTTCATTTTTCCGATTGCGCGATGACCAAAGATCCCGTAACTTTGGATCGTTTTGTCCAGAAAGATGCTAGCTGGCGCAGGATACTCGTGTGACAGCCTCCTATTTCAGAGCTCGGCCTTTTCCATATTGATTCTGCCAGGGGTGGCGACAGCGCTCACTGTATTAGTATTCCCGTTAGTTTTGCAATCAATCTAAGATTGGAATTTCCCGGCTGACATGATGTATCTAGGCAAATCCGAAGAAGCAAGCAAACGGAGGTGAGGGCCTCCGAATGGGAAGGCTCTTTGAGATCTTACTATTCGATTCGCCCATTCGAGTTAGAAGGTCCAGGCGTGCACGCCTGTATTGGTCAGCAGATGAGCCGATTGATTTCCATTCGAGTTGTGAACTCAATAAAGACGCATTTCATATGCTCTACCATAGGACACGACAACTATCAAATTTTGAGGTAGTCTGATATTATAGCGGGAAGCCAACCAACTAGCTAAATACTAGAAGCAGTTCTTGCATCCGCCAGCTCGTCAATCTGAGCTGCTGTATTACCTATCTTCAATGTCAGCTCCTTGCCCTAATAAAACAGAACTGACTACTTCTGGAGTTGCCGGTCGATAATTGTCTAGTTGATATCGGTTTTGTCATAGCGATTGGTAAGAACGATCCCTTACGGATATAACAATGGAAGTATCCTCACCTCTTACCCTTCGGTCACGGGGAACTTTACATCCAAGGAGATCATACAGTTCCTTTTCCAAGAACTGCTGCCAGTAGTCTCTTAGAGCTAACACGAGGTCTTCATCGGTATCCTTCGATACGATTCGGTTATTGACCTTGACCCGCCACTCTATGAGATAATAGATATAGGTTGGCGGTTCTTCATTGTAAGTACAATCCTCATCCTACTGAAAAAACTGAAGTAATTCGAAATTTTCCGGTCATGATTGGCTTGCCGCATTATTGCCATTATCGACCGCATACAAAGGGGAGGGGCTGTACGTGGACCGTGTGTCGTAAGGGCTATGAAAGAACCCAGGCGTGGGCGCATACCGAGAGTCCTGCTCCCACGATTCGAGCCATTCGGGCTGGAATATACAGTCAACATCGGGTGGGCTTCGAGTTATCTCTCGAACTAGTTGTAGCTTTAAAGATATATATTAGCTTGCTTGAATATAACAGCTTCACAAAGACACCAGTAACCAAGGAAAACCATAATCCGAGTTTCTGGGGCACTGGCGTTCCAAGCTTTGAGGACGAGACGAGCACACTCTACCAAGAGAATTGGATGCTGACACGAGCCTGGTGGTATACCCGTGGCTGGATCATTGGTAATTCCAGGCCCTTACAACGGGAATTTGAGTTATGGAGATCCAATCCTTTGTGGTATATGCATCCAATTATTGTTGAAGGCTGCAAGTCTAGAAACGGGTGTTGTGGTCGTGATTGTGGATGTTGTCTTGATGCTCAATGTGCAAATAGTTCAGCCGGGGCGCTTGGTATGGGACACTGCACTTTTAGAATGCGGATGTTGTATAAGATCGCGTGGCTTTGAACTGAGTGAGGAAAGGGAAAAATTTCTTCTTGATCGCTTCTCATCTGATGATCAGATGGATACTATGGATCATCAGGTCGATCCTTATCAGCGCCGAATTTGTCTTGTCTATATTTGGGGTTTGAGTGTGGATGATAGCTAGATCATCCAGAATGAGATTCAATTTCAAAATGTTGCTGCTATGGGACTTTCAAATAAGGGAAGTGAAATTTGAAAGAAAAAAAAAAACGAAGAAGCATTACCCTACGACTGCTATGGTTTGCCCTCGACAAGCAAACCTCCTGGGAGTCATGTCCAATGATAAGAGACTTCTACCCGGGGATTTCACTAGGTCTGTGGGGTTATGTGGTGCGATGTTTTGGGAGCCTCTAGCATGCGGGACGGAAGGAAGAATAGCTATTTTCTGTAGAGACTTCTCACTGGAGGGAGATCGTCGGCGAAGGAAGTCTGCATTTGGGTTGATCTCGAAGGATGACTGGAAACGAGACGGACGGCCAAGAATCGGCGGCAACTGCGTATCTTCTTCATCGGGTTCAAGATTCAAGAGTATCTTCAGACTCCGTACCCGCAGAAAGTTCATCCTGGTAAGGCTCGAAAACATCTTCGAGCCCCATGTCGGAACCCTCATCCTCACTATCGCAATCCCACGGCCTCATAGGGACGTTGGCTGCTCCACTAAGGGCACCGATTCTATGGAGAATCCATTGCATTTGGAGGAGATCCCATGAAGGCAATGGTAGGTTTTCTGGATCCTTGGTTTGGAAAATGACCAGATCACCAGAATTCATCTTGTGCGCGGATCCATCAGTGTTCTCAACACGAAGATTGAGTAAATCTGCGGGAGGATGAAGCGAAATACTCGGTTTGGCCTGGATCTGAACCTTCTGTCGCGTGACCTCGGGAAGCCAGTAGAAGCGTGTGATCAACTCCTTACCGTCATCGCGCAGATGGAGCGGCTGGAGGGCAAAGTAACAAGCCCCCCAAAGCCTGTGGGCGTTGGGGCACAAGGAAAGCAAATTCTCGCAAAGCTCTGTGCCACATGGGCCCGTCAACCGGGCTTCCCATTGATCGACTTGGTCTTTGCCCCAGAACATGTATAGCGTTTTCCAGAACTTGTCGTACGTGTCAGTGTTCTTATTGTTTCCCGATGATTGACTTTTCTTCAGGGATAGTGGGTAGATGTGAGCCACATCTACCTGGGGGAAATTGGTGATCACACAGCTGAAATCATCGCGCTTAAGACACTAGTCAAGGTATTAGTACATAGATCATTCCTCACTCCATGCAAATTAGACGACTCACAGCTGTTTTTGCGGTCAACTTTCGCTTCGGGCTCTCCTCCCCTAACTTTCGCTTCCCTTGTGTCTCAGGCAGCCCTGCGATCATCCTCGGCTTTGTTTTCCCTAAGGAGTTTCAATGTCAGTCCTTCCGTCGGTTAGAAAGGGGTATGAAAAACGGAAGTAGCTCACAAGCCCTGATCATGGCGAAAGTATTCGCGCCTGTCATGGAGAGGGACGCATAGGTCTGGGAGCATTCCGCCACCTGGAGAATCTCTCGAAGGGATTCAATATCGGACAACCAGAGGCATGCCCAATATGTTGAGTCCGCTTCACTTTCATTTGATTTTTCTATTAGTTTGTCGATCAACTTTGCTCTCTCGGTATCCCCAAGTTCTGGCAATGGATCAATAGGCGGAGGGCTCCATGGAATATCAGCAACTGGCATAGTAGGATTCTCGATCGGAGGCGCTTCCTCAAAGCCAATAAGCTCTGATGAAGGTTCCATGTTGTCGTGATGGACTACAGTCATGGCTGGTCGATAGGGAAACTGCTGAGATGGGTGGAGTTAGCCAAGTGCTCCCAGCACTGGAAGGCACGTAACTCACCTGACTTCACTCCGAGGCCCAATTGAGACGCGCAATACGTAGTGCTGACGATAAAAAAGTTTGCTTGGTCGTTGGAACTCAAAGTAAGATAAAATCATCTTCAATCATACTTCGTAACTTCGTGACTATTTACTTTACTTGATTATAACTTGACAACCACAACAAATAGTCCAATACTTCGGTATAGAACTATCCAGCGCTCTGCCTAGCGTCGCTCCTCGACGCCCTAAAAGGACTCGGCCCATACAAGGCCTTCGAGGCAACGGTACAGTTGAGAGACAGATCGTTGACGCTAAATGACTGAGAAGCATAAGGCAAGTATCACTATAGACCCTTCTAATATGTGCGTACATAACATACGATTATACAGCAATATTCCCTTAAGAACTCTCCCAACCAATATATACCCATGCCCATGGACACTCCTATTTGATTTTGGTAGCTCATGTTCTAACTCAACTTGTGATCAGGAGCGGAGCGTATTGGGGCGCTAACCCAAAAAGGCAGTAATTCACAGGCGCCGTTTACATACTCAAAAAACCCTACATTTTGATTAGAAAGAATTAGAAATGCGTATTTTATCTCATACCTACATGTTTTAATCCTGATGACGATAGAGCAATTTTGGAGCAGTTTTGGAGCACATATTGAAGTTCTGAAGTTTGTTGAAGCAGTTGTTGGAGCAGTTGTTGACGATGAAGTAGATGTGGTGATAAAAGTGACTTAATTTTGTTAGTGGTTTACATACAAATTGTAGGTACCTGCTGTCTTGCTACTATATGGGGGTACTAGTGATCTCGACGGCCTAGGGCCTCCAGATAGTCGTTGCAGAGCGAAGCGACTGATTCTAACTTTAATGCTGCGCAAAGCCCCCCTCTTACTGGCTTATTGGCTTCACAGCGACCCTCGGCTAGATCAACTCCCCTGCTTTTGTCATAATTCAGCCCCCCTGAGAGAAAACTTGGCCACGTGACACGTACGTAAGATCTTCTGCTTTATACTTGTTTCGCTTCGCTCCGCAATAAAGGCATGTAGGGTGTTGAGGCAGGGAAATGTATCTGATTAGGAAGGCGGTACTGAAATGAATATGCAAGAGGGGGCTTTGCGTAGCATTGGAAGTCAGAATCACTCTGCAACGACTATTTGGAGGCCTTAGGCCGTCGAGATCACTAGTACAGCCTAATTCGGCATCGGGCCAGTCAGAGCTGGGCGTCGGAACTCATCGATCCATGGATAAGTCTCATCTCTATTTGCTTTCATCTTCTTTCTTCGTCATCACCTCATTTCAAGTCAAACACCAAGCAAGATGAACCAAGATTGCTCCCGAGAGGAGTCCAAACCTCCACTTTTCGCCCGACTCGGCGAATTTTCAAAGCTACCACCAGAGCTACGCTTCCAGATCTGGAACTGTCTCTTCGATGATTTCTTGTGGAACACGTCCAGCACACCCTGTGGTCTATCCATCCTTTCTTGCAATCGATACCTCAACGAGGAGACAACTCATATTCTATACGAACGTCGCGTCCTCTCTCTTACTATCGTAATTCGTTGCTCGCCTGAAGGAGGAAGAATACCAGAATTCCACGCTATCGTGAAGGCGGCAAAGGGTGCGGGAAAACTAATGGGGGTCAAATTCATGGGATTGAGCTACCTTGATGATGTTCTTCGACTTGTCCGAAATTTTCCAAGCTGGAGATTCCAGAAATGTGGGCCGTGGATTCACGTCAACTACTTCTGTTTACTGTGCCCCAGCGAAGAGTTAGAGCTGTGGGACTGTGTTGTCAGGGTCGTCGACACTTTGAAACTCATACCGAACGGCAAAAACATCACATTCAATACTTTCTATCCCTACCCTCTACTTCGAGAGCAAACAGTAGGACTAACGCGGAGCGGTGTGATAAAGGACTGGTTTGATGAAAGATTCCCGGGGCAGCCTGTGCCGTTTCGGAGCCGCCATCGTCCAGACATTCGTGATCACGGTTATCCCCCCGGTCCATGCCTAATCATTCCGGTCTACCACTATACGGTATTGCAGGCCATGCGTTCTGCCGAGCTAAAGCGACATGAACGAGATAAGCTGGAGGTTGAGTTATGAGCTGTGAGATCCGGAGTCTGCAGCCTATGAAAACTGAGCCCATGAGCCTTTCAAGGCTACAGCTTGAAACATTTCCTCCCAGTCACCAAGTCCTTTCACATCCCGCTGCCGCCCCGTCTACCGGCGAGAACGACCTGTATCTGTTGTCTCTTTACCAAGAGTTGTCACGATCCACTACAGGTCGCTATCATATGCTTCATGTTTGCTTGCTCGCTCGTTTGCTTGCTTGCTTACTATTTGCATTAGATATATTGTTTGCTGGATATCTAAGCCAGATGTTCGAGGTTTGCAATGTTCGCAAAGGGACAGCTATATCAACAGGCTGCCTCCCACTTTGCAACTTGCTTCTTCTTTCTCTCCCCATCTTAGTTATTCTGTATTGAATGCACTCTTCTATCTTTGGAAGACCTGGCACGTCACAAAAGCTTGTGCTTGTGGTGAGCTACCTTCTACTACTTCCTCTGGCCACACTTTTTTGTACATAGATCTATTACTTGACACACCACTAGGCTCCTTGGGGCTCACATTACTGACCAGTCTCGAGATCCGTCGGACATGGCTAGGTGGCATCGGAGAATCAGTGCAATGACCCGAGCATCGAAGGCTCTTAGGCAATACATAACTTGATCTGTTGTTCAAGATCATTTGACTTGCTGTTGTTTGAGATCGGGTCCCCTTCCACTATGTGAATGAAATGCCTAACATGAAATGCTAATATAAATGAGCCTTACCCGCCGTAGCAACACACACAAAGAGCATCAAACGACAGATATGCTTGAGAAATTTCAGTTTCGGGTTTTTATGAGTGTAATATTCAGAAGATTCGGATCTTCATCGGCAAAGGCAAACACAGACCGCTGTATTTGAACTTCGGTCTATGAAACATTGTGTTTCACATTTGGTTGCATCTTTCTGGGAGCTAAAAGAATGTTAGAAATAGGCGTCAACCGAAGTTACATGGTGATTGAAATCAATACTGGGAAACACAGTCTACGAAGAAAACAGTAATCAAGAAACGGTGATTATTATAAGAAGTAAAGGGATCGCATGCTCATCAAATACGGATGAAGTATATTTGTTACTAGATACATACTGTATATGAGCTCGTCTTAGCTTCATCCATAAAATATTACTAGACCTCAGCACCACGATAAGGTACGAGCTCTTCGCTGGGGGGGGGGGGGGGGGGGGGGGGGAAGAAAAAAAAAAAAAAAAACAACCGAGATAAGAAAAAATAGGATGAGGGGTGTTCGGCCAATGGGGGGCTGT